>NC_092423.1:78261411-78574646 GCF_036169615.1 Heliangelus exortis | reverse complement strand
TTTTTGCTATTTCATGGGAAATTCCCATGCTAAGAACTCCCTGAGAGTCTTGTCAGAGAATCTGCTTGAAACTGAAGTGACTGTAGACTAGGTCACAAAACAAACTGACAAACCAAACAGTAACAAATTGGAAGATCAGATGGTATTTGCTCAAGAGTTCTGAAGAAACCAAAAATTACATAGCTTAAAGCAGATTAAGTACCTGAGAACTGACAGACAGAATGCAATGTCAGTTTCCAGGGAGATCTGGAAGACTACAGAATAGCAAGTCAGTCAGTCATATCAGACAAATTAGTGGAGCCTATAACATGGAACCAAATCAGTGGATATTGGCATAACATAAACTATTTATGCAGAAGGCTTCTGTAAGGATAAGAACTTCCTTAAATAGAAGATGAAGACTAGAAATAAGTGGTAAATTCTCACAGTTGAAGGTGTGCACTACTGTGTTCCACACGATTCAAAACATATATAAATGAACTGAAACAATGAGTGAACAACAAGGTGATGAAGTTTGGCAACAATACAAAATTATGCAGGATAATAAGGCTAAAGGGCAATAATCAAGAATTTCAGAAGGATATTTCCACAGCCTGAAAAAGAAGGACACAAAATAGAAGATTAAATTCTCTTGACGACAAGCAGGTGTTCCTCACAGAGCAAAACAGATCCTAATTTCACATGTTCTTCAACTTCTGGAAAAGCCTCCATGAGCTGGATACTTTCAGAAATGTAAGGATGACTAGGCTGTTGTTTCCTGGATATACCTTTCTGTCCTTTTTGCAGATGGCTGTATTATCTGCCCTTTTCCAGATACACGTGGTTTCCTCTAACTTCCATGACCCTTCAAAGATGATAAGTAGTTTCTTGAGGCTATCAGCCAACTCTCTCAGCCTCCTCAGTTGCATCCATCAGGTCACAGAGGAATTGTACTTGTCCAATTTGACAACTGCATGCTGCTAATTGGCAGCTGGACACTTCTATACTGCCAGCTCACTGGTGGGACACATGCACATCGATTGGCAGGTGGGGTCTGTTCAGCACCAGAGCCCCAGGGAGCAGGCAGATCTGCTCATGGGCTCTAATTTCAGGAAGGAAACTGTGTGTAGAAGGGAGTTTAAGCATATAAGTCACACAATGTGTAATGCAAAAAATGAACGATGACATAAGGCAACTCAGTCAGATGTATCATGAACAGCTCATTCCAGGTCACAGTCCTGAAGATCACTTTTAAAAACTTTGATGTTTTCATGGCATTTGTTCAATGTTAAGTTTCACTAAATGCTTTTTAACTTCGATATACATCTTGCGGTTGCATTAAAAAATCAGAGCTCCATGAGCAGGGCTGCCTGCTCCCCAGCATTCTGTTTGTGGTGTTGTATGTGGTTCTCTTCCAAGGTACTGAACAAGCACCATCTGCCAATCAGCCTACAGTTGTCCCATCAGACAGTGAGCAGTGTAGGAGTGACCAGCTGACAGTGGTCCAGCAGAGAGCAGGGGACAGTTGGCTGCACAGAGTTGGCAGTGGACAGCTGTCCTAGACCCTTGCTACAGATGGTTCCTCACTTGACCCTCCTCTACTAACAGTGGTTTGCCAGTTGCTTTGTTGTCACTTGACATAAGAGTTTTGGGGCCTGACATTAACTGTGAAGACAGGAAGATTGCCTCAGACTTTCTTGTGCCATTTTTGATGAACTTGCTGGCCCTTTCCAGCAGCAGGCCCAAGTTCTTCTTCTGCATCTTATCAACATAATTGCAGAAACATTTATGCTGTTCTTGTAATCTCTTGCTAGTTTGAGCTCCACGTGAGCTTTTACCTTCCTAATTGCACCTCTGCATAATGAAGCAGTATTTGTATATTCCCCTTTGAGAGTTTACACCCTTTTGCACTACTCTTGTGCTCCTTTTTTCATATGAGCTCTCTTAGTAGCTTGGTGTTCTTCCAACTGATTTGTTTTAATGCCTGTTCTTTTTCCTGCTTAGGGGGTAGACTGCCCTTGTGCTTCAAGAATTTTATGCCTTCCAAGACAGACTCCTACTGGGTCCCTCCTAACAGTAATCTGCTCTTCTGAAGTCCAGGTCTTTAATCTGTCATTTTCCTCCTCAAGCCCCTTGGCCTCTACACTCCTACAGTGGCCGCAACCAGCACTGTTAGTGACATTCCAATCTTTAAGCTTGTCTTCATTAGCAACCATTCAGTCCAGAAGAGCCCTGTTCTTAGTTGGCCCATACACAGACTGCACTAGGAAGCTTGTCCTCAACACACTCTGGAAGTCTCCCAGATTGCTTCTGCACCGCTGTGTTACTTTCCCATTAAGTATCAGGACAGTGGAATTCCCTTTTGAGAACCTGCAGGCCTGAGGCTTCTTGGAGGTGAACGAAGAAGGAGCTCGAGCTGGTCAATGCCTCTGTCACAGTAGGAAAAGCCCCATGGGCTGATGCAGGAGTGTCATGTCACTGACATTTGATCACGGGCTTTCCTAGCAAGACACAAGCACCAACAGTCTTAAGCCACTGAATAAATTCATGGTGTGCTATCATCTTGAAAATTGGGTCAACTTCTGCTCTTCCCATGCCTGAAATTAGATGGCAGAACTGAAGAGATAGAAAAAAAGGGCTACAGGGATAATTAAGGGCATGAAATGGACTCTGTACAATGAACAATGAAGTTGGCACTCTTAAGCCTGGAAAAGAGACTGACTGAGGAGGACATAGCAGAGGTCTACAAAATTCCTCATGGCATATTCACTAGCTTTGCCAAAACAACAACTTTGACATATCAAATAAAGCAAGTAAGAGCTAGACTTGAAAACAGATGAAAGAAGATGGTTCTTTAAATAACAGGCATTCTTTTGACTGTTACTAAACACATCATGACTTCACTGGGTTGTGGAAAAATGAAAACAAATGGCTTATGAGTATTAGGAGATAATATATCCTCTTGCTTCAGCATATACTTATGGTCATCAGTGGAAGCAAATTGTCTCATCAGTAATATCATCAGTGAAATATGAATTGCTACAAAACAGAAACTAGAAAACATAATTAATCAGGTTTTTTTTTTATATAAAAACAGGTATTTATCCATAAAGCACCAGATTAAGAATTGGGGCCATTTTTCTAATAAACCACAAAACAGTGTTGCTAGAGTCCTCAAACAAAAAAGAATCCCAGACTTGCACTTCCCATTCTAAGTAAAACAGTGAGTGGAACAGAAGAATTAAATATACCAGACTGGATTTGTGGTCATGGCTCTGGGAGATCTAACACACAATAAGCACTTGTTGCACTCCAGAATTACCAATATTCACTAAAATAATGGTGCTGCTTCCACACAGGACAGATTTCAGCTCAAAGATTAGTCACTTTCCACCAAAATATTGTTCAGGAAACTGTCAGTAAGTTAAAGTGAACAAAAGTATCTGTATAGGGATGTTCCTTACAGGAGGGATCTCAGAGTTATTGCTATGATACAATTATAAAAGAAGAGTGATAGGAATTATTGTTGCTTTCATTGAAATGGGAAAAAAAAAAGAAAGAAATAATGAATGAATCAACTTGTTCCATAACTGCAATCAGGATATTTTATTGACATTACTGTGTAAGTTATCTAAAATTCAAGCTTTTATTAAAAGAAAACAGTAATCAAAACTGTACCTATTCCTGCATGAACCTTCCAGCAGTGTTGATAACCCCAATCACTTTGGCAAGACCTGGCACATACAACACACATGACTTAAGCCCCCCCCACCACAGAACGAGCAGGTAGGAGTTGCAACTCCCTTTTCAGAACAGACTTGGTTGATGATACCACATACTGAAAAGGAAAGGCAAAGGAAACAAAAACAAGCCAGCACTACAGAATTTTAAATTTAGTGTTTTAAACAAATTTAAGAGCAGAAGGGGGGGTCTGTGTTTATTTCCAGCCATTTCTGAGCTGAAGTTCAGAATTTTAAATCCAGTGTCTCTCCCACCAGTGGGAACTTGGACTGGGTAAAACACAGGTTCTCCCCTCCCCACACCTATCAAGCAACTGAATGCCCCACACACTGCCTCTTCTGAGATTGCAGGAACCATTCCCATAGCAGCACCATGAAAACCACTCCAAACTGCTCAGGGAGAGAGGTGAGGAGAAGCCCAGCAAAGTTCCTCACCACCCTGGATATCCTCCCGGTGAAATCAGAGGAGGAAGGGACACCAATTGTGAAGACTGATTGTGAATTAAGGGCAGAGGCAACACCATGTGGCCTGGAAACCTCCCTTCATATCTGGTGAGAGCTGCTGTGGTTCAAATACATGTAATATGGTGGTTCAAGTGCCAAGTTGTGCAGGAAGGAGATCTGTAATGGCTGGCAAGCTCTCTGCCTGCCTGCCCTCCCTCCCTTCCCAGGTCATCCAAGAATATGTTGCCTGAGATTCTGTAGCAGATGTATTTCTGGCCACTCCCTGGCTCAAGAGGAAGCAGAGGTGGGCACCTGCCATGAATTAAAAATAGCACAAAGGGAACCTCATTTTCGCTTCACCAATCAGCAAACGCATGGTACCAAAGTCTCAACTGCATTTTTCAGCATTTTCAACGTGCATGTGTCGGGGCTATTTTGTCAAAGCCGCATGATTTGCACAGCTCAATGTCAGAGAGACAGAAATGAGATGAAACGTGACACTTCTGTACGATCTTAGCTAGCTTGAAATAACAAGAATCAGGAATTGCAATCTCTGCTTGCATAAGATATCACATGTGCAAGATGCCACTGCCAATCCCCAACCCGCTCACAAAGCCACTATGCAATATATCACCAGCACACATAGGCCCTAACCATGCACAGCAAGCATCTTTACAGGACCACCTACAGCCAGTTGCCCAGCCATGCTTCTGAATATATCCAAGGAGGCAGACTCCACAACAGCCCTGGGCAACCTGTGCCAGTGCCTGGCCACCCTCACACTGAAAAAAAGTGTTTCTTGTGTTAAGAGGGAAGCTCCTGTGTTTCAGTTTGTGCCCTTTGCCACTGGATCTGTCTCTGTGCACCAATGAAGAGAACTCAACACCCTCCTCTTTGCTCCTTCCCTTTGGGTATTTATATATATTGATGAAATCCCCTCTCAATCTTATCTTCTCCAGGATGAAGAGTCCCAGCTCTCTCAGCCTTTCCTCATATTCCCTTCATCCTTGTACTGGACCTTAGCTGGACACACTCCAATACATCCTTATCTGTTCTTAACTAAGAAGCCCAAAAATCAACATGGTTCTCCAGGTGTGGCCTCACCAGCACTCAGCAGAGGGGAAGGATCACGTCCCTTAACCTTTTGGGAACATTATTGCTAAGGCAGCCCAGGATAGTCATGGCTTTCTTTGCAATGAGGAGATATTTCTATCTCTTTCTCAATTTATTGCCCACCAGGACCCACAGGTCCTTTTCTGCAAAGCTGCTTGCCAGCTGGATAGTCCCAAGGGTGTTCTGGTACATAGGATTAAGGGGCACGCTCTTGTCTGCAACTAGAATTACCAAGGTTACTGAGGCACACACGTCACCCCAAAAGCAGAAAAAATTGACTAGACAGTTGCCATACACACAGTGCTGGGAAACTTTCTGTGCCACTAAATTCTTCTCCTTCCTAGAGCATCTTTGCAGTAATACACGGATTTTCTATGAGTCTTCCCATTCTGACCAGTGTGACAGTGTAACTTTTTCCTTGTGTGGCCTGAAGGCTGGGAATGGATGGAACAACCAAATATGAGAAAAGTAACATGTGGTATTATTTTATTTTCTGAATTAATCACAAATGGTCCATCACACCTTAGGTTGCAATGTTCTGTCCCTTCTGTTCACAGACATTCTCCAATTTCATTCATAGCCTGTCCCACGCAAAATTCTAATTTTCCTTATTCTACCCAATAACCTACACTGGACATAGTCCTGAGAAGCCTCTTTGCTGAATAAGCCTGGCTCCTTTGATTCAGATCCTTTCAATGGGACTCTCAGCAGACTAGAATACACAAGTACCAGCAACACTGGCAATGCTAAACTTTAAGAATAGAAGAAAGACTACTTAATTTTCCAGGCCTCATCTGTAGTCTATTACTTGCTTATTTTAGATTGTCCAACCACCTGACAAGCAAAATGTGACATCAAACTCATTAGTGAGCAAGCGTTGGGAATTCACACAGTAATTTTCTCTCTGACTTGAAAAGGAAAAACACAAATTTAGGGTACCGAAGTCAGCATTTTAAGCCAAATTTCACCTCTACTGAAGCTTTCTTACTATTGTATTACTTTCCCATTCAAGTTTGATTTCTATTTGGGAAAGACTGATTTTTCATATTACATGGATGGCAAAGCGTGTATCATTTCCAAAAGCAAAGTCACTGGAATTAGAATGAAAAAAAATCATGCAATGGGCTGCACTGACTGTAGTCACTCTACTTCATCTCCTCAAACAAGAGACTGCATTGACTGAGAGAGACATTTCTCTGGCTCATGTCCATTGTAGAGCAAAGTCAGAAAGAGAGAAACAGAGAAAAAGAAATACACCATTCCCTGCCCTGAATACATTCCTGAAAAGTGGGCAGAGAGCTTGCAACAATGTTTGGGATGTCTTTGACAGCAACATCGGAATACAAAGTGCCTCTAACTATTTTCCACATCTTTTTTTTTTTTTTTTTCCCCAAAAAGCAAATCCCTCTGCAACAGCGTGATACTACTTACAGAGAAGGATTTTGAAAAATTTAACCCTCATAAAACAGCACCCTTCCATTTAAGCAGCACCATATCTCCACACAGCAGAACACATCCCATCTTTGTTGTTACACATCGTGTTCAACACAGAAGTAGGGAGCCCTTTCCAATTCAGAACTCCAAGAAGCACAAGGTCCAGTCACTACAGCCACAGAGGGAGCCTGGAAAACTAACCCTAATCCCATTAAAAAGTTTGATGCCTTGATTCTTGTCAGGAGTAGACAGAGGAGAGCATAACCCTGTGGTGGTATGGCTGAGGGGGACAGCAACGGGGCAGGGGCAGATTTTATTCTCCTTTGCTTAATTTACAGAGCACATCTCAATCCAGCAAAACAGGTTTTGCATGTTAGTGAGTTTACAGGGAGTTTTATGCACACCACTATTTTGGGCATGTTTGCTATCATGCTCACCTGCCTATTTCCTGGGGAGAGGATTCAACTATGCTATACCAAACAAAACAAAACAAAACAAAAAAACCACCAACCAAACAAACAAAAAAAAAAAACACCAAACCAAAACACAACTCTACAGTTAGAATCCTATTAAAATAGGAAATACACAGTTATTTACAGTAAAACAAACTGGAGCCTGAGAAGCAGTCATGTGAGAAATAATACTGAAAACAACGGCTAGCACAACCAGAACTACGTGATCTAATTATAATTATAAATATTTAAAAATGAGAGAGCTTTGGATAACTCAGAGACCATGACATTATAACTACTGAAAATACTAACTTTTTAATGATGACTGCTGTATGCAAACGATCTAATTACAAACATCAACAAATGTTGCCTGTTAAAAAACAGGAGGAAACATTTCAAGAAGTTTAGAAAGAAGAAAAAATTACAATTTGGCAATGTTATTATGTATATGGAATGATGAGGCCTCATTTTAGATGCTGGATCATATTTACTAATGTTCTGCTGTTTGAGTCAGATGTTAATTTGTTGCTGCATCAAATGACTAACAGATAAACCCCCTGTTCTTTAAATGCTCATACCAGCTTTAAAATTACAGTTTGGTAATTTTTTTTAATTAATCTTACAAAGATTAAACTTGAATCTAAATTTGAAAGCTATGATGATCTAGATTTTTAAAGAGTTCTAGTAGTCAGAACCAGGAGAAAAGAAACTGGAACTGGTAACAAACATGGGAGGCTCTATCCATATCCTCATACCGAAACAGGACCTTCTGATTAAAAAAAGTTGGTTTCACCACCATTGATTTGTATATAAATGGAAAAGGATTCATAATTTTACAATATGACTAATTATTTTTAATTGTTACTCATTTAACGTCCTATTGACCAAGTTTAGTCAATGTTCCATCTCAGTAATTCAGAATTGATTATACTCCTGGTACATACAGAAGAAAACAAAAAACAGAAGTAAAAATCATTCAGCTAGATAAACCCAGAAGCTTTTTTTTTTTTGAAGGGTGAAGTTTGAAAAGTGTGTAAATATATCTTTTTTCTGTCTGTGAAGGTCTGAAGTACTCAGTCTTCCCCCAAGAGTAATCTGCTATAAACCAAAGTCAAAAAGTAACCAATCCCACTGCAGATAAATCTAACACACAAACAGGTTAGGAAAGGAAGTATAATATAAAATATAATAAAAAAAACCCTGCAGCTGAGACACTACAAAGTATGGCTATTGCAACAGGTGGACTGTTTTGTAAGATTAGCAGCCTACTATAAAATCCTTTTCTGTAACAGAGCAAACCACAATGTGACAGTAGACTAACTCCATTAGAGTGAATTTAAGTACATGTAACCATGTAGACAGAATAAGCCAAACATCTGCCCATGTTTTTTTCTATACTTTGTTGATGTTGCTATCATCTGGACACATTATCCACATGTCCCCTGAAACCATGTATTGCAATTTCCATCAAATGGTATTACACCTGCTGAAGAGGAAAAAACTGATCGACTACAGCTTCTCCTGCTGTTGAGCTCAGTCAACAAGCTGTTCATGAATCCTGCAGATGTTTTGGTAAACTGGGCCAAATAATTTTTCAACCTTATTTAAAATAAAAATTTCTCTTTCTCAGTTACACTGTGGCTTACTGGTGTGTGTTTCAAAACTTCACCTGACATCAGCATGAGATTAATGACAAAAATTATAGTGGACATTAATTTTGTAATACATGAAAATATTTCTAATAGAAAGGTGTCCTGAAGCAATGAGGACAAGCAATTTTTCCAAATTCACTTCCAAGATTATTTGATGGTTAGATCAAATAGCATGTATTTAAAATGAATAAATAAACCTAATGTGCCATTCAGAGAAGAAGAAAAAAAAAAAGAAAAACAAAAACCAAAACAGAAAATACAATGTTACAATGTTGACTATCTCAAATATGCATCCTATTTCTCCCCCTAAAAAAACAAATGGCTGATTAGTCTAATAAAGCATTCCATGAACATTAAGAAAATCAGTCTAGAGGAAGCTTAGAGAAAAACTTTCACAAGCAGGTTCTCCAAGAGCTTGGAGAATTTGCCTACATCTGAATAGGATTTCCACTGATTTTATGGACAGCATTTCTTTTTTATAAGAGCCAGTATTAATTAAACTTAGGTTCAGTTTGTTACGTATCACAAAAATGTAAATATAGGGCCAGGATGTCCTTGCAGGACAAAAGGTTTAACCATAAAGCCTTTCAGAGTTTGTCCAAACATAACCTCAGCCTATCTGGAGGTAACAGCCAACCCGGCATTTTTTTTTACTGCTCTATCCTGCAGCCATGTCATAGCCATCTTTATTGTACAATTGTACAACAGAAAAAAGGTATTTACAGAAACCAGTCTCTGCACATCCACCTCCATATTTATCGAAGCTCATTTCCATTTTGATGCAGTATAATACCAATACCCAAGAACTAAATGTAAGAACAGGAAATAGTTTAAAGTACTGGTGCCAGACTTTCCAAATTGAAGCCATGCAGAAGCCCCATGATTTCTGAACACACTACAGAAAGAAACGCAATAAAGGCATACTCAGATTCAAATAATGCCACAGGATCTTTTAAGCTTTTAAACATTGACTGGTAGCAGCTCAGTAACTAATAGTGGGATTCAATATATCAAAAACAACAAAAAATCAATACGTTATTTTAAAATCAAATGTTAATTGAAAAAATATTTCATATCAGAAATATTAAAAAAAAAATTAATCTGAAAGGATACACAAACAATATATACATATCCACTCAGGTAAATGCAGATGCTATTTGTGTGTCTATTTCTATTTCAGGAGCAAATGAGACTTCACTTATCTCTAGGAGTGTATTTACTAGAGCCATGTGTACATCTTGTAGGCATTCAATAACTAAAAGAAAAACTTAGAAGTTCATTAGAAAGCAATATCTCCTTTCAGATGAGCTCACACAATTTCCTAGTGAAAAACATACCATATGGTTGACTACATATCAGATAAGAGAATATCTTAAATTAAGGACAGCCTTGGAGAACTCAGCAAGCCTTGTCCACAACAGAGAGGATGGCAGGAAGGAACACTGAGCAAAAGAGGGAAGAAAGTGGTGCAGCACTGCCCAAATTATTGCCACACTTGGTTGTTCCTAATGCAAGAAGCTTTATTTCTGCTAAAAAAACCCAACCCAAACAATATTAACATCAAATAAACCATTATTTTTCTGAAAGCTGCATAAGCCACAGAAGATAATTCTGAGAGCCAGAAGGCCCAGTGGAAGTAAAGCCACCATGCAGTCTGCAGATGCCCTCTCAGCTGCCTGGGACTCACTCAATGGTCTGATCAACCATGGAAGTAAAAGAACTCTTAAACAACCCCACTGTGATTTTTGACACCTGCCCTAAGGTTTGGCTCATGCTTTCACAGTGTATTGGACACATACCCTTTATTTGACTTGCTGCTGTTTGTTATGGATTATGGTAACAACTCACTGTTTCCTTGTCAGTCCTGTGATTTGAACCAAACCATGGCTTCATATAGTCACACTCCTTGAGAGTAAACGCAAAAATTCATACAGCATCTCTTAACCATGCTGTTCTGGTATCCTTAATATGATTTTACTGAACCATAACTTAACATACACTGTGATGGACGTTGTCAGTCAGCACTCCAAGTACTAGATCTTGCTTGCCAGGTAATCTCACCTGGCTTCTTAGGCAGGCTAAATGTTGTTCAGCTGACCAAGTTGCTTCTGGATTTGTACTTTCTAGAATAGTGCAGAAGTGCAAACTCAACTCAGGGATGTCAAGATGTTTTTAGCTCAGATGCTGCACTGTAGAAACAAACTCACTGTCCTGGTTGCTGAACATTCAGCAACAGACACAGCCTGGAGTTGCACTGCAAGCTGACCACTGCTGTCCTCTCCTGTTGCCACTACTTGCAAGTGATGGATGTCTGCTTTGTAACATAGTTGTCCACATATGGTAACAATGGCTTAAAGCCCAAAGTATGCAGAATTTTGTTATTAATAAAACAGTAAGCGTCTTATCCCATGAAGCACTACCACTTGCATATCAAGGCGTGCACTCACAGGAAAATGGATGACAAAGGAGCCACTGCCAAAGTTATTCCCCCTGTTTTTCTCAATCATCAAGGATATCACAATGGACCATTCACAAGGCTGTGATACCTTGTGTCTTTCCAGATGGCAACAATATAAATATAAATTCATATACTTAGTAGACTATTGGTGTTTCCACATATTAATTAATACAAGTGACATTTTCTGCAAAGAGAGAATCTGTGTTTATATGCAAGTCATCACTGACACATGAAAATAGTGACAAATTTCAAAGAAAACCTTCCATGATGGGCTAAAGAATACAGTCTAAAGATAGAATTTTCCAGGTATTATCACAAGAGCTTATCCATGAAAGGAAATCCTGTAACTTTCAATGAATGCTTTCAGGTAATCCTCTAAATAGTATCTTGCCACAGTCCAGAAAAAAAGGTGAACTTTTCTGCAGTCTGTTGATCCAGTTCATTTCAGTAGAACTTACTACTGAGATGCATACAACACCAGAAAGATGCTTTGGGTCTCATTCAACATCCGGTAGATTGTAACTCTTCCTAATTTTATCCTTGTTCAAGACTATATATATATATCCACTGCTCTTTTAAAATAAAAACAGCCTTATTCGTCCATCAGAAGAATAAACATCCGAGCTACTTGTACAACTGAAACATATACCCCCTGTTAGGAATATTGTGTAAAGCATCATTCTTCAAAGACTGGTAATTTGTGCAATGAACACTGGGAGATTATATGATGTGTGTTCTAGATAAAGTTCTTATTTAAATGCAGAACTAATTTTGATACGGCTAATTTTGATATCACTGTTTATGTAATTCTGCACTGTATATATACAGGTATACATGGGCTTTGAAACAGCTGCAGAAACCTACTTAAGAGGAGGTGGCACTTGAAAAACCCACTTAAACTACACTAAAAAAATAAAATAAAAAAAAATTGGTGGTAAACATTTATTAGAAATAAAGTACACAAGGTACCCAGAGCAAAGACAGAGCTAGCTGAAAAAACTAAGAAAGTAGTATTTGCTTCATCTATGAAACAAAATTAGAGTAATGGTCTTAAAAAACCTAAAAAACACGGACTGCCAAGATGCCAGTGAACACAGCTATTTGTGGTAATGGGACATTGGAAGTACATCCTCCAAAATGGATGTGAGAAATATCTAAAGCTTGAGTCCGAAGACAAAAATTAATGAGAAATCTATATACTCCATTATATTATTGCTGAAGAAAATTGCCCCCTTGTCTAACTACAATTTTTTGACATTTCATATTTTGGTAGTGAATACAGAGTCTCTCTTACAGAAACTCTATTTCTGATGAAAATTACCAAGCATTGCTGCACCAGAGCATACAGCCCTAAAGTGAACTAAGGCAGAAAAAAATTGTGAAGGATATATGATTAATGCAGGGGTTACTCAATACTCATATGTATTATTAAACTTGTATGAGAACGATTTTATTAAAATAAAACTGCTCTAAATTCTTTACTATATGTTTTTTCAGTTAATAGTTGGGGAAAGCAAGCTATTCATCTAATCTTAGCAACACCATATCATTTACTAGGAATGACTTTTTAGACATCAGTGCTTGGTAAAAATTAAACCAAAAATATTTCAGAGTTTGAAGCTTTATGAATGTCAAGTACCTGCCTTTGCAGTGCCATGCCAAACATTAAGACTGTTTAGAAGGGAACAAATTTAATTAGAATGCTATAGAACAATATGTGAATATATAGGATTAGTTGCCTCTTAATCACATGATTCTGACAGAATGATTTTGAACACAATTTACATAGATATTGCTGAGGAATGTCCACCTCATCCAAAGGAAATGGTGTTATGTGGCTTAGTTAATGCCACTGTGTGTTTTAGTTTACTATTATGTGATGGTAATTAAAGCAGCCATACAAATCAGCTTCAGCAAAAGCGCAACAAAATCTATCAATTCTGCAAATTCAGGTCTCTTCAACAACTACAAGGGTACCACACACCCACCCAACACAGACTTAGCTCTCCTAAGTCAGCTAAGTTTCACTAATTTCAGTAGATATTGAACAACTCATTTTAAACCATCTGAGAATTTGTTCTGGCTTTTACTGTATATCATTGGTTTTATCAGGAAATAAAAAATACTAGAGATAAATCACTAAGAATATTTCCTCTGACTCAGGAGCCCCAAACTTTCCTCCCTAATGCCACTGAATTTCATAGGAGCACTGAGGATTAGTTCTCTGTCCAACTAATGGCAGGGACTGGGCTAACAGTAGCTTTCCTGAAGGACTCAGGAATAAGTCTTGACCCAGGTGACTGAATATATTAGGTATGAAATTATTTTAAGAGTCATAGCCTTATATAGGAGTACATACATAGGATAATGGCTTTGGATGTGCACAGATAATGGCTTTAAATGTCATGGACAGACAGACAATGAAAAATAACAGAGCCAGTGTGCAGAGTGAGCTGGAAAAAAGGAACACAGACCAAGTACAAAGATGATAACTTCCTCCTCACAGACCAACACTGAGCCACTTCTTCACTTAACTCTCAATCTGAAATTCGGATGTTAAAATTTTTAGCACATCCAAAGCCAGTTGGGAGAGTCAGCTATGGAGCCAAAAGAAATCTAATCAGAAATCAGGAAACAACAGATGCAAAACACTGCAAACTTGAAAGAAAAAGAAAGAAAGAAGAAAAAAAAATGCTGAAGTGTTTGCTGGGGTATTGTTGTTTTCTCTTTTATTTAAAATCTCTGCTAACATCCTTCATTTTAACTCTTTGTCTTCTTTTATTGATAATTAAACATCTCTTGTAGGAGAAGAATTTTTGAGGTTTTCTAAGTTACGTTTCTAGCAACAGACTGACTTTTCTATTGCTTGAAGGCCAGCTTCGGAAAACTAACAGCTTTGATAGCCTGAAAGATAAAAAGCATTAGAAGACTCACTCTAGACTGCAACCAGTGATATAATATTGACCCTTATGAAGATAAGCTATTAAAGTAACAGCAAAACTACAAGTGTGTAATATCACATCTTCACTTTTATCTTTAGTCAGCACCACTCCTCTGATATTAATGATGAATATTTAATCTTTGTCCTCCATGCGAGAGAATTTATTTGAGGTTTTGTTTTGAGGTTTATTTGTTCCTTTTGCACCTTCATAAACTCTGCCACTTAAGAAAAGTTGAAAATGTTGGAACAACAGGAAAGCAAACTCAGTACTGGAGCAAGATAAGAAATCAAAATAGAACTGCCTGTTACTGTTGAAATAAAGTTACCAATAAATTAACTCAAAAACAAAGGAGTGAAAACTCAAGAGACAGAGGCTACCTCAACCATGTTAGACTTTGGATTTACCACCAGTTCCCGTTGTGTACTGGTTACACAGAATAGAAATGAGCAACTTCACAATCAGGGCTATAATGAAGATGCTGTTACTTCCTCTACAGTCTGCTGGGCCATCCTGCAGGCTGCACAAGCAGGATACATTTTTCCTGCCAGGGCAGCCAACACCATCTTCAAGACCTGCTCATGCAGGTCTAACAAGGAACAGGTAGATGTTTCAGCTGAAATAGCCCCATGCATGTGCCAAAATGAGAGCCTGTATTTAGCCTGAAAAGAAAGGTATTTAACCTCAGTTTCCAAATGAACTCTTTGCTACCACTCCAGATGTAGATATCCTTCCAAAAACTTGTACAACCCTAAGAGAACAGTAATGATCACTATTAATTTGTAACACAGACAAAGTATCTTAACAGATGGTGCACCCACATGCGATAACAGTATTGAGAAGAACACTACTTTTCCTTTAAACAAGAATTATCAGTCTTCATCACTAGCAGGGAAACTGAGGCCACAACTAGAAACAAAAACAACATGATGACATCTGCCCAAGTGCCTACTGATCACAAAACAATTTAATGTTATTAACGCAACAGTTCAAATAGATTCTATTTCTCTACCTATAGTTTTAGCAGAAACTACTAATGAATGGCTATTGAAGTCTCAAAAAACATTTACAGCCTTTCCAGCACAGCAGGACTAGATGTGCCAACTCAGCTTCTCTAACAACTTCCAAAGCTGTGAAAGGTACTTGTCTTCAGCATGTTTTAGTCCATTGATAATATTTTTTTCAGAATACCCAACTGTGGTGACTCTCAGGTAATATACTGAATGTATAGGCATTTTGCCTACAGACTTCCAAGTTCCAATTTGCTCCACCACATTGCCACAATATCAAGGAAATTTGCTAAATAACTTGGCCATAAATGCTGTCAACAGAAAGCACTAGACATACAGTGTATTAAGGACAGTCTTACTTTGACTGTCATGTAGCTGTGTTTCCAACCACTTTTTCTTGCAGATTCTCAAGCCTGTACAGTTCTGTAGCACTCAAGCTTGACAGAGAGAATCACAATTCTGCAGCCACATGTGTTCACAGCTGGGAGGATGAAATTCCTGCCTTAATAGCCAGATTAGCTTTTTCAAAAGCCAGTTAATGGAATGATAATTCTGGGAATGCCATACAAACGTCTTGAAGTCTGTCTGAAACTATTTTTTACAGCATGAACCCCATGCTAGGAGTTTTCTGAAAAGATCTATGGATTTCAAGAAGAAATCCTTTGAATGTCTCATTAAAGTAATCCCAAGTATTTCCTATAGCATCAATCTCGACTTATATATAAAAATCAAGAAAATTCTCAAAAAACCCAAAAAACAATAAACACTTTCATATACCAGATTTAAAGGGACAGTAGCTTCCATCACACATAGTATATTCTCTGCCATCTGAACAGAATGCCCAGTGTTATCATTTTCAGTCTAGTGCATGCTGTTTGATCAGATCTTACCATTTTTTCTTACCTCTGCCTCTCAGCATAGATTAGAGTCCCTGATATATTTAAATTATAGATATATGTGCAGTTTGTATACTTATGTATTTGTAGATGTGGATACACACAAATGTAGCACCTGTTAGCATCACAAACCCATTGTATGGGAGGCTACTTAGGACACAGTGAGCATTTCTAGTTCACGGAGGTATCATGCTATAAAAAAAAAAGGTGTTAAGACCTTCTACTTTAGCTGGTTATTCGGGTGAGTTTTTACTAAAAACAGAAAGCTATTTTACTGTATCTTTCTGTCAGTCCCTTAAGGATTAAGCAGCTCGAGGATTGAATAAATTTTACCTTTTGCTTACTTTATTTTAATGCAGAAATGCCTAGGCGACTGAACATCATTAGCTAGTACACAAACAACTATTACCAGTATAATAAAATCACTGAAGTAATTCCAACTTTGCCTTGAACTTTGAAAAATCAAGATGTACACATATGGTTGGATTAGTTCAGCTACTCAGAAATCAGTGGAGTAACACCAAATATAGATTTGGCCCATTATCTACCTGCACAGCGCAAATGAATAATGCAAATACATATGCAAAGGACCATGAAGTATCTCTGCTCAGCAGTGCATTTAAAATGTATCACTAACTTTCAGCTTCTTGAAATATTTATCAACCACAGGAGGTTCCAACGAGAGCACACGCTATCAGGGGCTCCACTGAATTTTTATTTCTACACCTGACTCAGAAGACTTTAGAAAAGGAGACTGGAATTAAATGCTAAAACAACTTCAGGCACTGCTCTGCTACCACAGGCTTCAAAAGTAGCTCCGTAACTGTTTCTGAGTCACTTCAATGTCCTTCCCACAGCCAAGACTAACTGGGATCTTTATGCAGCACATCCTAGAGGGGAGTAGAGGATGGAAACAAGTTCCTGGTGACTTGACTTCAGAAGCCACTAAATTTAAATTTTATGCAATTAGAAAGCTACTGGAAGAACCTACAGTAACTAGCATGCTTTCAGACACCACAATCAAGTCTGAAGTACCATATAAAAACTTAAGCAGTCTTATTAAAATCAGTCCAGTGGCACAAACTACCTTAAAACACTAGTTGAATCAACTAGGAACAAGCTTGGATTAATTGTGCAAAGCATTTAAATTCCTGAGCATCAGTTAAACATTGATTTAGCTTTACTAAACTTTTTTTAAAATAAAATTCCTGATCTTGAAGTAATTAGTTTTATTCATCTATTGAAGACAGGGAAGATCTGAAGTAATTTTTTTTTTCCATGCTAAATACTCTGTCATACAATTGTGGTAGGGGAAAAAACAAGAAAGAAGCCCTTAAATTTAAGATAGAACAGTTAAAATGGTTTGATACAAAAAAATTGTTTGCAATTTTAACTAACAAAAATTAGCAGTTATTGTTATACCAGAAGAAAATTCCCTTAAAGTCATATGTTTTATTCATTTTGGACTTTGGGAGGGTACATGCTTCCTAATTTAATCTGACAAATGGAATTGCCTAGTAAATAGTATTGCTCCACAATAACATCTTCCCACATCTAGTCAAGAAAAATATGTAAAACCAGTCTGCTCTTAAAACATGATTAATTTTTTCACAGGAAGTACTAGACAGGGGAAGAGTTTGTTAGTTTTTATATTTTAGATATTTCACTTGAATTCAGCCAGAAGATTCTACTGGTAAATAAACTGTTACCTTAACAAGTATACAGATGTGTGTCTGAAAAAGCTGTTGGGACTTTTCCACATAACTGACTTCCACATGAAAGCCATTTTTTAAATCCCTTAAGCAGTCAGTCACATTTCCCTGGGAGACAGGCAGCACCAGATGAAACTGGGAGATCAGAGCCATGCATTATCAGCACTAATTCTGCTGTGAAATTCAAATTAGCTGACCCATCTACACAAAAAAATTTACCTGAAAAGCTTATTGAAGACCTAAAGGTTAAGCATAAGAGATTCAAATCCCATTCTCACCTATTTAAGGCTATAATCTGAAAAACAGGATCACTACAGTGGTATTGATTGAGAACATTTTCTAGGGAAAACGTACAAAGCAACAGGTCCGTAAGTTCAAAGTAAGCCCTCCAAAAATAATTTTTTGCACAAGAAAGCTTATTAAATTATTGTATCTCTGGAATTACTGATTTTCTTAAATCATTGCTTCAGACCAGTCGAAAGAAGAAACTACAGTCAAACAAAGTGCTGCTGAATAAGGACATGAAGCATTTTGGGGAAACGAGACACTTCTACTGAAGAGCAGCATTTGCTTTCTTGCCTTTAATGGACTCTGAAGTACTAATTTCTTTCTCTCTTTTTTTAACAAAACCAAGCCATAGATCTTGGCTCACAAAAAGAAAACTACCCGACCAATACCCCACCAGCCTCAAGCAAGAGAGCATTTCACGTGGCCTTTAATAATTAGCAATTATGATACCTGTATGCCCTTCTGTATCCAGATTCAAAGCATTTCAAGCTCCAGAATTTTTTTCTAAGCCGTTCCGGAGTGAAGTTTACAATAAGTTATGCACCTTTTCAGGAAACCTCTCATTTTGCCTCACACAAACAAACCACAAAGCAGTCCCAAAGAAGTGCTCCATCTTTAACTCTTTACCTTTGTCGCTCACTTGTAAATTAATCTCCTTAATCACTTCGGCATTCGCTCTTGGAAGTCTCCTCAAAGCTGAGCTCCGTTTCCCTCCTCTCTGGAGCAGCAGCTCAAGCAGGTAATTTTTATTATTATTTAATTTTATTTTTTTTTTAAATCTTGTTTTCCTCCTTTACCACTTACAAAAAGAAAGTTGAAGAAATAACTCCCCTCCGAACGCCGCCGGCCATTCCCAGCGCTCGGGAAGCCGCCAGCAGCGGCGGTAACACCGGCACCAGCCCGCCCCTTCACCGTTCTTCCCCTCCTCAATGCCTTCCCCCGGTTCTGCCGGGCCGGGCCGCGGGCAGCTGCCGCCGGCCCAGCGGGGCAGAGCGAACAGGAACCGAGGGGAGGGGGGAGAAGGGGAGGAGTGGGGTAGGGAAGCGGGAGGGGGGGATGGGGGTGTTGAATGGTGTGTGCGGGGTGGGGGGATGGGGGCGCGGCGCGCGCCGCCGGGGCACAAAGGTCTCCATGGCAACGGCGGGCCGAGCCCCCACCCCCCGCTCGCTCCCCCCCCGTCGCCCTCATTCCTGCGACACTTCATCGCCTCCCGCCCCGCCCAACGCCGGCCCCCCACGGCCCCTCTGCCGTGACTGTGACTGTACCCACACCCCCCCCCCCCCCCAAGAAAAACCCAAACCCGCGATGGTCACCGGGCCGGCGGGGAAACCTCCCCTCTGGCCCAGACGGGCCCGGGAGGTGCCCGCCGCCCAAGCGGCACAAGCCGAGAGCCGGGCAGATGCTGCCGACCCTGCCCGCGGCCCTGGCATAAATTTTCAGCATTTTGGTGGTGTTGGTTTGTTTTCCGGTTGTTTTTGTTTTTTGTTTTTTTTTCCCTTAGTGTTTCTTGGTTTTTTTTTTTTTGTTTGTTTGTTGTTGTTTTTTTTCTCTTTTCCATAGTGCAGATCGATCATCTTCATGCATATGCATATTTATTTAGGTTTTCTAGCTAAGAGTCGATAAACTGCTATAGAATCTGAGCATAGCTTAACTTCACGCTGAATTAATTAAACCCCGCATTCTTTAGCTTATCCTTCTCTTGTAATACAAAGCACTGTATATTGGGGCATAATTTTTTTCATTTTTCTTTCAAAGTTCTACTCTGCGTACTGTAATCTGATTCTGTAGTCAGAGGACACGGGAAAATGGTTTAAAACTTGAAGGGGGGGATATTTAAGTTAGACATTGGTAAGAAATTCTTTCCTCTGAGGGTGGTGTGATGCTGGCACAGGTCGCCCAGGGAAGTTGTGGCTGCCCCCTCCCTGGCAGTGTTCAAGGCCAGGCTGGATGGGGCTTTGAGCAACCTGGTCTGGTGGGAGGTGTCCCTGCCCATGTAGGGGTGTTAGAACTAGATCATCTTTAAGGTCTCTTCCAACCCCAGCCATTCTATGATTCTCTAGTTAATCTATGAACTTCTGTCTTAAATTAAAAAAAAAAAAAATAAAATCTAAAAGATAAAACAAAGTTACACTCAATTTTTTCCAAGTGTGTATAACAAAATCTAGCAAGGTTAAAAGCTGAAGGCTAAATGCCCGGCTTGGCCTCCAGCATGGATACTTTGAAGCTCCAACACATCTTAAAAGTGACAGCTTTATGTACAGGATTACTCCTGCTGAACTTCATATACCCTTAAGTCTGAGGGGTCTGGGACCAAGCATGGAGCAGCCAAAGGTGGAAATGATGCTCAAGCAATATTAATGACAAATTCCTACAACCCCATACAAGACCCCTGTGGATGTAATTATGTTTGTAAAGCATTGCTATCGTTCTTTGGTGCAGTGCAAAGGGTTAAGTAATTCAATTATCCTGCTGAAGCCAAAAACATTGAACTGGCTTCTAAGGATTTCTTGTCTTTTTAATTCTGCACATTTCAGTTGGTCAACACCTGTGCAATCTAAGCCCTGGAGGAAAACAACTGTTTGATTATTTTGAATACAAAGATCCTGTCAGGAAAAAGAACCTTTCCTTTCACATAAATATGAGCTTCATATCCAAATATTTCATGTGAATGAACTATTAGCTTAAACTCCAAAACAACCCCTTCCCTTCCTGATGTTTTTAATGAAACTAAATGTGATTATTACAGCCACTCTAAGTTTTGAAAAAGGCCACAGCACACAGCCTTCATTATTTCCTGCCAATGTTTATGTTGAAGGCTGAAGGATCGGACCAGAGGCTTTTGCTGTAGCATTTTCTTCAAATTTCCTAATTCAACCCAGATATTAAAGGAACAGTTTATTCGTACTTACAAAGAGCCACCTCGCTCTCCTAACCAAAATGATCATGTATGCAAGATCCATAATGAATAGTAATTACCATTAATATTTAGAGTCATCAAATTTCAGTGGTCTTCTCTCAAAATGTCACAGCAAAGCTGAGGTCAGTTTTGCTTGATTTGACAGGACATAATATATGTGCCAAGGAAGGGAGAGCAGCATTTCAGGGTCTGAAGAGAAAAATACACTGACTTGGCTTGTCCTAACTTTCCTTGGGTTTATTTGCATTCCCAGGGACAGACTTAAGTACAGGGGTTGCCCCCAGCCCCCCCTAAAGGGGAACAGAGGGAAAAAACAGAAAGCAGGTAAACAGTTTCAGAGCTTTAACATGAGAAACTTCTTGTAAACACCTGCTGAGGCCAATGCAATAATCATAATTAAAAAGAAAGGACACAATCAGCTGCTTCTCCCACAAACTGTTGGAAGGGTAAAACCCAACAGTTAAATGTATTTCTAAAATTTCAAGAAGGTAAAACGTTGCTGGGGGCAATGGATGACACGTTACATTGTGAAGTCCTTTATTATTATTTTAGCCCCTGAATGGCAAACCTACTAGCTTCCTGTAACTCTGCCAAGCTGTAAGTGTCATTTAAAGAGAGCAATGAAACAATTTCTTGTTGTTCTCCATTGCTGCCTAGGATGCAGAAGACTGTTTATGATAAATTAAAGGTCACAAATAAATGGAAATTTAATGGAAGAAAATCTGCTTCACATGGAATAATATCTCCAAGGGGTAATTAATTACACAGCAGTCCAAGCACGTTCTCTTTCACTGAAATGATGTGAATGGCCATCCTGTTTCATTTCAGTGTGCTAATATGCCTGCCCATTTCTGGAAAGCACTTTTGAAAAAATAAGGAAATAGGTACTATGAAGTCATTGCACCTATTCCAGCAATGCATAACACACACACACACTTTTGCAGTATATTTAATAGAGAAATTTAACCTAACAACAAAATTCAAAGGGATTTCACTCTCGTTGCCAAGATCAATGATTGGTATTAAAATGGATTGCCACATACTCATGAAAGAGTTGTTCTATAATTTGACATTTGTACAGATTGCTATCCTTATATAAAGGGATTCAGTCTCATAAAACTGATTGATGAAAGTGGAAAAAAACCTGTATTCATTCCAAGCCTATATACCCTTCCTGTTGTTAAAATACATACTTTTTCTTAATCACAACAATTCCTAAACACTTAAAATTGATTAAATCAGTAAGTGCTTATTGATGGTTCACTTATTGTATGCGGAAGCTTTGCAAACTTTTAGAGCCTGGACAGAGAGAAGCAGAAGAAAATCCTATAATGTATTGTAAGCTTTCCACGAACTCAAGGAAAACAGCTTTTAAATTTGTATACTGAGAGGAGGTCAGGGGCAGGATTTTTGTATGGCTTTTGTAGTACATGAATGGTTTCTCTGATGCCCAGTTTCAAAGTTTTTATGCTAACATCCACAACCTCACTTTAATCTAGAAAAATGCACATTCTCATCTCCCCATCCTTTTCACATTGGTTCTTCAAGAATGGTTCACAGAGTGGTTTCAGTTGGAAATGACCTTAAAGATGATCTAGTTCCAACCCCTCTGCCACAAGCAGGGACACCTCTCACCAGACCAGGTTGCTCCAAGCCCCATCCAACTTGGCCTTGAACACTTACAGGGAGGGGGCAGCCACAACTTCCTTGGTCAACCTGTTTCAGTGTCTCAACACCCTCATAGTGAAGAATTTCTTTCAGATACCTAATTTTAATCTACCTTCTCTCACCTTTAAACCATTACCCCTTGTCCTATCACTACATGCCCTTGAATCATTTAAAATGTCTCCAAACTCCAAGAGTGTAGTGACCAGGTGGACTCTTTATAACTTGTATTTAAACCATCCATACTCAAGTCTATGCTTTCCAGAAGAGATAAATCTATAAACATCACAAGGGAGATGAACTTAGGCCAGAGTCAAGGCTTAGCTTGTGCTCTCCATAATGTGTCTAGTGAGCCAACAGGATGCAACCACAGGATAAACTGCTGTACAATGTAGATACAAGATTGTTTCACTTTAAGTCACACAAATATTTACTGCATTGCTTTGCAGTTCCTATACTGGGCTGTGTTTTGTGGGTTTTTTTTCTAGGGCACATTCAGCTTCACAATGGAGCATAAGCAGACAAGAGATTTCTCCAGTACTATTCCCTTTTCTCTACTAACATCTTCTGGTTGAAGATGTTACCATGAAACTGACATTGAAGTTACCATGAAACAGAACTGCAAGTACTGCAGAACCCCAGGCGCTTTGTTTTTTTTAGAGGCTCAGGCCTGTGTCACAGCCTCTTACTGTGTTTTACTCATGTTTCTCTTAATTTGGCAGTCCCGTGGTGAAGACCACTCTAAGAACAAGTATGGGTTTTCTGTGTTACTATGCATGGTGGCTCTGCAGATCCCTACAATTTATCTTCCATGACAAACTCAGCTCATTCAAATAGCGTAAACAAGGAATGCTGTTGTTGCATAATAAATTAAGAAAGGCTTTCTTAGGGCCTGATTAAATCGTAGTATATAGCACTTCTTTTCACCAACTTTTACTCTTTATGTTCTGCAACAATAATGACTAGCAGAATTGTTCCAAAAAATATTAGAGGCCACAGAGTCTTCGAGACTTGCTGTGTTTCACTGTCTGTAGAACAACCAGTTCATTAAAAAAGAAGAGAAAATGACTAAGCACTAGAAGATTTGCTAACCCACTACCATTTTATATCAACTCTGTGAGTATTCTTGAAAGTTATTCAGCACCCAGTTAGAATTTTGTTACTTATGAGTCAGACAGTAGAAAACCAGAACTATTTCAGCAGGATTGGGCACTTCCATGACTTTCTGGAAACTGGAAGTAAAGCTCAATCTGATTCCAGTAGTAATATATTTAGGTCAACTAGACTTACCACAGAGAGCTAATGATTATGGAAGTACTGTACTTAAATCTCAAGTAATTAGGTTAGTGGCAACTGCTCTGAGTTACAAGGAGCTTTTCAGGACCTGTTGGTCAGAAAATTTTTGCAAATGAAGATTTGCATTTTTAAAAGTTCATTGCAAGTTCCGTACCAGATTTCTAGTAGCTACAGAGTGTAACTGATTTCTCTTTGCATGTTTTCTCTTTAACAAATACTGTTATCCTTCACAATAATTAAATCTGTAAGTGTGATCTGCTGGGGCAGCAGTATAAAGTCAAATATCTAAAATACAGGTCAATTCTGAACAAAGAAAGATTATTTTTCCTTTGGTCAAAATTTACATTTGCCCACTCACAGCTTTTCTCCATCAGCTGTCTTCCTACTGTAGAGCCTATGCCTTTAGTACTCTAGAATTCTTTTCTAATTCTTTTTTGTTGTTTTTAGAAGCATTGATGTTTTTAGAAGCAGTATGATTTAGCTATGAGATGGGTATTTGCTGTGACATGAGTATAGCAATGTCTTCATATGTAATCAGAAAACACTTCCTGTACTACATTCAGCCAGCTTCATTTTCAGAACTGGTCATCTGGAGGCAGTATATTTTATCATTCTCAGACTGACAAACAGTCCTTTTTTATAGGGTTCATAAAATACCTCTCATCCTGATGGAAATGACCAGCAGCCCCTTAAAGGAGGGACATACATAGTAGAAATGGCAAGCACCTGCCATACTAAAACTTGCCAGCGTGTGACAATGACAGAGCTGTGGGTAGACTGGTAAATGCACAGATGGTAGAATCATTTCATACCACACATACAATTTGAGCTTTGTTCTTGGTAATTGAATAGGCTGCCACCTAATTTCTGACTGTCCATGATTTTTAGGTTGTGCAGAATAGTAGTTTCTGTTGCTGCCTGTATTTGTAAGTACTAATAGAAAGTAAATGGGATTATAGTTTGTCCCCCATCCTTGGAGGTTTGTATCTTCTATTTTCCTTTTCTATCTGAAATCAGAATTACTCTTTTGTAACTCCTGCTTTCCCTTGTCTCTGTCTAAGAGGGATCATTCGTGCACCCAGCTTCTCATCATCCTATAAATGCAAACAAATAGAAATACATCCATCTTGGAGAGGTAGGGTGAGAAAAAAAAACAACCCCAAAATAAAACAAACAAACAAACAAAAAAAAAAAACCCACAAACCACACACACAAAAAAAACCCTATCAAAAGTAAAAGGCTAAAAAAAACCCCACACACCTACACTGTTCCCCACAGTGTAATCTGCATTTTTTTCTTGTTGATTTACTCACAATCAGAACAACATAAAAAATTGACTTACTCTCAAAGACCAATACCACCTCATAAGCAAAGTTCAGTGGCCAATACTGCATGCTGTTCAGCACACCATACTACTTAAAATCTTAAATGCAGACATGAAAAGGGGGAACAGAAGCCTTGACACTAAAGAAATTCCCCTTGACACACCTTACTTTCAAGCAGGTCAAATTGTTGACCTATGCTATGCAGTGGTAACAGGAGAAAGTGGAGAAATTAATCCCAAAAGGAATATTCAATTTCTACAATCTACTTGCATTTATGACTGTGTTGTTATAAGCACAAATTAGACGAGTTTGCAGTCTATAATTTATTAATAATATTTCATCTTGAACTGCTGTAGTTAAACAAGAAGAAAATCAGTGCACCGACAGGCATGAGTGCTGGTTAAGTCTTCCAGAATAAATCAGTTGCCTCTTCACTGCATCAGAAAAGTCCTGAAGATGCCCAGCAATTCTGACTACAACGCATCGATAAGAAGGAAGACTACCAACCCACTTCACTTTCACATCACAAAGTTGCTAGTAAAGATTTCCTGATGAACCAAAATCTGATTGTTCACACCAATTCAAAGTCTCACTTCACATCCCTCTGACACATAATGCTAGCTCAAAATTTTAGAGGAACAGAAACATAAGCATTGCATCATAAAAAGCGAAAGACCTTTTTTTCCTAACTAGCAATATTATGCTGAAGAAGTGATGAAGAAGGGGTGCATGGAGGCATGTTTCACATGAGGAATGATCTTCTACATTGACAAAGGAATCCCCACTGCTCTAGGAGACCAGTGTTTTGCACAACAGTAAGAAACAAAAGGAGGGCAGCTGCTTCTGCCCCAAGTGTACTGACATTATGTCTCACCTCAGCACTTCACCTGTCATAATGACAATACATGGAAAGCCAAATTAATGAGAGGATGCTCTCAGTCACATAAAATCTTAAAGAACTGTGTGATGTGTTCTATTTTCCCCTCAAATATAGGATTTTTTAGTTAAAATTACCCTTTGAATATTGAAAACCTCAAAGTTGCTTTATTTTGTGGTAGTGAAAGTCCAAGGGAAAAATGGTGTATCAGGACAAGACTGGAACTAACAAATTAAATGTGAAACTGTGTCATATTAGCCACGTACTCCATTGCTGGTGTGGTGATCAGTGACAGAAATAATTCATCATCACAACACAAAAAAAGTTCTGTAACCCTGCTTCACTTGTTACATTTTGTATGAGGTATAAAAGCATCAGGTGAGGTTCAACATCTGTGATGCTGCAGCTTTTTAGCAGTTAAACATTATGATGTTTTTTCCATCAAGCTAAAAAGAGTTCAAGAACCAAAAGGGTACTTTGAAACCACAGAACCAGCCCACAGAAGTGCTGCATGTCATGCACACGCTTTCCATACACTGTCACCTCTTCAGCCTCTGAGTCACTTTGAACAAGAAGAAGGCTTTGTAAGTCTGACTTCGTGTCACAAGAAAAAGAAGAAATATATCCATTTATCAGGGAATTCATCTCTGACCACAAATAAAGACTTGCTGCTCACAACAGGTTATTTTTCTCCTCTTTCTAAATAAAAAAACACTCTACTGGACTGGTAACATGAGGCTGCTATCTGCTCCCAAAAAGATCTTGAAAATGAAATTATACCCTTCACCAAAGAGCATGTTGTAATATAGCAGATGAGAGGCAAATGTGGCATTTTGTATGGAGAACATTTGGGTTTTCAAGCAAACCAGAATATAAACAGGTCGGGAGCGCGTAATAAAATGGAAAATATAACCAAAATCCATAAAGGGAGTGGAGAATATTGACAAACAAGCTTTTCATTAGAAAAGAATTCTGGCATCAATTTTTCGAATTAAAAAAATCAATGAGAAGTAAGGATATACTAAGAGCAGCACCAAGAAGCAGAAGAAGTAGAACACGGAGAAGGTGCACATTCAATTTGACCTTTTGTCAGACACTTTACCAACTCTGCAGGAATGAGATATTAAGCAAATAGCCATAAAATACACTGAATTATTTAGCAAGTGCGGGACTTCTAAATCATCCTAGGTCATGACCTACCTATGTCAGCAAATCCAGATGCACTGGAAAACAGTCTCCCAGGATGCCGTTGTGGTTTGATGGAAGGACAAGAATAAGGAGGAGCTCTTCACGAAATCCAGAGTCTGTGTTCAATTCAATTAGCAAGCAGATTTAAGAAAATTTTAGAGGGCAAATAAAAGTGTTTTTGAAGTCAAAGACACAGGGGAAAAAATGGGGGGATGGAGGATGAGAGAGTAAAAGAGCTGTTCAAGTTTTCTGTTTTGAGAGTTTCAAAAAACTCCACTTTCTGAAAATGACTGTATGCTGCTGATTTTTTTTCCATGTATATTTAAAATGGACATTATGAAATCATTGGGCACAAACATAATGTTAACAACATCTCTTTTTTCATGCAAAATTTCTTTGACAGCTTGGCATATAGTTAATCACTTTTTTAAACTGAATGCACCCCAACACAGTGGACCTAATTTTCCAATCTGTCAGCCAGAATTTGTCATTAACAAACTTTACAAAACAGATTAAATACCTCAAGTTTTTTTTCTCAGGCTTTTGACTTGGCAATGGGCTGGGGAAAATTTGTATTTCCAGCAAGATTAATGAGTAATTATCAGCTGAGATTAGCCTGTTATATATATTTAACGGGTTTCTGTATAGGCTGTGAAAATTCTCAGAATCAATTGATGAATGAGTGCCACAAAAGAAAAGTTAACCTGACTGAAAGGAGTCGTGGTGGCTGATGGAGAAGAGACCAGATAAAAAGCAGGGAGTGAATCTGATGTTCAGAAAGGTGTTTGAACCATTGATACTAACAGAGAAGAAAAGGGGCACTCATTAATGACTGCACTCACCATTTCCTTTGGAGTGACAAGCACATTAACCTTTGCTTCCTATTACAGCCATATCAGGTACAAAACTAATCTACTATTCTTTGGGGCAATTGTGACTGCTTGGCTACCCATATTTTAGTTCAGGCTTTTAATCAGATACAGATAGAGGGGTAGTGGTAGTGTGGAAGGCTGATGACGGTGTGTTCTCCTAAAAGCAAACAGTGTACCTGTTTCTTAAGTTTTCTTAAGCATACACTGATAGTGTAGAACAGGAAGATATGGAAGTATGCTCACATACCATCAGACAAATACTCAAGGCCTCACATTCTAGCTGTAGAACATTTTTTTAAAAATATTTGCTGCAAAACCCAAGAAACACTGTTATGCATGCCTGAGAGAAGGCAACTTGGTCAGTGATTAACAGACCTATTAAGTGACTTAAACTTTCACTAACATTCTCCAGTCAATCATGCATTCACTCCAATAATTTACTTGCCAATGCTACATTCAGATTAGCATCCTTCCCACACTGTGTCTTCACTCTGCAGCACCATCATTTTCCTCCTCTGTCCTAAATCTCTGCCTTTACCTTTTCCTGTAATTTTTCTCACCTCCCCCTCTTTAGGCTAAGCCTCCTTAACTTCCTTCAAGAAACAACACAAACATCACAGCAACCTGCTGCAAGCACACTATTTTCTCTGCTGCCATGTTGTCTCTCTGCCTGTCCATCAATCAAACCCAACAATATCTGGGGGGAAAATAACACCCACTGCCCTTCCTGTACACACTCTTGGAGACTATGTTGCTAGTTGCTGACAGTGTAGTAAGCATCAACAGCAGTAGTATATTTTTTTTAAATCTAACTTGCTTTCTAATTGCCCTTTACACTTCAAAACATGGCAATTAGTTCCCCAACCCCACCCTACCCCCAAAACACCTCAACAGAGCCTGGAGGGCAGACCTGACATTTCCTGTCCAATGCCAACAGGCTGCAGCACCAGAGCTTCACTGCCCACCAGGGATCCCTGCCTGCCCAGGGGCTCCATTTCAGCTCTCCCTGGGGCACTTGCTGCTGGCCCCAGAGATGATCTGGGAGCAGCAGGTCTGGGGCTGTGCTGGGAGAAGGGAGAGGGTGCCCATGGCATGGGCAGGGCAATGTCCTCCCCAGGCAGGGTGCAGTCCTACACAACATCTCTTCTATTTCTGAAAGGTGACAACACATCACTGCCTACCATAACCTTCACCTCACCTTTCCCTGCCCATTCAGCCATGAGTGGATAATTATTTTTATGTACAGAGCACTCCACCACACTATTTTCTTTTCTCCCTTCACAAATTACAAGAGATTTAGGTTCTTGCCTCTTCACATGCAGATATGTAAATCAACTGTCTCTTTTCTTTTTTTAGCAACACATTTTGCAAGAGCTTCTGCTTGTGCCCTGACCCATGCTGAGCTGTCTGTCAGCCTTTACACCTTGCCTGCAAGTGTTAAATTCAAAATCTGTTCCCAAGCTCATTTCCCATGAGTAGCTGCACTCATTGGAGATGTTTATCGCTACCAGAGAACCGAGCTGATACATTGTGTAGAAAACATCAGTGGAAACAACCACATGATAACTAAGAGACTGTTCAGTCTAAGGACTTCTTTTGATATTGGAGACAACATTATTTCTATAAGCTGAAAGATGCAAAGTTGCATTATGTTGACCCACAGAAGAGCTCAAACTGACCTATGTTCAAATTACCAACTGGGAGAGATCAAGGAAAGGTAGCAAAGCATCTTCCAGGAAGTCTTATTAAAGGAGAAAGTTTACTCTCCTAATAGGAACCTTTTCTGGCTGTATACATCTCCCATACCTTATTCCTCTGGAAACATCCTTAAACTGCCTGAAAACAGCCATATCTCAGGGAAGACTATCACCTTCTCTTGGCCTCCAGAGGAAAAAGGTTGGCTTTTGGGTGTGTTCACAAAGGCTCAGTGGAACTTAAATACTATAAATGAAGCTGCCTTCTACACTTTGCCAGTAGCAGACATGATTTCCCTCAAGTAGGAAGTTACGGGCACTGTGACTGAGGGTAGGACAGAGAACTTGCTGCATCAAAGAAAAACAACTGTATCTGGCTAAAACTATATTGAGATGTATTCTGTATTCATCTGGGGAAATGACTTTTTATAATTTCCTTCATGGTAGGTAGGGAAGGAGATGCCTACTGCACATTTATAAACTAAAACCATCCAAAACTGGTACATGCTGGGTTTTGTCCACTTACGGCCTGGGTTTTGTTCCCTGTGAACCAGGGAGAGCAATTCTGCTCTCACCCACATGCAGGCATATCCCATACATGTCAGCTGGAGATGATTTGGAGAACAAAGGAAGAACTGATTCTAATGGAAAGGACCTGCATGGCTTAGACAGCATGGAACATGGCTTTTACTTATTCTAATAAAAAATGAATGTAAATACACTTTTAAACTTAGAATCAGTTATGATGGACAGAAGTTAGACTTGCATGTTTTGAAATGTGTGAAACAGGTAAATGTTCATGCGGTACTGACATGCATGCCCAGCTGCTATCTGCATCCTTAGGGTAAATACATGAACACAGATGTGCTTATTGACTTGCTCATGGGTAGTCTTTCAGGGAAAAGAAAAACTAGTTGGAAACAACATCTTAGATGTCTGCCATATTCCTTAAACTATTCACCAGCTCACAAGCAGCATCCTTTTTTGGGGTCTGTCACCTGACACCAAAGACTGTGAGACATCATGAAGAAAACCTTGAATGAATACATCGCAGTCATTCAAAAGGAGCAAGGGCTTTTCTGAGCCTTTTGTCTCTTGACAAAAACCAGGATCTTGTGTCTCTCTAATTATTTTCCTGCATCCTAAACTAAGGGCAACTTTGATTTTCCTTCTCTTAAATCTAAAATTGTATAAAGTTCCCATGGAAGACTAGAGAGATACAATGCAATATTCCTTCTTTTTAATTAAGATAACTACTTCACAAACCAATAGAATCCTATTTCACCTAAAAATTCTAAGTCATTTTTCAGATTTGGATTTTTCATAAACCAAAGAAATCCCGTATTATTTAGTGCCTAATCAAGGAAGAATTGCTGGGGCATAGAAGATTCAAGGAATTCTTTGTTGTGGTCCATATGTTTTGTCATTTCCTGCTATATCACTGGAGATAGAAATCTGAAATACCTTCATAATTTCTCATATACATGTTAAAAAAGTTTTGATTTAGCTAAGTCAAATATCCAAGGGAAAAATTCATAAAAAATACTGTGTGCCATATGTGAGACAAGACATACCTTTCTAAATGAGAAGATATTTTTAATTTAATAAACTTACTGTGATTAAACTCATAAAATAGATGCTGGCCATATCAAACAATGAAATGTCAGTATGGAGCTCTGTTTAGGTGTTAGCATCAATACATGGCCTTATAATAAGCATGCAATTTAGATTTAGACAAAGTGTATGAGTATTATTTATCTAACTATGAATCAAAATCCACTGATTCTTTTCTGAATAAACACACTTCAGAAATTGGAGTAAGTTCTGAAGTCCAGATCATCCCTATACATTAAAAAATAATACAGTTTTTGTTGAAAACACTTTCAAGCCAAAGAAAATTCTGGAATAAAGAAATTCACAGCTACACAAACAAAATACCAGCTGGAGCATAATTAAAAAGAATACATGGAAATATTCACAAGAAATTTTAAAGTGAAAGATTAAACAATGACACTTCCATTCAATTCTACCATTATTTTATATATTTAATACTAAATACTTGAAAAATACAGATGCAGTATCTAGAGCTTTATTCTTACAATGTGACAGAAGTTAGGATTAAACTCTTGTGTAGAAGATAAAAAGGATTAAATTTTTCTCTGTCATCTAAACCAATAATTTACTTTCCAAACACAAATGCCCACGGTGCCTGTGCATACTATAGGTAAGAGGAGAGTAACGAATGTTCTGTTCCAACTCTTTCAGTGTTCCAGTTGATATCACCAGTGCTGGTCACACGTATCTCTGTACAGTTCAGCAGTTGGGTATCATGCCTAGAGTTACAAATCCCCTTACAATTATACTAGAATAATCCAAACTTTCATTCCTTCAAAGACAGGCATTTTGAACGAAATTACAAAATGAAAGTTAAGAAAATCAAAAGCGTAACACTATTAAAGGAGCAGAACATATTTCCAACTTCCTTAACCACTATCAAAATACTTACATAAGAGTGCATTTGTTATTTTTTAAATGGCTGAAAGACTCCATGAAAGCATGACACAAAGCATGCCAGTCAGTGTCTGAGATAAAACTTTGAATTTTTAAAAGATAACCTGGCTTGAGCTCTGCAATAGCCTTATAGGTACTGCAGGTTTCACATCAACACTCAACCAAAATGGCACTGCCACGAACTTATTTTTAAATGTATTTTATGGAAGTTTTTTAAAGCCAAAAAACCAGAAAATCTGCTGATGGATAAAGGAACAAAGCTCTCTTAGAATATTAAACCCCTGAATGGTAGGTATTTGAGACCTGGTCTCAGAGACAAGGATGGCAAAGAATTAAAAACCACTCGTGTATCTATCTCTTGCATATAAAACTGTGTTGCCTGAAGTCCAGTCGTACAAAATAAATAGTGAGAAACGAAAACTTATCTGTGTGACGAAAACAGTATTTAAGCAAACATAAAAGAGAAATGTACTCTGAAGGCAATATTTCCTGTAAAAATGAAGCTTTTCTTTCTTCCCTCCTTTTTCTCTCATGGCCTGACCTCGACAACCATGAGCACTCTCCCACTCTTCCAAGAGCAAAAAACACAGTTTCTCTTCTTGATAGGATCAGTGCTGCTAGAAGAGATTAAATGCTTGGAAAAACTACACTAGACGTGCAATGCCAAGAATATGCCATGCACTAAATAAAGTTAAATGCTTGTTATTTCAGTCTTGTCCTCTTTGATTTCAGAGGCTCTTTGAAACTCTGGTGTGCAATCTATACACACAAATCTGTTTGTCTCCAGGTACCAGGGCCTTGGCAAATGGCCATTCACTATGTTACATGACTTGCACAATGTTTTCTGTTCAAGTTATGAATGAAAGTAAAGGCTGAGATCATAGTACAGGACTAAAGAAACTGCAAAACCCAAATGATTCTGTGAATCATTCTCAAGCACATTCTTCTAAATCCTCCAAGTTTCCACAAAGTAAAAAGCTTTTTTGTAAGAGTGAGTGAAGCAGTGATAATTCATATGCTGAATCAAGGCATCTGGCCTGTATCAGCTCACACTAGATCAAAAGCATTATAAGGAATCTAAGCTTTCTGGATTAAAAAGAAAATAGGAAGATATTATTTCATTATTACATATCTCTTGCATAATTCACCTAGGACTGTGCCACACACCAGTCAGCAATAGTAACATTTGCAATACAAAATCAGCTTCAGTCACACCTTTTAGAAGAAAGATAGCTGGAAAATTACTTTTAGAATATACTTGTAACTTCAGACCAAGCAGATCTTTTCATTTTTACTTAGGCTTCCATGAACACTGTGCAAAATTTTTCAGTGTTTAAACATTTTTTCATCCATTCATATTTGTCCTGTCATACTGTGTTTACTAATTTCACAACTCAACATTTAAAAATAGATTTTAAAATTAAAATACTTACCAGCTACCATGCAAAATTTTAGTTCTTTTTATTTCGTACCTTCTATTGCCTCAGCACTGTTGTTTTCCTCCTTATCTGAAACGTAACAGGAAAGCTTCCAGACTCCTGTGTGCCGTTTCTACTGACAGTTTTTTAAAGGGTGCTTATTTTATTTGGAGTTGAAAGTAGAAAGTAACATAACATTATTAATGAAGCTGATGGTTCCAGTTGGCAAGCCTTATGACTGGGGATACTGAGCCAATTTGGACAAAAAGGCTGACAGCAAAAGTATAGTGAGGCATGTACTAATCACAGACACCAAGGGCCATTCTGCCTCAAAGACTGCTGCTGCTGCCAAGCACATCTCAGGCACTTCATGGCAGAGTCAGGGTAAGAAAGCCATAAAGAAACATTGCAATGACAGGACCATCCCTGATATAACTCAGCACCCCTGTGTTTTCCTCCATAAGGGTTTTGCCAGCATACCAGGAGACCCAGGATGAAGCTGGAGGAAAGGGAGAACATCTGGGACCATGTTATAACCCTGCATCTTCTGCAGCTGCATACATATGAGTTGAGAGCCTTGAGATATTGTTGCTCTCTGGTGAGAGAAGGCAAACCCTCCAGAACTGTCAAAAGACCAACAGCCTAGAAAGATAAAAATTATGCCAAAGGCCATTTAAGCCAAATATCTCCTGAATCTCGTCCCCAGTTTCAATATTCAGCTGAGGTCAGTGAAGTATTTCAATTATTTCCAGCAAGAATTAATAAAAAAACCTGTTAGCACTAAAAAATATATAGAAGTACTTCTTTATAATCACAAATATGCTGGATTCTAAAATTATGACTTTTCCTGTGCATCTCCTGTAGTATTTACTCTCGGTGCCACCTATAGGTAGCTCTTACTGCTAAATGCTAATCCAGTAAGACAGTGAAAGGTGTTATGATCACCGATAAGATTATTTTCTATGACAGATGCTGTTGGGCTCTTATTAAGTCAAGTTAAAATTGCAGTTGTTTTTAAATTATGCCTAGGAGTGATTTACCTAAACTCAAGATTACAGCTCATCTTCATTTTTTCCTCATTTTTATAATGCATCCAAATTGCCATCGAATGTGTTAAAGTTGAAATTGGAATCTGAGAAGGAAATAGAGACAAAAGACTCAATATAAAATAGCTGCAGAAGTTGAAAAATGATTTCTTCAGTCAGCATACTGTAAAGATGCAGTATTTTGTGAAGGCATTGTTAGGCTGATCTGAAGAAATACATATTTTGATGTTAGATCTAGAAAAACAGCAGAACAAACCCTTCTAATTCTCTCTTCCAAAACTCCTACACAGAAGCAAACATCCTCCTCCTTCCCAACAAAATGAAAATATATGCCACGAAAAAAGGAAAACAGCAAAAGAACTTTAATATAGGCAATATTACTGCACTTATTTATAATGTTGTATGTCTTGGACACACATACTACAATCTCAATTTAGCTGGTTTATGACAGGGCAAAGAAATCTCTTCTTGAAATAAAACCTGTATTTGCCATAACCTAAACAGAAAAAAAAAAAAAAAAAGAACTGATTCATGTGCATGTGGTGTATAACAAATTTTAATTTGTTTTATGACGTCTAAACTCCTTAAAGGTAAAAATGATAACCAAATGCATCACATTTCCCCATATTCATTTTAGTATCCCATTCACAGTTTGGGCTTCTCAGCTGAACTAGAATACCTTTTATAAACCATTAACATTTCCCAAACAATTCTTTTGAGTTGTAACCTTTAGGTATTAACGTAGTTTAAATTTTTCGTGGAAGAAACAGTGTGAAGTGCTTATGCTGTGTTATAAAATAAGGGTCTAATCAGAAGGAAAAGCTTTTTAGTTGCCAGTTCATCTGGGCTCAGCTGAAGGAAAGCATAACAGATTCAGAAATATGATGCAAGCCTTTAACAATAAAGGGAAATAAAATTTTAGAATAACTTCTCAGCATTGTACTGGATTATGCATCACTTTCTATTTTTAGATTTACTGTCATTCCAAAATTATTCAATAGATCAGCCAGAGCTTTTGAGACAAATACTTGGATTGTTGGCTCAAATATTAAGGTCTACAAAATACATCATGGATTGTCAGAATGGCCCCCTTTATCCTTACAGTCTATTAGATCAAAATCTGACTGAATGACAGCAGAAACATCATATGAATACGCTTGTTTACAACCATAAATACAAGTGGGTAAGGAGACTAAGAAGCCAAAAAAGGCTACTTTTTCCTCACTTCACACTTTTAAAATAGAAGGTGTATCACCCTTAGGATGTCAGTATTCTCTGACTACATGTGTTTTGAAAGGCACTGATGTAAACAGTAGGTTTTTCATGGAAATTCTGAATCAGTTTCATTTAATCAGAAATCATTTAACACATGTTAGAGCTGGAAAAATAAAGTAAAACAGGGGGGAAAAAAAAGCTATTTTAGTATTACCACAAGAAAGAAAATCTTAATTGATGTGTTCTTTTACATCATAGCCAGCAATAAGTACCTTTTGTGTTTCATTACTGGAGTATTATTATTTGCCAAATAAGGTACAGTGTACAAAGAAACTGTATGACAAGCCTCTATCAACATTTTTATGGCTGCATCAAGCCTTGTCAAGTACCCTCCTCTGGCATCCTTCCTACCTACTATCTATTCCCTGTTTTATCTGTACCCCAGGGTCCAGATTATTTAATTAGCCAATAAACACAACCAGGGAAAGGTTTGCCTGTTACTCCTTTTCAATGTTTAACTGCATGTTATAAACTGATTACTTGTTGCCCAGTGATGCAAACTGATTACCTGATTTAAAGCCCTTCATTAAAAAGCCATTCATTAAACTCACAGTTAAATAGAACATGCAATATTTTGTAATTAAAACAAATTGTTGTACACAATATCTTTTAATTCAATGGATTTATATGACCTGTTAACACTCTATTAAACTTGAATACACAAGAAGCTCTGTGACTAAAGCAAAAAAGGGATATGCCATATGCTTCAAATTGAAAATAAGCATAGCAAGCAACAGCAAGTTATTTATTACAGCCATTATAATTTTCTATCACTTTTAAACTCATTCACAACTATCTCACTCACTAGGCCCAGTTTTAATACCTGTATGTATATCATTTGTTTCCCATTAGACAACTGCTGTTCTCTAAATAGAGTATTTGACTTGGGCTGCCATCTACTAATATCAGATTGAAGCAAATAAAATTTTCCTTGTCAGAATATAAATAAGCACAACATCATTCCAATTCCACACTGAAGTATTTGAGGCTGTTTCCCTTCCCTGGTATATCAGTTTCCTTACTTTTTCCAATGCTACCATCTGCTTTTTTACAAAGCTCCAGCACCGCTCCCGTTCCCTCCTAAAAAGAAGCACGGAGCCTTCTAGTTTCATCCTCATCACTTGGCCACTGCAGTTCTCCTTCCTGAACTACTCCATTCCCTTAACCTTAACCTAGCCCTTCACAGGTCACACTGCTTTTTCAAAAAGGAAGCCATTTCTTTTTCATCCTCCCAAGACATTACACAGACCTCTGGGACTTAACGTTAAGACAAGATATGGAAGGGAGGTGATTTTTATCACACAGGGTAGAAGGTGAGATATGCAATTCAATAGAACAGAAAGAATACCACTATGATATATCCTGTTACTTTTACCTAGGATACATATGAAAAGCAATGGCTTTTATTCAAGGAAGACAAAAGTTATCTTTATATCACAAGGCTTTTGCTAGTTCATTCTTCAGCAGCCCCTTTGCTGCCCTCTTGCACCTAGGTAGATTTTACCCCTCTTATGATTTAAAATCAGATCAGCACTGTGGATTCTGTCAGTCCCATAGGTGAGGCAGGAAAGAAAGAAGAGTAAGAAAGTATAAGACGTTTCTTCTTCAAATTCAAAATGCTCATATTATTGAGCATAAGGACCAAAAAAATCAAAGCGTTTTTCAGGTGATTTTCTTATTAGAGGGCTCAGAGAAAAAAAAAACCAAACCCATTTTACACAGTTTGCCCAGCATGCTCTCTGTCTAATACAGACTACTTGGTATTTTATATTCAAAGTAGACAAATAATTTCCTGCTTGGAAGCTTCTCAATAATGGCACTAATGGCACAACTCTATTCTGAGTTCCTCTAATTTTTCTCTTCTGTCAAATTGATAAAAATAACTATAAAGAATAACTTCAGAAAATACTTATAGTCTAATCCTCTAATGAGAATTAGCACAGAGTACCAATTTTGTTTAAGTGCATTTAAAATTCTTACCTACTTGCTGCTAAAAACTTGAGTTATCTGAAAGTCAAGCCAATGTCAAATTAAAACTTGCTTTTGTCTTGGAACAGAAGGCTCATGAAGACCCAAAATGATGCAAGCTTAAGGCAGCAGAACTAATAACTGGTACAAAAGAAAAAAATCACATAATCATATTGGATTTTGCTTTCAGGGTACAGTGCATTATGAGCACCATGGAACTGGTGTGCCTTGATCAGAACTTTCAAGTTCCATTACCACAACTGCCTCTGTTAGGGCTAGAGGTGTAATCATGAAATACAGATACTAACAAAGGTTCAACCCATATTTACTAAATGACAGCAGAGATGAAACGGTTTTTCTCACTTCCATAAAAAGTAAGGCAAATCTCAGACAAATAGCTGTAAGAAAAGAGTTACAGTCAAGAACGTGATCTTTTAAAATAATACTAATAGAATATTCTATTCACAATTCATCCTGACTGCTGATAACTGCTATTAAGTTGCAGGCACTGTGCAACTCCAAGCCTGAATCAGTCTTCACTAAGCCCAGCCTTTTTTCACCTTTAACCATGAACATCAGCTGAAACATCCTGCTATGTGTCCTTCATTTATAATACTCCCAAGCAACCTTTCAACCTTACAGGATTACTTTAAAAAGAGCAATAGAGATCAGAAACAATGCAAAATTTGTCTGCCTAGGCATCAAACTTATTGTGAAGTGAGAAGATTTGCATGAATTTCAAGGGGCCTGTGTATCTGTTTCTAAGCTACAATATTATTTCCACACAAGAAGTAGTTCTGAGAACATCCCAGCACTGCAGTAATGGCATGCATTATTTAATGCTCCTGAAACTGTGGTCTGTGCTAAAAAAAAAAAAAAAAAAGTTCATTTCTCAAACAAATTTATTCCTGTGTAAGTGCTGTGTTAAAAAATGAATATTTTCCATTGGATAAAAAGACAGTCTAGTAACAATCACTACCATTCTTGCAATTCCCTCTCCTCTTTTTTTCCCAGGCAAAACTGCATGAAAAATCAAGCCAAATGGTAAGTGTGGTAGCAGCCAGACCAGACCTGACATAAGCCCCTGTTCCTTTGCTATATCACACACTTTTATCACCCTGTGTTTTTCTCCTTTCTGCTATCATCTCTCTCCATCACAGTTGTTGTCTCCGTCCAATTGCTTCCCCACTTGAATAGAACAGAATCACAGAACTTCCACGATACATCTTCTATTATTCATGTGGTGCACCCCTCACACTACATCTGCTTTAACTATTTAAATTATTCAGGACAGGAATTCTTCATTATTTTCTGCCTGCCCATTATCTAGCATGACAATGTTCACTCTTGATTGCCTAACCACTGTAAAAAGTTAGCTTGGGATTATGATTTAGGTAGGGCTAAATCATCTCTGCTACAGTAGTATCTAAATATCTAGCCATTTCTTATGCATTTGTCCTTATGCACTCCACTAAGTAGGGAAGTACAGAGAACTGGGAAACACAGAAATTGTCATAACGGCAATAACAAATAAAAAATTTTTAAAAATCACATAATCATCTAGTACCTACTGCCCTGTCAATTGTACTCAGCAACAAAATCCATGAGAATCATTATCCCTTCTCACAGGATGGAATTCAACCTCTGTATCACCAATATCCTTTTAAGTGCTCCCAATGGTCTTGCTTTTGAAGCCATAGGATCTAAAACTCTAAATACAGTAAAGTGTATCAGTAACCACTCTGCCTCCAGCTATTTCAATAACTGTCACAATGAATATGGAGAGCAACTGAACTGACCTACATCAGTAGTTACTCATACAGTTACTTTATTTTACAGCACGAACACAAGGGGTTTGCTTGCTGTATTTTTTTTTTGTTGAAATAACATCAGTCTTTGCATTGTGTTTTCATTGATATGCATACAAAAAAAAAAACACCAACAGCCTTTTCTATCAAGAAACAATTTTAAAAATCTGCAGTGCACTCAGATTCCACTCATCTTGAAGTCAGAAATATGAATTGCTATTCACATCTGAAATCTCCCTCTCACTGGATGCAAGTGGAAGATTACTAATATTTCAGTGTATATACTGGGTTAAATTATTCATCAGGAAAATACAGTAACCAACTAAAAGTAACTTAAAATGACATAAATTTGCCATCACAAAGGTATTATCAGAGTATTTTAATAATATATCATTTTTTAAAAATTGCTGAGAGCATGAAAAAAATCATAAACATCTCCACAGAGAACATTGATACGTTTTCTTCTGAGCATCTGATTTTAACAGACATACAAGGCCACAAGTCCAAGAATACAGGCTAGAGCAGGGCTTCTTAGTAAAGTAAAAATTTAAATGTGTTATTTCAGTACCATAATTATTTGGTAAAAAACTGTCCAATGTATTCTCAGAAAACAGAATACTAACAGAAAACCACGGATTTTTGGTTTGCAGAATCTTACCTTTCAGAATCCAATATGGACCGGAAACATGACAGCAATAAAGATTATGAAACTCTTTTTCAGAGATGACAAATTGGATTTATGATCAAATGTCAGTTACATTCTACATACATTACAGTTATGTATATTTATACAACTAGCACATGAACACTGACAGAATTTTTTCATTGTCAAAAAATGTGAGGTTCTATAATGGTCACTGATAAGAAAGACTGCCACTGCCTTTCCCACTACATGAATTTGAAATACAAAGCAGCTGAGAGACACAACAGAAAGAATAACTTAAAACTAAAACTTAAAACATTCTCTTCTGCACATACAGCTCCTCAGATCTATGTGCCTTTTTCCCACATTGTTTAAATAAATAACTTAATGAAAATCTGTTTGGGTCCTTTCTTTTGCTCCCCTTCACCAAACAAGAGGATACAAAATTGTTACGGATTTACTGCTGAACCCTACAAAGCCATCCTTAGCAAAAAATTATTTGCTTTTGTGTGGTAATCAAAATGTGCAATTTTGTGTCATAGAATATCCACTTGGCGACAGTGGGTCACAAAGGGGTGAAAAACTTGTCTTAACCAAGCAGACCTGCAATACTGACAGTCTCCTGACTGTCACCCAAGCTGGCTGCATTATTCAGGGTTTTCTTATGTAACACAGTCTAAAAGATCAGTAACCTGCAAGAACTGTCTGGAGTTGATAAAGAAAACAATTTAATATCATAATTTCTAGAACGTTCCCAATCAAATGAATATATCAATCTGGTGTGATTCCCATCTATAGCAAAAGCTACAGAACTGTGACAGAGATGTTGATATTAAAAGCACGAGGAGACACCAGGAATGGGTAAGTGCCCAAGCCAGCACACTGTAGCCTGGCTGCAAAGGATGACAACACCAATTAAAGAGATCACTCCCTGCACTCTATTAGATAATTATCCAGATAAGGTCAAGGCTCCCATTCTCCTCAAGTGCTTCAATAATGGTTTATCACAGCAGCCCATTTCAAGTTACATTAGGCTGACAGCTGGTGTATGGAATACATTTCAGCACAGCTGCAACAAAACAATCCGGAGGTTAACGGGGGGAGGGGGGCAGTCAGAAAGAGAATTCTCCTCTCCCCAATTCCTCTTCAAGGGTTGGGAAAGCAGAGCATAAGGCTGCACTTTTTGTGCAATCCCAACAGTATATGCACCCCAGTGTGCATTACTTCTGTAATCAAAGGAGACCTGGCATTTAACAGACAGCTTCTGCATCCATAAGGTTTCTCCTGATAGACTTTGAAGACAAAACATCTTTTGTGGCATGAAGAGTGCACCCCTGGGATTCTTATTATTTGGAAAAGCCTTGCATAGATACCATAGCCCAGCCCTACTTACACAAGCTATTTAATAGTTCTAATCAAGTCCTCATTTCACCTGTACTTGATTTACAAACCTGACCTTCCAGGAGCATTTTGTAATGATTAAAAAGCACTTTAACATTGTTGTTAGATATTTAATTTTAAATATAATCAGCACATATTTGCATTGTAAAGTTCTAGTTAAACACAGAACTTAGTAAAAATATGTACTTTTTCTTCCACTCTGCCTTTCAAACACCTGCTATAGCTGCAGACTCCTTTAATTTTACATTAAGTCCTGCTTACATGAGTTTATTTATGGATGAAGTCTTCAGAGAATGTACATCATGATTTCCCTATAAAAGCCCTTCTTAAATTTTTTAATATTCTAAGAAACCAAGATAACCACAGTTAGCTTCTTAAATCCATACCTAAGAGGCTGTTTAAGTTACCTCTTTTAAAACAAACAAACAAAAAACCCAAAACTCTTTGCAGATTTCCTCTTGCCTTTATTGAGAGCTGCTTAGCACTCAGAACAGAAAATCAAGTCACATATTCACCTGACTTACTTTGACAGAATTCTTCATGCCACAGTTCACAAATCACGGTCATAGATTTTAAATCAAACTTTCAAATGTAAGCTGCAGAGGTTACCTCCCAGAATTTCATTTCCTAGATCAGAAAAGGAATCTGGCTTGACATCAGTGAGATTGCTCAGATAAAAACCAATCAGATTGTGCTCTCCTGTGTCTTAGATTTAACATAGTCCTTTAACTCACCTCTTTGAAATGCTTTCTAAATGCCAACTAATTAATCCCTACAACAAAGTGGTAAGGAACTACTTCATTTTACTGGGAGAAGAGAAGCAACAGCCACACCTGCCAAAAGAAGTATGTAAAACCAGGCAGAAAATGTCACAAATCCTGTCCTCAACCCACATCTCTAGATCTGGCATCCTGCTGCACCATGCACACTGCCCCTCTATGCTGTCTTGCTCAATCATGTATCAAGAGCATAAAGTAAGTGATGGCACTGCACGTGCATCACCAGTCTTGCTGTTACTGCGTAATCTTTTGATTACAACACTCTGTCAAGTGACTAAAATAGCTATCTTGAGACAGCATGGTTTCTTGCAGCACACCTTTTGAGGTCTCATAGTAATTCCCTTTGTAACAAGAAAATTATTCTATACCTCCAGTGAAAGGACACTACCAGAAGTGGTGGGCCAATGAAAGGGCTCTCTTTAAATAGTTTCATCAGTCAGCCTTTTTCTCCTGTTGGGAATTCATGACAGATCACGACTGCTTGTTAGTTCACAGTATGCTTTACGATTTTGCTCACGTGCCTAGAATGTCAGCTGCCTAAATCATGCTAATCATAAAAAAGTAAATATTTACCCCAGTTTAAGAAGGTGAGATACCTTGACAGAGCAGATATAGACCCTGACCATGACCAAGCAGACATCTTTACAGGATCACAGAAGGGCTGAGGTTGAAAGGGACCTCTGGAAGTTATCTGGTTCAACCACCCTGCTGAAGCAAGACCATCTACAGCCAGCTGCCCAGGACCCTGTCCAGGCAGCTTTAAAGATCTCCAAAGCTCTCAGGGCAACCTGTGCCAGTGCTCAGTGACCCAGAGAAAAGTGTTTCCTGATGTTTGAGTTTGTGCCCACTGCCTCTGGTCCTCTCTTTGGGCACCACAGAGAAGAGCCTTGCTCCCTCTTGCTTGTACCCTCATTTCAGGTATAGATCATACATGGATGAAATTACACTCTGAGCCTTCTCTTCTCCAGGCTGAAAAGTCCCAGCTCTCCTAACCCCTCCTGATAGGAGAGATTCTTCAGCTCGTTCATTGTTTTGGTGGCTCTTATCTGGACTCTCTCCAGTATGTCCATGTCTGTCTGGTACTGGGAACCCAGAACTGAACACATTGCTCTAGATGTGACCTCCCTAGTGCTGAGCAGAGGGGAAGGATCACCTCCCTTTACTTGCTGACAACACTGTCTAGTGCAGCCCCATTGACCAATCACAGCAAAAATTCAAGATATGCCAGGGGAGGTTCAGATTGAATATTAGGAAAAATTTCTTCACCAAAAGAGTGGTAAAGCATTGGAACAGGTTGTCCTGGGAGGTGGTGGAGTCACTGTCCCTTTGGGAATTAAAAAACAGGTAGGCATGGCACTTCAGGAGATGATTTACTCGTTTTGGTGGTACACAACTGACAACTGAACTTGATAATCTTGAAGGCTTTTTCCAACCATGATGATGATTCTATGATTCTAAAATTCTATTCAGCCTGTAGTGATGATGGATATTCAGAAAACTCTGAAAAGCTTTAATTAGACAATCTAAATTGCATTAGCCACTTATTACTGACGTTTCAATGTCTTAAATTTTTCTAACAGCTTTTTTTCCCCAAAAATGACTAGTAAGTATCTGTAGAAGGTATTTTCCAGTACTATTTTTACAGTCAAGTAAAATTTGAGTTAATTTGTGAGTGCAGAAAGCATTACTTAAACATTTAACTCTAACAAAGACATAGTATGTGTTCCATTCTTTGTCATGCAATACTTCATCAACAATCAGTGCAAAAAAGTAGAGGTTTGAAGCATGTAAATTTAGAGTGAATGCAGCACAAACAGAAGTTCCCACACACATACGGATCAAGTAGATACATTTCTTCTTTCAGCTTAAGGTATCTCGCCCATAGTAGCTTTTTACTTTTTGTTATTAGTTATTACTTTTATATTTTTGACTGTTATGTAGTAATTCACTATAAAATTTAACATTTTTATTTTGAATTTGAAACCAGGAATACAATGCTAAGTCCTTCAAGTGCTGGTGCCCAAGAGGCACCATCTTCAAGATTTTACTGAACCAAAAGAACAGAGTATGCTACCTATGAATTAAAATTTTTCTACATATTTAGACAATTTCAGAATGCAAATTTATATATGTGAAATATTTTGTCCTTATGATGGTGAAGGAGAGTGGAAGCCAGTGCTTAGAGAATTCAACCAAAATGGTGTGCAGCAAGGCAGCTTCCCTTTAGACCTCTTATATCCTACTCTGTATCTGACTCTTCTATTTTTCTCTATTTCTATAAAGATTTATTACAAAGATACTGTTATTCAGCTTCTTTCCACTTCTTTTTGGAAAAACAGTACAATTTTTTTTTTCCTTCACACTATTATTAGTTTACTGGAATGAAACTTTATTTTTAAGGGAATTCAAAATATTACAATTTGTTGCAGATTTTCATCTCTAAAATTCAAGGAGAAACAAAGACTAAATTTGTAATGCACAGTAAAGATAGGGTTGAAAATCCTGTTGAAAACTGATGATATTTCACTGTTAAAGGAAAAATCAAAGAACAATGTATTTGCCAGTAGAGTTAAATCAGCATGATTATTTTTCACTGTTTTGGGTTAGCACAGTGCTGTTTTGGAAGCCAGGAGGGGGGCCACAAGGATGGCTCTGTGAGAATGTCCTGGAAGCTTCCCTGGCTCCAATTCTGGCCTCCCCTCTGGCCAAGGCCAAGCAGAGATGAAAAGCTGGATAAGCCTCTACAAGTAACATATTCAAGAAGAGGAAAATGAAACCACAAGAAGACCTGAGCAGAGGAGAGGAGGAGGTGAGAGCAATGCCAGAGCAGAAACACCAAAGTCAGTGAGGAAGGAGAGGGACAAGGTGCCAGAGCAGAGATTTCCTTGCAGCCCCTGGTGAGATGGCAGCTGTGCCCCTGCAGCCCATGGACAAGAGCTGTGGAGCAGTCCCTGATGGATCACAGTGGGCAGACATGGAGCTGCGGCCAGGCGGTGTCTCAGGTGGGCAGATGTGGAGCTGCAGCCTGTGCAGGATCACAGAGAGGGTCAGATGTGGCTCTGCAGCCGCGTAGGACCCCGTGTGAGAGGAGGTGGCTGCCCCCGCAGCAGCCGTGACTCTGTGTGCAGCCCAGGAGGGAGCAGTCTGTGCCTGAGGGACTGCAACTGTGGGAGGGACTCATGTCGGAGGGGTTGTGAAGGACTCTCTGCCATGAGAGGGACCCCGCGTTGGAGCAGGGGAAGGCTGTGAGGAATCCTCCCCCTGTGGAGGAAGGAGTGGCAGAAACACCGTGTGGGGAACTGACCCTAAACCCCCCCTGCCACTCCCTGTGCCCTGAGGGGGAGGCGTGAAGGGGGAGGGGAGAAAGTATTAAGATCTGGTTGTATTTTCTCTTTCTCCTGATTATTATATTTTTCCTCCCCAAGTTGAACCTGTCTGGTTTTGCCCGTTACTGTAACTGGGGAATGCAAACCTCCCTGTCCGTGTCTCAATGAAGGAGCCTTTGGGTGGATTTTCTCCTCCCTGACCCACAGTGGAAGTTTGGGGTGAGTGAGCAGAGGCCCAGTTGGTACCGGCTGGGCCTAATCCGTGACGCACCCATGTAAACGCCACTCCACAAGTTTTGCACAAGTTGGACTCATTAGGAATCAGCCACTTAATGACATCTGCTGATATTGTCAATAAATAAATTAAAGTAAACAAAAAATTGAAGAATGAAACTGAATTAGTCCAGGACAAGAGTGAAGCTTATCTTGCTTGCTTTTGAATTGGGAAAAAATAAATTGAAAACACTGTTGCCAGGAAATGTAAGAACAGAAGGGTAACGTAACGTGTTTTATTTTTCTCCTAGTAAGGTCCCATTGTTTATTTGCTTTTATTTTAGTAGACAGAATTTCACACATTCAGTGTCACATGGAGAGAATACGAGAGCAAAGCTGTTTATAATTATTAATGGAACAAATTATTTTGTATTGAAATAAATTATCTAAGATTACAGAAAACAATACGAGCCACATTGCCGCTGCTCATCAGATGCCTGTATTATGTGGTCAAGTTAGCGACATTAAAGTTTCTGTTTCTCATTTCTTATTCCCTGGCTGAAATAGTTGTTACTGTAGCACACAAGAAAATAAAGCTACCTCCCCATTACATTGCTAAAAAAGGTCAGTGAGTATCTTACTTCACAAGAGTTGAGATGGGAGTAGTGCATGATTGCACAGAAAATGTCAGTTTAACAACAAACACCAGTCAATACCTGTAGCGACTAATCTGGCTGATAAAAACAAACTAATAAAAAAAATTTACTAAATGCTGGAACTGACTGTTCTCCCACCGAACTGTTCAGTCAAACTGGACCCCTTGGAAGCTTACATGGGAACTGGAGGAATGCATCAGCAAGAAGCAGCTCAGACTGCTCTTATAGAAGTTTTGATCCATCCACAGAAATCCATTGAAGTAAATTACATTTTTGATGATAAAACCAGTAGAAAATACAGGAAATTAGTTAAATTAAAAGACAACTAGCAACATGAATATTGTTAAATATTTTACTAAAATACAAAAAGTGTATCTTATTAGGTACATTTTTATTAAAAAAAACAAATTACATCCAAGTAGCTGACCCTATGTTGAAATGTTCCAAAATATAATGTTTTAATCTATTTATTGTTTACAATTCAAACATGCTTTAAGGGTTAACACTATCATCAGTACCAATGTCACTCCCTCATTGTAAATGCACAAAATAGAGAATATTGGTTGAAGTGGTAGTAATTATGAATTTGAATTAACTTTTAAAGTGGATACATTGCAGAGAGTGTTGAAATGTTAAAGCAATTAGAACAGCTTTTTTTTCCAGCATATTAATTCAGGAAAAAGTCCAAGCAATGGTGAAGTAGTTCTTGGGAAATAATTACTAAAATAGTAAATGGTGTTCATAATCAACAAAAATGCTAACTTAATAAAGCAGTTTCCTCCTGAATAGATGGATGACATCTCATTTCACCTTAACCAATCTATGATACAGGTCACTTGAAACTGTATATAGAGAAGAGAAACAGAACTGCTATAGGAATGCTGGCATAAAGATCATATTCCTGCTGGAACTGCTTTGGTTTTGAGAAGCTGTAGCTACTCATCACTGCCAGTTACCCTCAAGACAACAAAGGATGTAGCAGTAATAGGAAGGAAGGAGAGGAAGATTTGCAGTCATGACAGTATCAGGATAGCTATGAGAGAAATTACTTCAGTAACTAGTAGCATCATTTTAAAAAACATTCAAATATTCTTCTAAATAAATGCTCAGGCAACTTAAAACTGGGTTATTCTGTGCAGGCTAAAGCTATGAGCAGAGATATATGACAGATTACATTTGCTATCTATGAGAAAAAGGAGAACTTCTGGATTCATTTTGTGGGATATTTAAAATCTATTCTGTTACAAATCAACAGATTACCATATTGTTTAAAATCTGTAGTGTTACCATCCAAATACAACTTGGATGCTGTCTTTTAGCAGATTGCACAGAGTTTTGAATCTCCTAGCATTTCCAAAAAAGGGGAGCCCAAAGTACCAAGGCAAAAATACCACATCTGAAAGCTAAGTTTCAGTATTTGATTCAATACCACTGGGAGGACTGGGCTGTATTAACTGGGCTGAAAGTTCATCCCTCAACAGGGGGATGCAAAGGCAAAACCAGGTTGCACTGGGAACCTGCTCTAGTGCCCAGCCCTGCTCTATCTCAGCTGGATGTCATCAGCTATGTCCCCAGCTGCTGTAGCTGGACATGCTACAGTGATGGAGTTACACTTAAAATGCTGTGAGTCCATTTAATGTTTTAAAAGCTTAACAGTCTAAAAAGAAAATCAATTGCTTTTTTCTGGGACTGTGTGCACTCTTTTGATGTTCCTCTGCATCTGAAGGTTGACAGTCTCGGTCTTTTTTGAAGATTAATGGGGTGGGACACAAGTTACGGGCATCCTGAGGTACTTGGTGAGAGCAGTCCAGTATTCCCAGCCTGGTCTCTTCTTTTTAAGTCTTGGGATCGCTTGGGGCTTTTCTAATTTTTCTTACCACTGCCTGCTTCTTTCTCCCTGCTTCCCAGGCAAAGTCTGGGAGCTGTACACTGCCCAGCCCAAGCTCCATTACCCCAGAAGAGCTGTTCATCCCACAGTCACTATATAGGGATGCTAACCCGTGCCCCCAAGCAGTCCCAAAGTGAAGCTGATGCAGTGAAGCCACACACATGGTCACCAGATGATTGCTGCCATGGCTAAAACCAGATCCTGCCAAGGCAGAGAAAACATGTCCTGAGACCCCGTGCTGTCAGGTCAGCACCAAACTTGTAGCCTTCTACTGCTAATGGCCCAAATCATATTTACTGGATTCCAGCATGGGAGGGATGATGGAGAATTCAGCCCCAGCTCCTGTAGATTCTCCTTTTGGCCTGCTTAGCAAAACCAAGACTTTAAATTTAGTGCAATACGTGATCAGTAAAGGATAAAACCATCAGCCTGATGAGTGTTTTTAATTTTAAGAGAATGGCTGGCAGAAAGGAAAAGACTGCTCCCACAGCACCATGGCTGTTGAGCCAAGTTCTCAACAGTGACGAGGATACAGCAGCTGAGAACAACCTCTGATGGGGAATATTTTCAGAGCAGAAGCCTAATGGGCTGCCTAGGAAGAGTGCCCAATGCGACGTCCAGAATCCAGAGCTAAGTGCAGATAATGAGGTGGGCACTGGGCTGGGTTTTTTCCTGGCAAGAGTCATGGGACTACAAGGCACACTTCTGCATGGGCAGCTCTACAATGGCAGCTCTGTCAACATCCCTTCCCAGTGGAGTCAATACAGATCCTCAGATGGGGACTGCAGCTGCTAAAGGGGAAGTTCCATCATGTAGAGGCAGCCTAGGTCCCAGCAGATAGCTCTCAAGAAAAGAATCACAAAGAACATGCTGTATCAAACTGGACAGCACAAAGGTTGGCCAACAGTGACAGATCGTGGACAACCATTCTCTGGTTTTGGGAGGCTCCACCCACATCCTGCACCTTGTTCAGGGGCCAAGAGCAGTTACACTGGCTACTACTGAGGATGAAGTTCAAAGTGTGCTTTGGCTGCTAGATACAACCAGCTTCAATAGCTGAAGCTGACAAGGAGGATGTCAACAGGTCAACACATTCCCTGACACAGTAAAAACACAGTGGTGTTGAGGTTATGTATAGCCCAGCTTGGTTAACTGGTGACCTTACAAAAAATATGCAACAGATGCTCTTTAAAAAACAATCCTGGTTTATGCTTTTTTTAAAAAACAGCTGAATTTAGTCCACTCTGACTCAGGCAAGAGGTTCTTTGTGTGTCTCTATCATCACCCTTCTAAGCTGAAGAGTAATTGCTTTTGAAGTGCTTTTTCTCCTTCTTCCAGATAACATTCCTGCCATCTGAACTTAAAAGATGAATAAGGGGAGGACTGACAAAGGGTAGTGAGTTGACTATAAAAACTCATTGGCTTCCAGATTTCAGTGGAAATTCCTTCAGCCCTGAAGGAATTAATAGGGCTTAGTGGCCGTGACCAGCCTCACCTGGAACCTTCACCCACATCCTCTTCCAAGGCCTCCACTTCAGACCTCAGTCCCCACTCCTGTTTGAGCTGCCACTAAGACCTGTTCACTATCACCACTTCACTGACTGGGCTCAAGCACCACTGGGTTGCACCCTTGGTGATGGCACTGCCTGTGCAGTGTTGCAGCCACCCTTGGCCTGCTAAGCCTCAGGGAGCAGAGCCCTGTAAATAAAAGAAGAAAAAAAGCATCTGACAGTACAGTATTTACAGAGACTGCTATGGGTCTTTGTAACTGGATCACTGCCTGGATCATCTGTTCATCTATGTAACTCATCAAGCTACCCAAGCTGGCCAGTGCATGTTTGGAGACTGTTAGGATATTTTTAAATATTTTCAGACATATAGCTTGATTGAGATACAACTGAGAACAAGTAAGCTCTACCTACTGACCCAGGAGGTTGGAGTTCTTCCACTGAAAACTAAATTTGACTGTGATGTATCTTTTTTTCTGATTCCTTATTTACTGATGCTCACCCAAAGTCCTTGCAGACAGGACTGCAGGGCAGCTCATTCAATGACTATCAACTATAGTTGTGATTTTAATGGAAATACTTTCACATTAGTTTTCAGATTGTTGTATAGGATGCTGAGGTCCTCATGTAATCCCCTTTTTCACCTAAAGGGATACAGAGCAGACAGGACAGGATGGGAGAGAAGAGGTTGAAAAATAGGATTTCAGTGACAAGGCAGGTTAGGATGGGAAGCATAAAGCTCCAGTACCAAGGAAAACCTTTTGATGTCTCATGCTGAGGTAATATATATTACTGAAAATTTCGCCTGTATACGCACATGTATTTTTTTGTAAAAATACCATTTTTCTTTGTCTAAAGATCAGGGACCAGGTTACCTAGAAACTTCAAGTCTGCTGATGAAGTTAAGTCATGAATTTATACAGAAAATGGAGAGTTCTACAGACAGGGTTTTAGGTCCTTCTAAAATTTAGTTATTCAGACTCTGCAACGCTGCTGGCCCTGGTGTCAGTAAACCCACCCATTCTGCCCTTGCTTCTGTGACTTGGGCTGTCACCCTTAGCTCATTCCTGGACAAGATGATGACAAGCGACTGCTCATAATCCAAGAAGGATCAATCCAAGTGGACATGGAAGGCTGCCCACTAGATAGAATGCTGCTGTCCTTCTGGGCACCTCCAGCCTTGCAGAGGTGCCCAGCGCAGATGGCACAGCCAAAGCACAGTCAGTGCCAAGCAGTGAATTTCTGTTTTGTGTCTGGCACATCTTAAGTTTTAAAGGAAGCTTCTTAAAGCCTCAAGAAACCTGGCAAGGCTCTCCTCCATAAGAAGAAAATCTTCATCAATAGTTAAATCAAGAGATGATCAGTGAAATACAATGAAAGTAACCAGATTAATAGGATGTGAAAGTGTGAAAAATTTTGCCAAATCAGGAAAGGAATACATATAAAGTACCACTTCACCTAGCATGTAACCTGTTGTGGGTTCACCTACAGCATCATATATTTCAAATAAGGATATTATTTTTGGTCAGAGCAGAATGCACTGAAAAGTATAAAAAAAAGTCCCGCTGCTTTCACGAAACCTTTAACTGCAACAGCAATTGCAAAGGCCTATCTTATTTGAAAATACTGTTTTACTGATCCTGTCATGAAAAAATTATAAATTCATCCTAAACTGCTGTGATACCTATTACTTATATGTGAATTAAATACACGAATAAAGAGCAAGAAATATGAAAATAACTTTAGATTAATCCAACCCTTTGAAATTGTGAACAAAAAGGGGTGGTTTTTTTTTTAACCAACTGTTATGTCAGGATAAAATGGCACCTGTTGGTCCAGCTTTCTGAACTGGTGGAAGGATTATTCATGTTTATTTAAGAATAGACTCTGTCATCTTCATTTATAAAGGTAATTGCTTTTCTAGACAAGTAGTCAAAGTTTCTCTGCTAGAGCTTTAATGTGGAATAAGGTATGAGACACTATGAATAAAGCTGGCAGGAACTGGCAGAAAGTCAGAATTGTCATTTCCTTTTGTGAAGAGTCAGATTTCATTTACCACATAAATTATCAACCACCTTTTAAATACATTTATAAATTCATTACAATTTTTTTCTTTACAAAGTTATTGCAGCTGAATGTTAGCAATTGAAAAAAAAAGAAAAAAAAAAGATTTAATTTAAGCAGAAAGGAACTTCTTGACACTTCTCAGTAAATCCTTTACAAAAACACAGTTCTACTGCAGAATACATGTTCTGAGAAACCTAATGACCTTCTAACATGATAAGAAATGACAATAATACACATAAATTTAGGATCAAATTTCAGCATAGAATTCTTTCTCATTGTTGTAACTGAAGTTTTTCAAAGATATAATCTAACAATCAAACACATTCCTTGATTTAAATTCATCAGAAGTTTTCATTAATATTCATTCATTACATTTGAATCACTCAGGTAGAGAACTGCAGGGACACTCAACTTGCAAGTGATTAGAAAGTTTTAATTGTGTGATATTTCAACCAGATCAAATAGTCTTAAGTTGCATCAAATACATTAGCTCAAATTAACCCCTGCTGCTGCTGCTGCTGCTGCTGCAGAAAATCCTGCCTGAAACTCAGGAGAAGGCGCTTACTGAAGTGAGCTGCTGCTAAACTTATGATTTCCACTTTGAGGTAAGATACAGACTGCAACTGAGAAGGGAAAAAAAAATAATGCATAACTGCAAATAATTACTGCTCTTTTAGCATTATCTATAAAGCTGAGAGGAAGAAATGGGAATCTTAGCTCAGTTTCATCAATGGCAAAATATATTTCACTCACATGTCTTCTACTTCATTCTTTTTCAGAAAAGATGGTTGATATTCACTACTTCTGATGCACAATCAATCACATACAAGGGATTCTATTATAAGGGCTTATAATTTAGTGATAGGTTGTATTTTGGGATATTGAAACTTAAATAATGGAAATATTTCCACATATTAGGTGAGAAACTCTTACTTTCACCACTGTCTTATTAGGTAACAAGACATAAATAACTCAGGAAACTTTGAATCCTAGCTCAGTGTATTCGCTCCCTGTACTGTATTTTAGCTTGTGTATTATTTCATCCTTTCCACCAAAACAAAGAGGCAATAGCATTTGTTTACACACCTCTAAAATGAGTTCACCGTATCAGTTGCCACAGTTGAAGCACTGAAATTTCTCCAAAACTGAAACTCAAATAAGAACTCCCCGTACACAGATTTTATCCCCCTAGCTGCAGTCATTTACTTTTAGCTAGTGCATCCACACCGCCCCACAAAAATCAGGACAGCAGACTGTACAGAAGCATTACCATTGAAGGGAAAAAACTGCCTGGACCAGCAACACTTCATCCCTTTCTTGCTCCAGAAAAGCTCCAAATTATCCTTGCTAGAAGATGCCAAGAGGTGCTGTACATATTAGAACAGAACCACAAGCTGCTGGCCAGGAAAACACCCCCTGTGTTCTAGACTACTAGGAAAATAAGGGGAAATAAATTCTGGTCACCTTAGAACTCAGGTTTGTATTGCTGAACTTTGTAATGGAATTGAAGAGAAGGAAAGAACTGAAGTTGATTTTCCAGTGCTTTGTTCAGATCAGAAAAACTTCACGAGCATTCAGCCAGCCTGTCTCTATGCCTTTCCTCTCCATTGTAGCAAAGCATTTAAACACACAGGTAGTTTAATTGGCTTTCTTGGGATTTAAGGATATGTTAAATTGGTTCTAATTGTCTTCTGAATTGTCATCTCAATGATTCACAGACCAAGAATATTTTCTGATGCCACCACTGGGAACTCAAAGGGATTTCAGACAATAGAATCTCCTGTCAGGAGATGAGAAACTGCTTCTCAACAGACTGGAAGACATTTCAAGTGTGACCTTTTTAACTCCCTCATTTTAAAAGTGAATCATATGGAATAGGAAATCAACACACATGGCAGACTGAAATACCTTTTATGATATAATTATTTTAAAATCAAATTAGAAAAGGTGTCATTGGAAACACCATTCACTAATTTCATCTCCCCCCCACTCCAAGCTAATTCCTGCCATGCTCCTGCAATTTTAGAGGTCTTGTGTTAGAGAAGACTCGGTGGATTTGTGGTTGAAAAATATATATTTTATAATTGCAAATAGCATCTGAGATAATTCTAACTGAAAGGGATCTGTGAAAGACTTCTTCATAAAGATATGAAGGGACATAATGTCTTGTAGCTTTCTCTTACCATGAAATAAACACTCCCCCCAACCCACATGGAAAAAAATAAATTGTATTATTTTTATTTTTAATTTACAGAAATTAAAATAGAATCATGAGAGAATACTGTTGCAAGTAAGGAGTAGTCAAGTCTAGGGCTGGAGGCCAGGTGACTGTATGAAACTTAAAATTGCTATTATGTCACAAGAAAGGTGTTTAAAAAGGTATTTAAGGAAGAAATTCCCTATTCTAGGTTTAGAAGATACTCCAATTTAAAAATAATTCCTTAGGAAAAGAGGAGTCTTATTTAATTGCATTTTATTCAAAATAAATTCTTACTGACCAGAAAAAAGAAGTATTCATGAATGACAGATAATTGATGGATTATAGCTGTATAATGTTCATAACCTGAAAGTGTCACTACACTGCAGTCCAAGACTACCAAATTTTAAGATCTTAACACTGACTTTTCATGTACTATTAGCCAGTATTCCAGTAGGTGGTCCAAAACAACCCTGTCTTCCCTCCATATTCCTGTGACAGAGGTGGCTTATTTATAATACCAGGAACTTGTTTTTAGTCATTATGGCAACCTCTACCTTCAGTACTTCACCTGCTCCTGCACATGTAAAATTAAAATCAGTATTTCCAGGGTCAGCCTGTAAGGCTAACACTCAAGAAAGCACTTAAATAAATATTTTGCTTCTAGCATGAACTCAAAGGCTTTCCTGCAATTCTTAATGGGTTCTGGAGAAAATGTTTAAAATATCTTTTTTATTAAATGAAAAAAAGCCCACCATGTGGACATCAGCTAGCAGAAAATGAGGTGCCCCTGTGGAGCGAGAACTGCTCTTATATTAAGCTCAGCAGGAAAACTCTCAAGTTCCCTGGTTTGCTGCTACATTTCTCACTTTCTGCCAATAGAATCCATGCATTTCAAAAACCTGGTAAAAATAGATCACTGCTCTAAAATAAAACACATTAAATTGATTTGCACCACACAATCATGACAATGCAAGCAGTTAGGTAAATTTTGACAAACTTTTCCAATCATGCCTTGATCGCAAGAACAGCTTTATGCCTGGAAAACTGCAGCTCAGTTGAAGCAACAGCAGAAAAAGGTGAAATTACCCACAGTTCAGGGGTTTATCTTCATTCACACCTACACCTTTTATTCAGTCAAGAAGCATGGGTATGCAAGCTGCTTACTTCTAAATGAATGACTCTTTGCACATCTAAATTGTGCATCGGTGTCCACTGATTTTAAGAACCACTCATGTCCAGGACAATTCCATGCTTCTGAGCCAGTCATCCTGACACCATCTATTTAGCCCAGAGGCCCACTTCCACACTTAAATATATAAAGAAGGCTATAAAAAGGACAAATAAAAACTTTTTTACCAAGGCCTGTAGTGCCAGGACATGGTACTAAGGTTTTAAATTGAAAGACAGTAGATTCACATTAGACATTAGGAAGAAACTTTTTCCTATGAGGGTGGTGAGACATTGCCATAGGTTGCCCAGAGAAGTTTTTGATGCCCCTTCCCTTTTTCAAGGCAGGTTGGGTGGTGGTTTGAACAATCTGGTCTAGTGGAAGGTGGCAAAGAGGTTGGAACACCATATTCTTTAGAGGTTCACTCGAACCCAAACCAGTCAAGGATTCTATGATTCCATTTCTGTCTCCAAGGTCTATGACTATGGGTCCTATACAAATGAAGGCTTTGACAGCCAGTTCATCAGATGAGAAAGCATAGGCATTTTGGCTAGCCTTGAAATGTTTTTTATGAATGGAAAAAAATATCATTGCCCTTTTTGTCCAGTTAATTACTGTTGTGGGGTACTTGTTTGTTTGGTTTTTTTATTGACTTTTACATCTGTTCAGTATCATGAAATGATGCTGAATGAAGCCAAATGAGTACTGTCCAGTCATTACTCTTTTTATTTCTTTTTTTTTTTTTTTTTTTAACACGAGGTCAGTATCAGTTGTACCTGTTCAAACCAACATTAGTTTCGGTTCTGTCCTTGCAGGGAAATGCATAAAATTCAATCCAATTCCTTCCTAAAAAACATGTAGAAATAAATATTGTAATGACACTTTTCAGGAATACAGCTAAATAATTCGGTTTCCTACCTCAGCAGTTATTGAACTAATACTTTACTAAAATCAAAAGTGGTTCTGTGGAAAAAACAGTTTCCTTTCTAACATTCCTAAAGACTTTCTCTATTGAAAAATAAAAAAAATCCTCTTATTTTCCAAAGGTTCCCTAGAGGCAAAGTGTCTTCTGAACTTCAAGAAGAGTTTCTTTTATAATGCAAAGATGACATACTCAATAAAATCTTCTTTCTACACTTGCAGTTTCTATTTAAACAGACATATTCCATCAAGCAGCCTCCAACAACTGACTGGAGAAGAAGGCCCTCTCACCTGACTGATGCTTTCCAGTTCACCAGTTTCATTGCTAAAACTCATCAAGTCTAACCATTTTCTTTACTTACAAAGGAAGAAAAAATCCCCTTGCTTTTTACTGTTTCATTTTTGAAGAGAGCTTTACTGTTTAAGCTTTAGTGTCTCAGCCCCATGGGCTGCCATCATCAACCCATTTAGAAAACAACAATAAAATGAAATCACCCATAGAGGTCATTCCTTTAGTCCTGTGATAATATGAAGAACCAGAGGACTAGCAATGAATTCCAGAACTTTAACAACCTGAATAAATTGTGAAGTACCAACCAGAATGAATATAGGATGTGACATTCATTTCACATGAGTCATTGCACAGAGGTGCAGTCTGAAATCTGCAAAGATATCTCCTTGTTTTTACTGAGGAAAAATGACACAGGAAGCAGATGACTGGGTTTTACACACATCATTTTCAGCAAGATACAATACCATGGGTATTTTAAGAGTAGGAAACAGCGTGAAAGAGCAAATTAAATAACATTTGAATGAAAGCACTCCCAAATTGTAACTGAACAGCAGTGACTGGGACAAGGTTTCTTCTTGTTTAGGTGTCTCCATCCCTGTTTTTTCCTCTCTTTCTCTTCCCCCCCCTCCCTGCTTCCCTTCTTTCCTTTTCCCTGACTTGTCCATTTTGTGACAAACAAAGCCAGCAAGCCAAACTAAATCCCCAAAACTCTACCCTACAATTTGTTACACAGTTTATTCTTGAAACAGACTTGTAATAACTCAAGCTGGCTGGTTGGAACACAAGTACTTATCTAAGAGCACTGTTTTTTGATAGGAAAAAAGCCTCAGTCAAGTTTGATTCATAAAAAAGGTCATGTGACTGGTGATTTTAATTCATAATTTTCGTCACTATAACCCAAGATGAATATTAACAGAAAACACTAAAAAACCATAAAACCAGTCAAACTACCCAGGCCCTCAAGATGATCTCTTATTAACTCAGCCTCAAGGACCTCAACTTCAGACAAGCATTATTATCACTTTGAGCTTTTTAGATGAATATAAAGAATTAAGCACAAAAGATTTTGAAGATTCAGTAACTACAGCATCTTCAAGGCTTTCAAGTTGTGAAAGCTTCCTAGCAACATGACCCTACATCTATTTTTTCTTTTTTTTTCAAACATCTAGAATTGATACCTTTGGTTTATGTCTATTGTAGAAATGCACATTCTCCCTCTGTGTGTGCATTCTGTTGCCAGTTTGTAATTTAAAGAATGTTAAACCTGAGTTGCCACAGGGAAAAATCCATCACAAATGTGCCTCAAAGCAAGAGAACAAAGCATTTTTCGAAGCAGTTGTATGTTTTACACAGAATCTTTTTTTTTTCTTCAGAATACCATGTTTTATGTCTTTCAGTTCCTTTGTTTATTTATTAATTCAGTTCCTGCATTGAAACAGGAGATACAGATGTCATACAAAAAAATCATGCCCTGTTTAGCCTTTTATATATTGCCACAGAATAGTATTTTGAAGGAATAATCACTCTTGTGACAGAACTCACTGAAAAGAAACACAATTCAAGTTGGACAGATAAAGAATTACAACAAAAGATGTGAATGATAGTCAAGGAACCCATGATGTAATATCTGAAGCTTGAATAATAATCTTGTTATTTATAATACTAAACCAAATGTTAACCACAACCAACAATTAGACAAAATCATGTTTCCAAACAAACCACCCAACTTCAGTTTCTATGTTTCTGTCTACTACTCATCCTGTGTGGACACAGTAACAATGGTGTAACACACCATTTTTATTATGTGAGTTCCAAGGGACTTCCTTGAGAATCACAGTTTATTTTACAGATTCAATTTAAAGCTATGAAAGGGAGTATTTTCCTTCCAGATGCTGCACTCCAAGGAGAAAAAGTCTACACTGCAAGGGACAATGACAAGGACAATGACATTTCAGTAGAGTTAAGCAGAAAGTTTACCAAGCAGCAAAATGCTAAAAATACTGCTTTCTTCCAGCCAGGCCTGGACTTTAGAGTGGAAGAAGATGATGATGAAATATCCAACAGATTTTTCTTTGGAAATAAGAAACAGCAGCATTTTCTTATTGTAGAAAATAAAAGTGGTTACATCACATTACAGTGTGATTCTTGATGCAAAGTTTGCAGGAGTCACAGGAGAAATAGTAATCAGAAAATGTGTCACTGACTTTGTGAAAACAAAATTTACCATTTTTCCTCACAAAAAAGGATATTTCCACACAAAAAAGCATATCCTCAGCAGTGATTTTATGTCTCTTTCTAACTTTAGAGATTTTAATACTATGCATTAAAGCAACTGTACTATATTACCTTTTGAAAAAGAAGTGGTGTTACATCCCATCTCAGAAATCAGCAGTAGCTGAACAATTTCCATACCTGCCCACAGAATCACAGAAAGGGTGAGGTGGTAAGGGACCTCTGAAGGTCACCCAGTCCAACCCTCTGCACAAGCAGGGCCACTTAAAGCCAGTTTCCCAGGACCATGACTTTTAAATATCTCCAAGGTGAGAGACTCCACAACCTCTCTGAGCAAGCACTTGGTCACCCTCACAACAAAAGAGTGTTTCTCCCCTGCAAAATAATGGCATTTGATAAAAATAAGGCATGGCAGGAGTCAGATTTAAGGAACATTTTCAAGAGTCTGACAGGAGAAACGGTCAGGAAACACAGCAATTTTAGCGTCTACTACAGTAAGAGTTGAAAGAATGCTATTTTAAAGGGAAATTTTCCAGAAAAAAAGAAATCCTATGTTGTTCAACTGAATTTTTATGTCTCCACAAGATAACTGAAAGAATAAATCAAGATGGTTGAGAAAACTTTTACACATCCCTTTTTGGCAGGAAAAACAGAAGAGTACTTGCTGTCTCTCATAATTCTACTTTCCTGTCTTGTTTAAGCTTCCCTTGTGTCCTTCTGATGAAAAAAACCTTCTTATACTCCCTTTGTTGTATACAACAATCAGGTGTCTAGGAAACTGAAGGAGAAGAAAACCAAAGTCCAGGTTCCCATACTAGACAATTAGGTAGGTTAATGAAAAAAGTAACTTCAGTAAGTAACTTCCTACAACGGAAAGACAAAAAACACTATACAAAAACCTTTCTGAGAGAAACACAATGGTTCTTTTTTACTTGCTACATCTAAGTACAATAATCCCGTAAAACAACTTGTATGGTTTGTTTGGGTTTTTTTTTTCAAATTTCAATTTAAGAAAACCTGGAAGTTTGAAAATTGTTTTAAAGGGAATGATACTATATAAATGGCATTAGCCAGAATTTCAGTAATAGAAGCTTTATTCTCAGCACTTCCAACCTATAACTCAAATAAGCTTTATTATTTGTAATTTCTGATGAACCAAGATGGTGGTTGATAGTAGGAAGGAGAAATACATGCATAAGAGACATCAGTAAAAGACCTAACACATGGTCTCATATTCTGTCTTGCATAAGCTCTACCACATGTAAGAAAACAAACTTCTGAAGAAAGTGAGAGGGGCAGTAATGGAATAACCTAGGGATGGCAAGCCACCAGCTGAGCAACAAGACATGCTCCATCTCATTCAGCAACTCACAGAATCAGCAAGAGGCACCTTGTCCCACTTACAAACTGGCCCTGACTAATACCAGAAGATAACAATTCTCCTGTATAGCAAAACATCACTTTTACGTGATTTGCGCCCACGCACACTAATCTCATATTTCCATGTAGGTCTTGGAAGACTACTTGTTCCTGAACATCATCAGTATTTCATCCATCTGTCAGGAAACACCTCACAAACACCCAAGTCCTCCTCAGTGTTGATCTGTGCAATTGCTGTCAGCTTTCTCCTTAGCTTCAGTAGGAGAAGCTTTGTGCAGTAGATGTGGCAGTTCCAGCTCTATAGGTGTCAGCCTGTTGCCACATACTGAAAGGTCATTTCTCATTTACCTTTGGAAACCTTTCCCATCTATAAACAAAGGAAAAATACATCAAAATACTGTTATGAAGATTGCAGAGCAACTCATACAAAATTAAAAATTATCATACAAAAAAAAAAGTTTAATGACATGTAATAGGCATTTTTTTAACAAGGGAAATCTGCCTGTTTCAAAGAATGGGTTGGGCATACCATGGGGATATCTAAGTTCATCAGTCAGTGAAACTATTTTCTTTCTTATTTTTTCAGGAAGTTCTAATTTAGTCTTTCCTTTAGTTCTAACACATTAATAGTCAGGATAGCTAGATAATTCAGTCAAATGTTGTGCTAGACTAATTTAAATGCATTTAAAGCTCCTCAGAGGGACTCACCACGAGTTGTGTTCCTCACTACTTCATTCTAAGTAAACAGAAATTATGTTTTGAATATATGAAGTGCTGTAAAAATTAAGTACAATAAAAGGCATGTTCTAGGCACCTCAGTTTGATAATACAAAGTAAACAGACATCTCTGACTGTACTTGACATGTGTCACAATTCTCCATCACTGAAAGATGGAGCTTATATTCTCCCACTGTAGTGTGCTACCAGCAAATGTCATGGAAAAGCCAATGAGAAAATTAAAAATCTATCTCAAGTGGTAATAATTAATAAGACCTGAGGCTGAATGAAGGTAAAGCAAATCACTGAATAGCCAAATGAATACTAAATGCTTTATATATTAAAGAAGGCAAATGATGTGGAAAATTGTGGTGCAATTGTGGTGCTCCTGCAATTACAGGAGATCATCTGAGTGTGTACCTGACAACTGGTACCTGAAAACTCTTAATCCAGATGCCTGAGGTTTTGAGCAACTAAATTAATAACCCTGAGCTACTTCTGCTCTCTTTCTTCAACCATTTTAAGAATTAAAAATACTACATTTGGTTCTATTGTCGAAGCTTCATAAAAGAAAATAACCAGGGGAATGTCATTAAGCTTCTCTGAAATTCACAAAGTTCCTATTTCCTTACTTTTAAATAATTTTCTACCTGCATCATCATTTATTTCCTACTACAGAGTTCTTTCTGGAGGCATTTATCTCTGATGTGAAAGCCTGTCAAGTTCTTTTTGAAATGTAAGGATGCTACATCCTCTAAATTTTCCTTATCTTTCTTACCACTGGTATCTTCAAAGAACTCAAGCAGATTAGTGCAGCATGACCTCTTCTGCCTCAATTCATGCTGTATATCCTTTATCAAACTATTTTACTATGTGTTATTCTGCCACATCTTTAAAAAAATTTCCAAAGATTCTCTAAAAGTAGTGGCTTTGGGATACCATTTCTACATTTTTTCTTTGTGTTCTGACAACTATTGTACTAAGAAATCTCAAACATTGTATCAAATATTTAATTAATCTTGCTAACATAAAAAAGTGTAGCACTGTATTTTTCAACATTAGATACTTTGTAGGCAACTTAGCAAAGGCTGTATCTGTGATCACTGTACTGTACCTTAGGCCTCTGCACAGAATTTCTGTGCTTGTTTCTAGCTTCAGGTAGTAAATAAGTTTGCCCATGTTCTGTACAGATACCCAAGCCCTCCAACTCACTTTCTCCACACGCACTTTTTAAGCAGCCAAGGATACTTCAGTGTTAAAATGTAAAAGAAAACTAAAGGGACCCATATGCACATGACCTCTCAGTCTATGATTTTTGCAGCTCCTCTGCCACATTTCACAACAATTATACATGACTGCCAACAGTTTTTAGCTACCTATTGAGCAGTAATTTCAGGGCAGGAATTCCACACATAACCTGCCAGACAAAGATGCACACTAGCACTAAACTGTACACAAGAAGAAAAATTAGGGTAAGCAGCAGCATGGACAGCTGACAGAAGAAAGGCTCCTGTTGAGAGAAGAGAGCTCATATAGAAAGTCAAACCACAGCAACAGATTTGTTTGCTATTATGAGCTACTACAGTTCTAATTTTTCTCTTAAAACATGTGACTTTTTTATGTCATTTTAACCCCTCAACTCTTAAAACTGATATTCCTTGCAATAAATCCATATTTATCATCTACAAACAACAAACCATCTCACAACTCATCTTCAGCTTTAATAATACTCATTAAAGCCTTCTTATGTGGTGACTACCTTCTCTTTTTCTCAGCCTCTCTCCTTCCAATTAGAAAGTCTAATTTTCACAGTTGCTGTCACCAATTTAGTGGCTATTTCATTCTTTAGGCTGATCCTATGATATAAATATTAAGTAATAGTGTTCAGACACTTTTTCTTTGCCCTATTTACACCCTTTGTATCTATGTATCTTTGCATATTAATGTTCTCAGAGTGCTTTTAATTCTACCAAGCCACAATTATTTCTTTTCCTTTCGCAGATATTTCAGGTTTTCAATATGACTACCAAGCAAGGAATATTCAACACTTTGAAATATATCTTTACCTTCCCATCTGCATCTTTCAGATGTTAATGAGTTTTTTCCATATTGTTTCAGAGTCTGTTTTTCTGAAGTCAAGTATTCTCATGCTATGGCTTGCAGAACCCATTGTTGGTATATTAAATTCTAAGTGTTCTCCCACATGAATGGCATTTATCATACTTGACATACAGCCAGTGATTTTTTAAGTCCAGTGTAGCTTTTAACTCTATTGATCATTCAGCATTCTGTGTCAGCATCTGAAATTGCATTTGTGGCTTAGGTTATACTGTCATGATGTCTGGTTCTCATTTCTGAGAGGTATTTCCCTGCAAAAGAGGAAGCTGTTTCTGGCCTTTTGTGCTCCCCTGTAAATGCTTCTGCCAGATAATTCTGCCAGCTTTGATTAGTATGGAGCCAGGACAAGAAATTCATTGGCTTCACCGGAGGTGAGTCTCAGATGAAATGGCAAAGCTTGTTTATTCTGCCCTCAAACATTATTCTCCTATCTCTCTCTCTAATCTAACTTGTTTCTCATCGCACCGTTCCCTTTGCACACTCCCATCTCTTAACCTTCTGCTTCTTCCTTATCTACTTAGAACCAAGAAAACACTCTTTCCAGCTCTTATTCCGCTCAAGAGGATGCTACCCAGCATCCAACACTGCAATCCATTGTAACTCAGCCTCTCATCCTGGGGTTTATTAAGGACATCTTGCAGTGAAGTGGAAGAGGGCTGGCAGTGCCCTCACACAGCCTCTTGGGCACCAGATTCTTGGTACCAGCTCGATGCCTCTGTGCCTACTGAGAAGCTCCAGCTAAGCTGTTGTGCTCAGGAGATCATTTGTGGGAACACAGTGAGCAAGAATTCCATGCCTTTCTCCTTATTCTCTGTTTAGCTGTCACAAATAATATTTTGTGCCAACTGTTCAGTATTTGAAACCGCTGCTCTTTTTCTGCGTTTGCTTCCTGCCAGATTTTCCTATTATTCTTATAATTATCTCCTTGAATGAAATTTTTACTACCGAGGTACAATGGACTGGTTTAAATGAGTAAAGCACCACACAATCCAAAGATAGAATATGTTGAAGCTTGATTTTACAATACCTATAGTTATATTTGTTGATGACTATACTCGTATTTTAAATTATGAAAAAAAGAACTAGAAGAACCTCACAACAGTATCTATTCCTTAAGAATAGAAGTATTATATCATTTTTCAATCAACTTTAAATACCTAAATCAAATTAATCTATCCTGGGCAGCTAGCTTGAGTATAATGAAGTGTGACATTTGCAGGAAGAATAGGTCTTTTGGTATTATTCTTTATCCCCCTCTTTGGAAAGAAACTACATTAGTAATGTGTTCTTTCCATTGTTTGTTTTTATTCAGGGACAAACTCATATATATGCCTATCTACTGTCACCTTCCCCTACACATACCCTAGATATACCTTTTTTACCACAGACTTAATATCAGGAGCATAGTGTTTTCTTTGAATAGTTCTCTTAGAATTCTTTCAGGGTTGGAATGTTGCAAAAAAAGAGCTGAGCCCACAAAGTGTATGATCTAGGGCAGAACCCTGAATTAGGTGTACATCAGGAAGAGCTTGATTAAAGGAACAATCTTGTACTCTGATTTCAATGGCAAACATCAGTTCTCAGTTCAGTAGGAGTGTCAAAAGTCTTAAAAACTACTCTTCTTTAATTGAGTAATTTCAAATACCTGAACGCCCAAAGAAAGAAATAAAAATCCACAATAAAAATATATTAATGAAAATGAGCAAATCTGTGACCACAGTCTACTTAATTTTATTTTTTGGTAGTAATATGATAGGTAAGATTACAAAGTGTTAGCAAATCTTTTCAAATTTCAGACAATTTTGTGTAAAAATCAGAGTTAAAATGTCACTATTAATAAGATTTATTGTTCCTCTTGTAATTTATCCCATTCAAAATGTAGACTTCCTAATGTACTCACTGGCTCAAAACCAAACAATGCTTATTTATTTATTTGTCTTATACAGCCATGTTTGGATTTGGTTGAATCCCTGCAGCAGTTTGTCAATTATGCATGTAAAAAGCAAAAAATGTCTTTATTGAGTATCCACAGATACAAAAATAACCAAAACAAAATATCCTACACATCAGGCTTATCACTTCTCTACCATTTGCTGTGGAATAAAGAGATAAAATTTTCACTCCTGTCTCAGCCAAGACTGCCAATTCAGCTTGCAAATTCTAAAAACAAACCCATGTTTATTTGAAGTTCTAAAGTATTATTTAACTTACCCTTTTTAATGTTCCCTCTTAGGCATTCTACATCTTTCAGACACCTTTATGCATAAATATTGATTGTGGTATACAAAGGATGCTTTTTCTTCTTGCTCGTGGTTCTTTGATTTAAATCAAAATGAAATTAGGTCACTAAGTTTTAAAACACATTTTCTTTTTTTTTTAATTATTATTATTATTTTTATTTTTTATGTCCCTCAAAAAGTTTACTTCCTTTGGTTGGTAACCAATAAGATATATTTCATTTTCACTGTAAAACAGCTAAATATGGATACAACAACTAAATACAGATAAGGAAGGTTATAGAGGTTGAGGCTGTAAAACACCTAAATACGGATACAAAAAATAAATACAAATAAGGAAGGTTATAGAGGTCGAAGCCAAAATTAAAGCAAATTAATATATGGCCTGAAATCTAAATGAGTAATTTACTCCACTTTTAGTAAGGACACCTCTTTAGGAAGAAGTAAAAGGAGGATGTCAAGTGGAATGAGGATATGGAAACAAATAACAATGTCTGAATTGGAAACATATATTAGAGAAAACAACAATGCTTACCAGTCTTAAACCAAGAGATGGTGTTATCTTGTGACTGAATACTTACACAGCTAGCATCGTAATGTTACTCAATGGCAAGTATTGACAAGTCATCAAATAACTACAAAACGCCCTAACTGGGCTTCTGAAGGGGAAAAACATCTCGGAGACAACTAGAGATACATTAAATGCACCTTTTCATGACAAAGCCGAGGAGGTGTTTTCACACAGTGCTTTTAGTGCTTTGCCTTTTGTACTGCTAAGAGCCTGTTAATTGCATCTCTGTATCCCCTCACCCAGGCTGCCAAGCCAGTGTTTTCTAGGAGCCTCTGTGGCAGTACTTATCCCTGCTGTTCTCATCCAAGTGTTCTTCAGCTGGTGCTCCTTCCATGGCCTTGCACCTGGAAACCCCAACAGTGTTGTTCTGCTGCTTTGAAAGGGAAGCAACTCCCCCTGGTCACTCCTTCCTTCCCCTCTTTTCCAAGTCCTTCCCTGCAGCTTGTTTTACACCAGGAGAAGCAATACACACATGCGGAGAGCTTCACAGAGAAGGAGTGCACAGCACGTTCTGCTGATCTCAGTGTGCCTCAGTCAGCATGAACAGGAGGAGCAAGCAGCTGGGAGTCTAAGTAGGTTCTGAAGAAAACTACACAGGTATTGTGGGGAAAGTACTATGAAGAAAAACACCTGCTGCAGCGGAGAGGCCAGGCAGGGAGGGATGCTTGCTCCTGGAACTTCTCCCCAGCTGGACACTGGGGGAGTTTACCCTTTCTCAGTCACTCTCCTCCTTTTTCCATTTTTCCCCCAAAGTAACTTTGACTGGTAAGAGTCCCTGAGTGTCCTCAGCCACAGATCAATGCTAGTAAACCTTCACACATGTGAACTTGTCTCATATTTTTTGTATAACAGCCTGGTTACATGTCCAAGCAGAAGCCTGGCACTCTGAATTCAAAGAGACTTTGCCACTCTTGTGTCCCAGCTAATAAAGTTTAAAGATAACCAAAACTCTTTGTTAGTGTTCATCACTTCTCATTTTCTTAACCATCCATAGAAATAATTTTGTCAAGAAAAGTGTTTAAACCAAAAGCCAAGTAGTCTCAAGCTTGATTTGGCTAGAGTACAGGTGAGAGACTTTCAATACCTTCTTTGGTGAAGTGTATTTTATAATTATCCTATAATTTCTACATGTATCCCCATATTTCTTATACCTAAAATTCACGAGACAATTTATTAGTGCAGTCTGAATAATTACAAAACCACTGTCATAGATGCCAAGTGCTCATTTCCTTTCTAATCTGAATGCACTGCCATAGAGAAGAACCTTAAAAGTTGTCCTAGGCAGGAGAAAAACAATAATGGAGTGCTACTCTCTTAGAAACAGATACACTGGCAGAGGTGACAAATTACAGAATACGGTATCCACACTTTCAAAATGCAACTTTTTTCTTGTAAAGATACAAATCAGAAGTCTTTTCCTTGTATTAGCTTTTAGTAACATCACTTTGGCATCCATCATCACAGTGATTTCAACAACATCATTGTATTGGGTGAGAATTTAGCTTGGAGTATTTAAATATGCATTGAGAACATAATTCTACAAAACCTTCCTAAACATAAGTATCTGCTGTCAGTGTATAATGCATCAAAACTTGTTTTCTGAGATTCTGGGCCTTAAGTGGTTTTGAGAAATTACTGTGGCTGCAGAAGTCTATTTTTTTCACTGGCAAGCAGTTAAGACACTCCCCTAACCTTCTTTATAAGCATTCATATCTGGCCTCCTTTTTTTTTTCAAAAGATGAGAGACCATAATGTCAGATCAATAATAGGAAGATGAAAAAAGCAGAACTATTTGAAGAGATACAAAATATGTCTAAAAAGGAAACATGACTGAAGAAGGAATAAGGATTTTCTCTTCCAGTGTAAGACCAAATGATCATCAAATGAAGAGTTGTGGCTAATTAAAAAAAAATGTTGTGGTTCTTTGGACAAGACAGTGAAGCTATTGAAGGCCTTAAGATATGGTAGCTCATAAAAAATGTACATGAGTTTAAGGTGAGAAAAATTCAAAATGCCTGGACCAATTCTCATCCAGAAAGTAAAAAGCATCCTGGGAAAGTATAAGTACAGATTTACTCTCTTGTATTCCTTTTTCTAGAAAGGTACTTATGGCTGTTTTGAAGATGGGATACTAACAGATCTTTGCACTAGTTTTGTTTAACATTGCTTATATTAAGTACAAACTTCACTGCTGTAAATCAGTGAAACTAATCCCCTTGTATTATGAAGGATTACTGTGTAATTAAAATTGTTTTGAACTGTGACATTAGACATTTTATTAATATTACTTCTCAGGTTTGTTGGACTGGAGAAAGTATCTTGTGATAAGCAACTATATCTACTTTGGCTTCCAAAATAAAAGAAATTTAAAGGGTTCTCTGAACTAGGGACTTTCAATTTAAAATACAGTACCCATAGGAGAATAATTTTTATGGTATGTATTTGATAATTCTTACAAGAGCTTACTAAGTCATATTTAGATTTAGCATTACTTTATTACCTTAAACTGAACTTTCATAGCTTCAATTTCTAGAGTTTGGGCTATTTACTGCTGGTGGTGGAGTGCAGATAAATCCTGTTACCAGCTATCTTTTTCCTAGACAGGTATCCCCTTGATAAGCTAATCGGATCAAGTTTCTTGAATTTTTCACCACAGAAATAGTTTTCCATACCTTTGGTAATTATCATTCTTTAAATACCCTGAGGTTTATCAGCCTCCTTCTTGAACTACTAGCACATAAGAACTAGTTAGTATACTTCTGTAGGAGTTGAATTAAAAAACAAAGACACTGAAAACAACCCCACTCCACTCCAACTAAAAGATCTTTCTTGGCTCCAGATTCACATCAGGAGCTATCCCATTGTGACTTTGAATAATTTCCACAACAAAGCTGACTACTTTTAAGGATGGTCTGAAATCTTTGTGTATACGAAGACATATCTATATATTGATATAGAGTTATAAGATGTGTGGCTTGTTTTTTGTCCCTTCTGAGATTGGCCCTTCTATAAGTCTACCAGTCATGACTTTCCTATAAGTCCTTTCCAACTGTAGTGCTCATCATTAACGTGCCTGCAAATACATAAAGCAACAAGCTTATTTTGTCATCTGGGACACTGCCAAAAAAGAGACACTACATAAAAAAGAAGAGTCAAAGTTTCTTGCTGTCCACTGGAAACCAGTATCGTTTATAGAGTTTCTCTAGTAATTTTGAAATTAATCAAATACCTCGTTTTGAATTGATTTAACACATGTAATTTTTATTTCTCAATGAAGAGGTAATAGCAAATTAAATGGAACAGAAAAGCCTGTTCTACTATTGCTGTCACCTTTGTCAAAACACTTCAAATTAAAAAAATAAAACAAAACAAGAAAATACAAGCTACTTGCTTCTACATTTGCTGATTAAATAGCAGTGATTCTATTTCCACTCTGAACTGTATAGTAGTAGTAATAATAGTACAAAAAAATAACCCTCCCCTGGTACTGAAGTAGCTATTTGACTGTGAATACATTATGCAATATCAACTCTTACTATCCTTTAAATCCATCTTTTTTGTTGCCTTAACTTACCTAATTACACTTCTGTTTATAGTTCTTACAATCTATAAATTTTTGTAAAAATCTCAGACACCTTCTGACTGTATTTACGTTTAATATCTTGATCTTGTTACCATTTTGGATGTATATACATACACACACAAATATACACATTTTTAAACTACCCTCAGATTTCATTTTTCTTGCTGCTGGTTTTCTTCTCTCCCTGTTTGTTTCTGACCAGCATTATTTCTTTGTTACCTTGAAAACTAATCGCTTCCCAATCAGTATTTCCTTTTCTTGTTTAAGTACTTTCTTCCAGAAAATGTGCCTTGCAATTGCTAAAAAATCACCTGTTTAGAAAGAGCACCTACATTTCCTATCGAGTTAAGATTTTAATCCGTTCCAAAGTAGTAACTGATAATCCACAATTTTACACAGACCAGTTCATTAATCTTTATTGAACAGGTCAGGTGCAGAAATGATCTCTGAATCATTAACGCAAACCTAAAAGTAACCTCTCTACACTTATGATCTGAGAGCTCTGGGCATATTCACTCTCTTGCTAGTCAGTATTTGCTGTGGAAGGATGGGTTTCTAGGTCTGATTTTCTGAGTTACTTGTAACTCTGGAGGATCATCATCAATAAAACAAACCTTAAAATCTACCTCACTACTCTTTCAAGTCTTTGCATTTCTTGTAACCTTCTTGATAAGTTGTTCTAATTTTTGCTCTTAGCCAGCTTCACAAGATGCTGTTATTTCCTGTGCTATGAATTCTGATGTATCCCAGTATATAGGTAAGCAGGTTTTTACTGTTCCAAATTAGTCAAAAGAAAAAAATACCTGAAAAATAATAATTGGGACTTCCCATTTTAATAAGCATTGTTGATAAAAACCACATTTCTATTCTACAGGGAATCTGCCACTAAAAGTAAGACTAATCTAGCTTCAAGTTAGTTACTTTGACACGTTGTACATGGGGTCAAAAATACCAAATGTAGACCAGATCTTGGAAAATCAGTCATCTAAAACATCAATATTGAAGATTTATCACAGGGAAGAGATTTTACAAGTGTTACAGCCAATAGCATATCGAGTGCACAACTCCATGAAAAAGGGCCTCCTGAACCTCTGAGTTAAACTACTTTTAAAAACCCAAAACATTTAATAAGCATATGGGGTTGCTGAGAACACCATCACAGATAGTATGAAGCTGACGTTTTAAGGAATACTGCAATAAGAAAAATCAAAAGTATATTAAGACATGAGATAGTAAAAAAAATTCTTTAAAATTATAGAACTGACCAATAACCCTATGTAACTAATACAAATTATAGAACTATTTTGCTTCACTTTTACCACTGAAAGCCTGAGGAGTTTTTTGCACTCTTGTCAAACATACTGATAAAATATCACAGTTCTGGTGCATTCCACTTCAACTGATTAGGGTTGCCATTCTTTAAGCTGTACAGCCTGGAATAACAAGGCTTATTCTGAACTTCTATAGCTGCAGTACTGAAAAACTGTTCCAAACCTGTGCTAACTTGAGAAATAGAGGGGAAGCTAAAATACGTTTAAACAATTCTAGGTTTATTTGTAAAGGGATTTGAGATGAAAAACATATGTGGAAAACTTAGTGAGGGATGAAAGATCAATGAAAGCCACAGAAAGGACTTACTTGATTTCATTATGAGCTGTAGTGAAACAGAGGTCAATTAAATGAGTGAATTACAAATAAATATACTTGTACTAATAACAATAAGTGTTTGTTTAACAGTTGTATGATATGTGCTCTGCAAACAATTAGTCTGTACAAATAAAAGTGTCAAAGAAATGAGATTGACTGGGGGAGAGTAAAGTTATAACAGTACTCCTTCTACCATTATACAAAATAGTTACCTTAAAATATGAAGTCAAGGTGGCGAGGAGTGAGAACTGACCAGGGGTCAACAAGTTTTTACTACTATCTCATTTTATAACACTCCTTATGTCTCTTGATGACTACTAGCCTGGACACAGCCCACACCATTTCCTAATTCAAATCTCACGTCAGATATAAATGAAGGAACTTCTTAAGCTTGCGAAACATATTTCATGTTTTTTACAGAAAAGTGTAAAGAAAAAAAAAAGCCAAATTTATGTAAATGCTGATTTTTAGTCATACTTCTGAACCTGTGATTCAAATTCAACTTAAATCTGTGTAAACCCATTAGACAGCTTAGATCACTGGAAACAATACAGTGAATGTAAGAGTAAAGGAAATAAAAGCAAAGCAAGGATGTTGGAAGTGAAATGCTTCAACATGTATTTAAGAACAATAATATCTGGAAAATTTAATTAAACAGAGATGTTTTATGTTTATTATTTTCTTTTTACTTACAAGATAATTTCTTCATTCTGTTTGCACAATATAAGCATACAAACAAAAATGCTTGGGGTTTTGTCTTTTTTTAAGAGTCTGTGAATACATTAGCAATCCCATTTGAACAAACAATGCAGTCTCAAACCAAATCCTCTGATTCATTTCACTGCACTTCCTATGTGCTTTCTCAGTTCTAAGAGCAGTTTTGCGAGCAAACTAGATTTTAGAAAACTAAAGTAGAAATACTCCACAAAAGTGCTCAATAGCTTTTTATGGACTGTTAGGTCCAAACTCACATAGAGTTGATACCACCACATGCAACTTCAGCACCACTAAAAGTTCTTAAACTTTGGCAAACATGAGGAGCTTCGTCCACCACATAAAAGTGATGCCTGATGACTGAGAGTCCTCAACTTATTCTTCAAGTCAGTCCTTCTTCAGTCACACACATTTCTTGCCTGAAATCCCTTTTTTTAACACCTGCCCTTTCTTCTACTGCAACAGTCCCTTGCTAAACTTCGTTTTTACTACTAGAATTTATTATTGTTTTTTAGTTTCAACTCTCTTCTGTCCTATCAGTCAATGACTACCTGACTACCTCTTCCCACTCTTGGAAAAGCAGAGGTGTGACCTGGTGCCCACACAATACTATACTATTTATTCATCTTACTATTGACTAATCATACTATTTATTAACCTCTCTGAGATGGCTGCAAGTGTCTTGGGCAGTAGCTCAATTTGGTGACAGCACCAACAATTTTCTAACTTATGACTGCAGTCTAGTATGAAAAGAATGCTTCATTAAACCAAAGTGTCAGGTTTCTTGGAAACCAGGAACAATCATGGTTTGAGGTCACAAATGCAGACTTTAATCTATAAAAAAAATGCTTCAGATTGGTGCACATCACTGAATCCTCCAGCATATTCAGTGCATACCCCTGAACTATGCAGGTTATTTGGACTCAAACAGCTAGGCTTGACACGTGGAAGAACCTGGAATGTCCTCACCATCCATCACTGAAGTATTATTTCCTTATATCTTTGGGGGTGCTGGACAACATGGGGCAAGTGGCTGACACAGGGCAAAGCATGACAGTGAATCATCTGAAGTTGGGAAGGCCTTGAAGAGCTCCATCAATAGCTCCCTTTGGTATCTGCTTAGTGCTAGGTGTGCCACAGCACTTGGACACTACTTTGTGTGCAAAAAAACTTTGTAGAACAGAAGTTATTCCTCTGTGAGACCTCCTCAGATCAAAGGTATGGCCTTTTGCATGCTGATGATCCATCATAAGGTGGGAGAAACATAGACACTTCACATGAGAGAAAGGAAATACCTCCCAAGACTTGGATACAGTGTGGGAAATAGGATGGAACCTCTTCCTCCAGGTTATTGAGACAATTCTTTCCCACAGGCCTGACTAGCCGGTTCTGCTCTTGATTTAGCTCTTAGCAAGAAGTTGCCCTCTCTCTCCCAAGCTGAGCCACTACTTTCAGATCCTTTTTCAAGTCTCCCTGCCATTCTCTCTTATGGCACCAACTTGCAGTTGTGCTGTCAAGTAATCTCATGGTTCTTTAGTTCCCTTTTCACTCCCTCCTCCTTTCGCAGGGTAGCAACATGCAGAGCTCCCAGATAGCAAACACAGAGCTAGAAGATCTACTGTTAGATTAAAAGGTTAAATAAATGTGAGGTAGTGGTTGAATGGGTGTGTATTAAAGTGCCAACAGATATTGCTGAGCCTCCTGGGCCTCTGTGCTGAGAGGCACAGCTCAAGGATGAGAGGAATTAGCAGCAGCAAATGATGATCAAGTAAGGGATTACTTGTGAGCACCATAGTCATGCAAGTCTATATAACCTGTTCCACTGCATCCAAGGCTGCTGAAAGAACTGGCTGATGTCATAGCAAAGCCCAGCTTTATTTCAGCCCAAGGGGAAAATCGTGGAGAGAGTTCCCCTGTAGCAAGTTTCTGGGACAGGAAGGACAAATACCTGTTGATGAGGAGGTTGGAGACATTTCCTCCTGTGGTGCCTTCCAACCAGAGTATCATCTGAAAATTTACAGACTTATGCCACTAACAGAGTTTTCTACAGAGGAAAGTAAAAATGCATTGAAGTAAATACGAAAAATACAAGCCTGACAAAGAACAAACTAACATCACAGAAAACTTTAAATACAGAAGACATACGCAGTGCATCAGTGACTACAATTTGAAGAAATGGCAAAGAAGTGCCATTTTCTGCAGCCTTATGAACATTCTGCATAAACCAAATCACAACTAGAAAGAGAAGTCTGTCAGAAGGGGCACTGCCCAACCACCTGTATAAACTTGGTAGGTGATATATACATTGTGTGAAGGAATATAAGGCTTCAGATTGAAACCAAATCAAATATTAGTTGTTTTTATTTGTATAAACACTACAAATATCAAATATTGTTCCTCATAAACATAAAGAAACATTTGTAACCTGAAACTTCTGTAACTAGAAACTATAAGCACCAAAAAATTCAACATAGATGAGAAGAGATGATAGTACTATAGAAACAGTGAGCACACGCACAAAACTGATATCAAGAAGCCTTAAGACCTCTGTGTCAAAAACGCTGACTCTATGTTTAAAACTTTTTATTGAGAGAGATATAAGTAAAGCAGCGTGCTGCAGCACGCTGGGCGGCCGGGGAGCCATAGCCCCACCACCGGCTCGCAAGTTCGATAAGGTAAAACCTGTTCTTTTATACTTTTCATAAACCCCTTCCCCTTAGTCTCTTATCAGTTTATCATTGGTTTTCGTTTTGCAGGCTTTCCCAGCATTGGTTGTTGCTTCTTGGGCTTCTCTCTGTTGCTGAGGGGAATGGTCACATGAAGTCCCTGTTTCGCAGGCCCCTGCAGTCGGCCCCTCCTCCTGTTTTTCTGGCTTTTCCTCCTTATAAGTACACTTAAACATACACCCCAAAACAACAGGATACAACATGCTATCTCAACAAACTGACCAAACAAACATTATTAAATTGAAAGGTGCACTCAACAAAACAATAATCTACAATTTTAAACCCTTATTTTTCACACTCTGGAGACATTGGATATGACAGTGTGCCACTGCTAATGTGGGTATGGACAGCTGAAGTGCAGCAGTCTCTAGGATCAGACTTTTCACTACTAACACTGGATGTCTAAAGCAAAAAAATTATTAAACAAGGAAGGAGAAAAAGACAGTGAGAGAAACCCAGTATAACACCCAAGTCCTTTTTATGTTATCTGAAGAATAGCATCTAACACGTTAATAGGCTTCCCATTAACATTTTCACACAACATATGAAGTGTGATTATACAAAGATACAACTGAAAACAAAACCGAGCAGCTCTTTCCTTGTCCCTTCACCAACAGTGCTACAAACTCTTGCTTCATCTTTTTAGGCTCTATCTGATACTATCACCTAAGACAAGACAAAAACTGTTCGACTCTTCCAGGAGATTGCTTCAGGAATCGACACACAAACTCACTGCATATACTTTATTCAGCAGCTCCAGTCACAAGCTTCTTACACTGTTACTAATAACAACTTTTTTGAAAATAAAAACATGCCAAGATGCCAAAACAATTTTTTTCTCATTTCTTCTCTCATTTGAGCTGACACTCTCCTCGTCGTGTATTTTTTTGGTTTTGGTTTTGTTTTTTTGTACCTATTATCACACCTTCCATTCTCTCTTTCTGAAAATTCAGTTATCTTAAAAATACTGCATTTTTTTCCTTGGAAACGACCTTTCCTTTTTTCATTCCTTGGTTGCTAAATTCAGAACTGTTTTGTTTCTAAACAAAACTAAATTCAGAACTGAACTAAGTTTGTAAAATCTGAGTGTCACCAAGGCATGGGTTTTTTTCAGGACTTTATGAAGTCCTGGAACAGAGTATGACTGAAACAACGGTTATTAGAAACAATTACATTTACACAATGATATTACTGTTGTTGCTATTGTTATTATTACTATCATTATCATTATTAAAGAATAGAATTGAAAAGCTTATATTTGGCTGTGTATTAAAAATATTAATGCTCTTATGAATTCTTTGTCCCCCTAGTAATTTACTGGAAGACAGAAAGAGACAGGATGTGCTGTCTCCATCATTCACTGTACTAGCTGGAAACACAATTGAGGGTGAAAAAAAATTGCAGTATTTATATATATACTTCAGTACTGCAATTTTGTATATATATGCATATATATATGTATATATATACTGCAGTATATATATACACAGACTAATATATAGATATATAGTAGTATGTCTACTACTATAACAGTAGGTACTGTTACATATGAGAAAGAAGATACAAATAGGTCATGATTGAGCTAATCAAAATATCATGGAAAGGAAAGTTTGAACTTAAAAGTGACATTCTAATTAATGGCAATAATAATTCAGTTGTTGGGTTACTTCTGCCTTTGGACTCTTAGGATGAACAAGATGACCTCATAGTTCTCCTCTAGCTCAATTTTTTAACGATTCTATGAAACAAACCAAATGAAACAATGTGAAATGACAGATTATATTAATCTTTAAATGAACAACAGAAACAGTTTCCATTACTGTACGGAATTATGTTAAAACAGAAAAAGACATACAAACTAAATACTCCGTGAAAGCTTATAATATTAAATCTTTGCCAGGAGCAGTCTTTCTCTTACTGAAAGGAGCTACTGGCAGTACTGAGAACAGATCTGGCTAAGGAATCCCTACGCTAAGGCTTTTGACAGCAAGATATCATACTGCATCATCTTACTTGGATATTTCAAATGAGTGTTGATCCTGGATTCCCTAAAGCAAGTCAACAAAAATAATGAACCCTAATGCTGTGGAAATGCAAGACAAAAAAAGTTAAAAAAAAAATTGTAACCATCTGCAGCTCAGGGGGAGCATTTCCTCTATGAGAAAAAAAGTGAGAATATGATATATTTTACATTAGCCATTTTCCACTATTTAAAAAATCTTTTTCCATTTAAAGCCATTAGCTACAGCTAAGATGCCATCCACTTGATCATTCGCTCCAAGTCTCCCTGCCTGAAATTGTGATTTTTTAGACAATAAAGTAAAACAAAAGGCTTTAATCTAGGGTAAAATATTAGCCACTGTGGTTCAAATAAAGTAAAATACATAAACACGTACTTTATGCTTCTGTTTGGCACAACATTATACACAAACCTGAATTTGGGGCTTGTGCTTTTTATTAAATTCATACTTAAAAATGAAATCAGATGCGTGATTGAGTGACATTTCTACACAAAGAGCAGAAGAACAGGAGCAGCCTTGTATGAAAAGATGTTGTTTACAAAAAGTTTCAAAACACAATTAATTATCTAAAGGGAGAAAATTTGGGTGCACCTGTTAACACTGAACAGGACTGCATCATTCTGCCACTTGAGCAAACTCAAGGGAGCCTGAGACTGAATTCCTCCAGGAGAGACACGGAGGAGACGTGGAGACTGCACAAGCAGTCAGTCAATACAAACTACTGAGTGATCACGCTGTCAGCTCTTTTCTAACATAGAAGGCATCCTGAAAAGCACCTTGGGGAGTTTGTTCTCCCACAGATATTTTTCAAACAGGTAGTCAGACTGCTAAAAAGAAAATGAGTTTGTGTAATTCATTTCTGCCTAAACCTTTAGATAAAAAGGATTAAAATTATAAGATGCAGTCACCAAAATACATTTAAAATAATGTGATAGACCATCTTCCCAGATAATTGCTTAGATGTTATCTCTTGTCAAAAATAGTTCTTTCCCTACTCAATTGTAAATTGGGTATGAATAATTTTACTTTGTGTTGTAATGCCTATGTATTGCTATACACTTGTTTCAACCTTCTTGTGATAAATGTATTTGTGCTGCAGTTAGAAGTATATAAGTATACTACATGAGAATGTATCAAAAAATATAAAAAGGACAAAAATTTATTTGGTCTGCTAGATACTGAGCTAAATTCTAGCAAAGCACATTCCACATTTTTTTCTCCATGAAACTCCTCACATTGTATGCTGAGATGCTGCATACATGGGCATGATCCTTCACACATAATGTTAGCTTTGACTGTAACTATTTATATACTGTCAGGAATCTTTGGTATAGAAATAGATACCTGGAGAATGCTGTTAATGGGTTCTTACAGTTTATGGTAACTCGTCCTGAAGAGGGCTTTTTTGATCAGTTGCCTCACGATTACCAACAAGTGAACAAGGAAGCAATGTTTAGTCTTGGAAATTTGAACACACAAACACAACAAGCTCTGAACAGCTTGCTGGCCCCTGTGCAGGTAAATACCGTAATTATTGTCCCTGCCTTCCCACTGTTACTTTGTAATTCAGTAATGGACCATCTGTAGCTCACTGCTGGTGAATCATCTTGAATCTTAATGCATCATTTGAATTATCTTCATGCTACCTAGCGGACATTAACACTGTAAGCAAAACATGTAAGAAAGATACCAGGCTATCTGAGTAGCTGCTCCTTATATTACTAAAGGAAGGCTTATAAAATAATCTAAACCAATCCTATTTAGTTTAAGCACAGCATACCACAGAATGCTTCTACACAGCCATACATAATATATTCTATTAATAAACTGCTGACAATAAGATTATATTGCACTTGCCCAATATCACTAAGAATTTCAGAGATGTCCTTGCAAGGGAAACACATAACAGCAAATATACAGCTAGATAAGTTCTCAGAGCAGCCCATTGCCCTGATATCTGTATCAGATGCTACTCTTAAACCATCCAGTTTGAGGTACCAGAACACCATACTCTAACTCTAGATACCAATTCTATGGGGAGAAGGGGAGAGGAAACCAGAAAAAAAAAAAGCCCCACATAAAGAACACAACAACAACAAATAAAATACAGAATCCTAAACTTTCTTTCACAAGCCTAAACAATTAGAAATTTAATTTATATGTAATTTTCAAATCTTGGTAACATTCTCAAGAAAATGTGCACACACTACAAAAAGCTGAATTTGTCTAGGTCTGTAGCTTGCTTTCAAAAGTTGCTTGTGATTTTGATCTGGACTCTTCATTTCATCCTAGTCTTATACTTTCTGCTTCTCTCAGCCACCCTCCCTGCCCCATCACTGTAATCTTGCCCCCTAGATGCTCCTTTCAGAGACTTCTTTTTTTCAGAGAATTGTGTAGGAAGTCAGGGGGAACAGTTAGCAGCTAATGTTCCTATGATAAAGAGCAACCATGAAAAAACAGTAAATCAGAGACCCTCCAGTTAAACATATACATATATATATATATTTATTTATTTATTTATTTATTTTTAAATAACAGTCCACATAAATAGCTGAAGAATATTAAGAGCAGAAGCAGCACTGGATCCTCTTCTTCTATAGAGAAAATATCTAACATGCTAAACTCACAGAACAGCTTAATATTCATACAGGGGAACCAGCCTCCTCTTACCTTAACTTTATCATTCTGGCACTTAATAGGGGTCACAATTTCTCTGTGATTCAGCAAACCCAAGGAAGTATCCAGATGCTCTGAATTACCCTGAACACTCACTTTTGTATTCCATGTATCCCTTGTGCTTCCTATTCTGTCCCATGTGCTGTAGGGATCAGCCAGAGAAAGCACTTCTGTCTGCCTCATTTGCTCTTTTTCACCCTCCCAGATGAGAAAGCCTCCTGCCATTCATCGGCAGCCTCAAGGGAGTAACCTAAAAATTTCCTGGACCCACGAGATCGGGAACAGATTCGGGTTTTAAACCTCTGGGAGTTTTAAACCTCCTTCTCCTCATGCATCCACCAATAAACATCATCTTTTTGTAACGTTTAGATGGAAACAGAAGAAGGCCAAAGAGAGAGAAGTAAGCAGCATAATAGTAACGATTCTGTTGAGCAAGTCCTGAAACAGAAGCAGTAAACCAAAGGACACAAAGTTCTGTAGAAGCCCACGTGGTATCAGGAAATCTTTTTGTAGAAGCCATAGGAAACACTCTCTGGCACACTGAGGCTTCCAAGAGTGGGAAGTGTGTTCACCAGCTGCCCAGTTTCAAAACAGCCCTCAGCTGGTGGAAGAGAAAAGAACACAAAGCTCTCATGTTCACCTGCAGCTCAAAGCACCTTTCCCACCCCATCTGTTGATGCTGTCACTCCTGCAGAGCAGCTCAGCAGCAGAACAGGGGTGACAGTAAATCCTGGAGACAGGGCTCAGGCCTGGCAGAAAGGGGAAAGAAAAAAAGGGATTCAACCTGAAGTAGTGGCAACCTCGTATGGGACCAAGGCCAGACTTCTTGCTTGTACAATGCAGCTCAGGGTCACGCCCAGTGCCAGGACTGAATCTCCCTGCCTCTGTCAGGAACTGCCACAGAATTAGATGACAAAATAATACTTTATCTGTTTCGAGCTTTTGTAGCAAACTCTTTCTCTGAAATGACACTTAGGAGGAGCACAGATCAGCCATTTGTCACAGACCAGCAAGCTAGGAAGCGAGGGCAGCTGTGGAAATACCTGAGTTAGCTTACCCAACAGACCTAATCTGCATTTTTTCATCATATAAAATCAATTTGCACTTCTAAAATTGGTAATGAACCATATTCTTTGAGACTTAAAAATCAAAGTTTCTACCTCACCTGATTAAAACAAATTTGCATTGTAACAAAAATAAAGCAATTTTATTTTGTGATTCAGCCAAAGAATTAAGATATATGCTCTTGAATTCACAGCTTATTCTCAGGGTGAAATTGGGATAAACACTCTTCTTATCCATATTCACTTACTACTGCATTGAGTCATTAAACTGAAAGAAGCTTGCCATCAGTTTGCAAAGATCTAAAAACTGGGATTTTTTTTTTAAACAAAAAAAAACCTGCAGCAGGAGTTATCACTCAGCAGTGTGTAGGATTCAACTAGACATTTTTTTTACTTTCATTTATCATTCTGAATATACAAAGCAGCTACTCCTGGCTTACACCAACTCTCTTCTGAACTATGAGACTCAAATGGTAGCAGATTCTAGAAACCCTGCAAAGATTACACTGAAAATTGAGTTATTTTAATGTAAAATTTCTGAAAGCTCTTCTAAATTCTACCACATCTGAGCCACTTTATGATTACACATATGGGACCTGAGAGCAGGCTCAGAGGGGGGGCGGGGAGGGGGCAGTGTTTGAGTAATTTTTTCACATTGTTCTCTCCTAAATTTGAAATTTAAGCCACCTATAAAGACATCCACCAATTTTTTTTTTACTTGCATATTTAGAGAATTAAAATTTTCAAAATTATGTAAGTAGATATTAATAAATCTGTAGTCCTGAGATATTTTGCTTCCCACTTTGCTTTGACATCTTGCTTAGAGCTTATCTGAAAAGCTATGATTTTCTCTATTCTGAAGCATTTTTATTACCTTGTTCTATCAGTCTACTTCATCACTTGCAATTGTATTCAGCTCTCTCCTGAACGTGTTAACATTCTTAGATGACATGTGTGCCTTGTACCTTTGTTAAAATTAACATACCCCATTTCTCATCTTGTTTCTGAGTCAGTTTTTGCAAAAATCCTTGCACATAGAATTCTCTATTTATGATTTGTATTGTAGTATATAGGCCAAACATGAATGAGCTGGCTTCAGTATGTAAAATCTGCATGTAATTTGAAGCACTCAAACTTGCAAGGGGCAACTATATATTAAAAGCTAACAAAGTGGTGAGGAAGATGCTAAGTACCTAAGGTAATTACTTCAGGCAAATGATGTGAGCTTCACACAGGAACAGGAATTGCAACAACTTGAGAGACAGTGTCAGCTGATACCCAGAAAAATTAAAAGTAATGCTTAACAATGAAGTTTGATGGAGTGAGATTCAAGAAGTAATATGTGTAAAATATGAGGCACCTAAGACAGGTTCAAAGGGTACTACCTCACCTGATCAGAAAAAAGATTGTTGTAAGATGGAAGAAAACAATGAGAAGCAGACCTTGATTTGACAATAAATTCTAACAAACATTGCCAGAAGGTTGAGGGAGGTGATTTTGCCCCTCTACTCTATTCTTGTGAGACCCCACCTGGAGCTGTGAGGGACACACAGTTCTGCAGTCCCCAGTACAGGAAGGGCATGGAGCTCTTGGAATGAGGACAGAGAGGGGCTACAAAAATCATGGGAGGGATGGAGCACCTCTCCTACAAGGGAAGGCTGAAAGAGCTGGGGTTGTTCAGCCTGGAGAAGGCTCCAGGGAGATTTTATTGCAGCCTTTCCATACTTAAAGGGGGACTATAGGCAAGATGGGGACAAACATTTTAGCAGGGCCTGTTGCGATAGGATAAAGGATAATGGTTTTAAACTAAAAGAAAGTAGATTCACACTAGATATAAGGAAGAAATTTTTTACAATGAGGGTGGTGAAACACTGGAATAGGTTTCCCAGAGAGGTGCTAGATGACCCATCCCTAGAAGCATTCAAGGTCAGGTTGGATAGAACCTGAGCAACCTAATCCTGTTAAAGCCATCATTGCAGGAATTTTGGCCCAGATGACCTTTAAAGGTCCCTTCCAGCCCAGACCATTCTATGATTGTACAAAACATCTCAAAGCCCTAAAGTGGTTGATGCTTATAAAACACCAGAAGATAACCAAAGGCTAAGACAAGCAGAATAAAAACCCAAGAATGCTCCAGCATGCTACCTAAAAGTGAGACAATAGACTCCTTCAAAAAAATTATTTTTTTCTTATTTTTAACATATCTCAGCAAATTCTACCTGCATGAGGCATGGGGAAAAATAATCTTGTACCACCCAAAACCAGCACTTTGCATTTCTGAGAACATAATGCTATATTGTCTCTAAGAAGAAAATGTTGCATGATCATTTGTGTCAAAATTACAAAAATCTTTCAGAAGAAAAGAACTGCAAAAAATAATGGTCCCTAAAAGACTTACTCACTCTTTCCTCACACTAAATGCTGCAGTGTTACAGAACAAATGAAGCTGATTTCTCAAGGTTGCCATTTTTTCCACATTTTTCCAGGCTCCAGTCCTACAATTCTGTAAAATCTGTATCCATTAAAGAATAAAATAAGCTTTAGGAACATACAAATATTGTATTTTTCTTTATCATTTTCTGCTAATTTACTAACTCAAAATTCTATAGATGATTGTTGGCACTTAGGTTTTTATTCTCTATTAGTTCTATGACATAAACAAAATCGATGTTCCATAATGATTCACTACAATGCCATTTATTGTAGTGCCATGAGGTAAAAAAAAATAAAAGGACTGCAACAATTTATTCTATTGGAAGACTTCAGGTCTGTACAACAGACCTCTTCTTTTTATTATTTTTTTTTAAATTGCAGGAGTTAAGCATAACTTTTACTTTCACAAAGTGAAAAGAGAGAGAAAATATACAAGCCCCTAAACCCCCTAGTAAACAACTACAATCAACAGTTCTGTCCACACACACTGGCTAGCTAAGATAAACACTTGCTGGATGGTCTTTTATTTTAAGACACAGAAGGATCAAGAGCAATCTCTCTTTCTAATGGGAGAAATGTACCATGGTTATGCTGAACATGGGCATCTATAACGTAGACAAGTGTTCCACCCTCTAGAAGCTTCCATTGAACTACTACTTAATGCTTGTCAACTACTTTCCAGCATGGTCAGATGAAAAAGAAGTTTCTCTTTGGGAAGCAGCTATGCAGTGAGAATGGGACATTCCATTTTAACTAGTTCTGGAACCAAAAATGGTACTATTACAAGTTTAATATTACTAGAGAAGTTGTAATGATGAGAAAGATCATGAAGAAATCTGGCTGAAATCAATCCTAAATAAGGTGCAGAGAGCTAACAAAAGTGGGAAACTCCACCTAGCACAAAAAATACAAAGAAAAATCTGTTTATTCTCTTTTTTTCATCACTTAAATTTGTTCTCGTAAAGCAGAACATCATTTTAATTCTCATTCAAAAAAAAGTCTTACACAACCCTGGCAGTTGAATTTATTTTATAGATTGTTATTCTTACATACAGACAAAAATTTCTACAATACGGGCTAGATACCTCGAAAACAAAAAACCATGAATAGTGTCAATTACATAAGAAAACAAGAAAATTTAAGGAACAATTATATGTAAAATCAAATATCCATTCAAGAAATGCACAATATTTCTAACTTGAAAAGATTCCCTAGTTCAGTGACCTTGACTTATTGTCATGACAAGTTGGAACACCACAACTACAGAAAGCAAGAAGGAATTTCTTTTAGAATAAAGGCATTGTCCTATATAATCCTGGAAACAAAGAGAGCATTTTAGACTTCACTGAAGTCTACACTATACATAATTAATCCCTGAAAGTCAATCAAAACCAGAGACAAGTCCTACAGGTTGTGGGTGTTGGTTTACTTTTTGGTGTTTTTTTTTCTGGATCCATGTTCATGAATTCAGTATCATCGGATGAGAATAAAAGTGTTAGACTAATTAAGCATAAATTTTGACACTGAGAATCAACATGGAGCTTACTTTGGCACATTATTTTACATGGTGTATGAAGTATGGGGATGTACATCCCATGTCTTAGTTATTCAAGCAGAAAGAAAAATGTATTTCCTTCCTGAAACATGTTTTAAAGTTTATTTTATTTATTATGCTGTGCCTTAGGATATTGGCCCTTTCAACTCACAACTGATTTGACAAGGACAGAGTTCAAGTGATAATTAGATTCTCTGTTATTGATTTTTGGCTGGTAAGTAACCAACCTAATCTTGGTTCTGCCCTAACTTTGAGCCTTTCATGATTAACTACTCTGAACACAAATTTGAATTGCACAGTGGTAGAAGTAAATGTGACTCATTTTCTGGCACATAAATATTGTTAGTGTAGCAATTCAGTAAAGCTAATACATATGCTGAAAAAGTTGCTTTTAGAATGTATACTTTTTGCTGGTGCATAAAAAAGGGGACTTGTATAGAAGAGTATTCAGGAACCTCCTGGAACAAAAGCGTTTTTTTTTCTACTGCCTTTAAAATGTTCTTTATTTAGGAGAAGATACTCATACTACACACAAAGTCTTAGGATACCCACATACTGCAAAAACAGAAAGAAAAACTTATCCAACTACTATTTGTTGAAATATTTTGTAATATACACAATTCAGGCAGTAAAGGCTGTTCCCTTCCAACTTCAAACATGTAATTATAAACATGTAAGCTGTAAACATTGAGTAGAAGGAAAGAAAAGCCACCAACAGCTAATAAGCTCTACTGTCTGAAATTCAAACTGATAGATTGAAACTTCTTTATTTTCTCTGCTAGAATCCCACATGAAAAAATGCACCTTCATCTTATATGAGGGAATGGCTGAGGAGATGTGTGACTCTGACACGATACAAGAGCATCTGCTACACCAACCAGTGTTAGCAAAAGGTGAAGATACCTCAGCCTGCATGATAAAGATAAACCCATGTCTGCCTTATCATGCCTCTCATGCCATGCTCTTGGGCCTGAGACATCCAGACATTAGTTTTGGGGTTTTTTGGTTTTGGTTTTGTTGTGTTTTGGTTTTGCTGCTTTCTGGTTTTGTTTTTTTGTGTGGGGGGAGAGGTAGTACCACAATTTAAGTCCAGCAAATTTTGTTAGCTTATCATGAAATTTTAATTTATCATAGTCTTAACCATCAAAAGTTACCAAAGTAAAGGAAGAGGCAATAATATTCTCGAATATGGTGATCCTTTCTGTATCTGCTAAGATGCCAAGAAACTAAAATCTCTGGTATGCTTCCTTAAGTTTAAAAGCCTCTCAGGAAAACAGTATTCACTGTGTTCATATCATTAGAGGCAAACAACAACAGCAACAAAACCCCACAACAGAGAAAACCAGAAGAATTAAGAAACACACTGATGCAAATTCCTAAAGTTAAAAAGAGCTGCATCTTTTCAAACCTGGGGCACTGAAAAAACATTTTTAATGTAAGTGAACAAAGCAATGGAAATTGTTCAGACAAGCTTCAAAATTATTCCTATTGCAGCACAGTGGCAGAAATTCTGAATCTTTAGAAAAATAGTAAAACCATTTCTGATCAGAGATGTACAATTTAAAAATAATTCCTAGGCAGCAAAATAAAACACGAATGCCAGTATCAACTCTAGTGAGATCTTAAGTAAAGCATTGCTAATGTTAGTTGATAAAATGAGAGCTGAAGAGTATTGAGTATCCATTCAGTATAGCTTCTAAACAAATCTATTCACAAGTAACAAGGTTACAATACTAACCAAAATAAAATGAAGACAATATAGATAAAAGTTTTTATTTCAGGACTCAGTTTAACCTACTTCCTTTATAAATAAAAAACACCTAAACAGCTCTGGTGTTTTCATTACAGCCAAGATGCATATAAATCTTCCAGAAACCATATTTTAAATCTTTAATACAAAGATGGATAACTCTCTTAAAAATAGCCCGTATCTAGTAAAATCAATACTGGACATACTATTATATCTACACACATATTGTATCCACTGTTTACCTCATATAACCTCTATTTTGAAAGCCTTTATACAAAATAAATTTATCACATGCAAGCAAAGGAAGAGAATGAGCATTCTACTTCTCTCCATCCTTTGGTACAGATGTCTCAGCCTTTAAGAACATTATGTTTTAAGAGTAATGCAGACATTTAAACTTTCTATAAGAGAATATGGGTCTCCCCTTTTGGCCACAAAACTAGAGTCCTCTTTGGTAGAAGGAGTGAATTCAATAAGTTAAATTAATTCATATTAAAATAAATAAAACCAAAAAATTGATGACCAGTGAGGAAAAACACAATATAGGAGAATAACACTTTCTCTTCATTACCCCTTATCTTGCTTCCTCACACTATGAAGTCTGTCAGTCAGTGCTACAGAGATAAGATTTACTGTCTAATCCCATTTTACTCCAACTAATTACTCAATGTCACTCTGTGAGACACATTTTATATCCTCTCTTCCCACAAAGGGGCAAAACATAGTTGCTGAAATCCAAGATCAAACTATCATCCACACTAAGGCAGCAGAAGCATTTATATAGTGCACAAATTACTATATTAGGTCTTTTACAAGAAGGTAACAATAGGGTTCTTTGACAGATTTAAATGATTGGTCGAAGACAAGAAATTTAACACCTTCTACACAAAATTTTGTTATACAACAAATTTAACTACTCTATGAATACCTTTAAAAAAAAAGTTTGGTTTTATGTAGTTTAATCATGGTCTAATTTGCAGCATATTGCTATGGAGATACTCTGGTAACCAGAATCTGTATGTAATTACTGTCAAAATAATGAAATGCATAGGTGTTTTTTCCTTAAATTACTAACATTTTTGTTAGTTTTTACCACCCTTCAATATTTAAACTCTAAAATAAATATATAAAGTAGAGTAACTGCTGATTTCCTTTATCAGAAGACAACATCAGGGCAGGGAATCTAAAATTGATGGGGGAATCAGGAACCAACTTACAAGAGTTATTCATCTGGCTAGTGAAGCTGAAAGAAGCAGAGGTTAACATGGGATCTGAAGATTATGTTTTCTCAGAATACTCCTGTAACTACACAGTAAGCACAACATATGGAAAAAATCAGTATAATGTACATCCAGAGTTTTCAGAACTTGATGTCTTAATTTAGGCTCTTAGATTCTTAATCATTCACCAAATATCTAGGTTGATTTTAAAATATGGAGTACTCCCTAGTCCCAGTATCCACTGACATCACTACTATCAGAGGATTCACTAACTATTTGAAAATCCCATGTTTTCCTTTTTTTTTTTTTTGCAAAACAGTATGTTCTCAGTTACATGAATACTGGAATATTGTATATAGCTTTCGTTCACATTGTCACCTTATTTTGAATATGTAAGATACTTCTGAATATTATGGGTAAGGTTCCTCATTAGCTAATCATATGCAGACAAGTTACAAAATAAAAGCAAATAAGCCCTCATCCGATGACCTATACATACCATCCTTACCTACACGTAGACTAAAAAGAAAGTTTTAGCAGAAATATGTAAAACCAACTCTAAAATATGAATGTGGGTATGTTAAGAGATAAATGCCAAATCTAATACCCAAGATTATACTTCAAATATTGGGAATTTACAAGGGAATCTTGTGGTGCGCTCTGCATTCTCAAAATCTATCAGTTACCAATAGCCATGAATAAACGTTAAAATCCTTCAGAAAAATAAATATGGCATGTTTGGGGTTTTTTATTTCAAAAAGTGGAATAGTTTCCTCGGCCTTTTTAATGGCATCAGTCTTGACAGCACAGAACCAAAGCAGTCCCATTTTTTCCACAATGTGACAGAATTCAGATATATCAATTATCATCTAAATGTGAAGTATTCTATGGCTAACATATAGCTGATCCTTGCAGTTAAAGAATATTGGCATATTAAGGGAATATTGACACCAAGGATCTCCCTGCACACTTCCTTGCTACTAAGTCCACTCCCCCAAGTAATTTTTGTATAAAACATTTACTACATGTTTATAGCTGCTCACCCATATTGCTCTGTGGATGAGGTTACAGGTTTTATTTATAAAAATGGACTGTGACATCCACTTGGCTACTGCAGATCATGTATCTGATCAGGGCAATCAGCAGTGACACCCAGGATTTTGGAAACACTCAGAACCACGCTGCTGTTCTTAAAAGTCTTCCTTTTACTTGAACGAACACCCGTGTGACATTTGGGAGGCACATCCAGCCAAGCTCTCTGCAGTGCCCATTCTACAGCAGCAGCACTGGGGTCTTGTGGCATCACCTCAGCACACTGCTATCTGGACAGAATGTAGTATCAGAGTTTCTAGTCCATGTATAGGGTGATTTGGGTATAAATGTGGGTTTAATGTTTTATGTTAAATTCATCAATAACTTTCTGTGAACTAAGCCTGATTTAGCACACAGAGCTGGTGCTTCAATATCCAGCTACCAGTAACTTCATTCTTCAATACATATCCCTGCTATCTGTAGATCAAAAACCGCAGCTGGGTTTCAAAATCTGTCATTAAATGCATAATGCAGAATACCATTTAAGATCTATGCATGATGGTGACTTAACCATAATGCTTTCAGTTATGTAACAACCAATTTCTAAATCTGACATAAGCTTTTCTATACAAAAATAGAATTATTCCTGCATTCAAATATAATCTGCCTTAAAGATTTCAGTGAAATGGGAGTGTGCACTTGGAAAGCAGCTGTGATAAAACAGTCATGGTTGTGTGGGTGTTGGTGATAGGGCTGTTAAGGTTGCATGGGTACCCTAAATGTACGTTTTCATGTCACAATATGGCTGACCTATTTTTAGAAAAGACAGAAATAGCTGAAACTTTATGTATCTAATTAAGCTACTTATCTAACCAGATCTAATGGCATCATTTAATTCACTCTTCTGAATCATTACATTACTACATAATTCTGCTAAAACTGAATTCTGGAATATTCATCTGTCATCTCTATTTCATAACAAACAAACAACATACTGGTTCTGTTGTTGAGTGGGTAGTAATAAGACACTTAGAAGAAAACACTTGATCATAACGTGGATTGTAATTATAAACATACTGAATACCACAAAATAGTACTTGAACATCACAGATATTATTGTAATAAATACTTGAAACCGAGTAACTGGTGATTCTTTAAGATAAATATGTTACTGCAGTGGTAGTGGAAGACTCACTAGATGTTAAGAGTTGCTATGTATAACAACTACAGGTTAACATAACTGATGCATTTTAGCATTTTCCTCTTTAGTATCGATACATATATATTTATATAATACTTAAGATTCAGTGAGGATAAAATACATAAAAGACTTGAGTAGATGTAAATGTTTAAAAAAATTTAAAATCTTTCAAATTTCCTTATAGCTTTTCCAGTTCGCTATTGTAGCTTTCCTTCTAAAATATATTTTATGTGAAATTTTCAGATCTGTCAGTACCTAAAGGATTTTAGTCCATTAGAATTTTAACTGAAGAAATTATATTTAAGAGATTCATTTTCCTTCAATACTTCTTCCCTGTCAATCAATACAAAACACATATACAGGACTTCTGAAAAGAGAATCCAAACAAAGTCATATATTTGCCAACAATAGTCATCAACTGTATGTTCCAAAAAGAACTATGATTTTGAACAATTTTATTACTGCCTGAAATGCTAAAAGCACTTGTCAAATGCAGCTTTATTGTACTACATCTACAAACAAACTGGGCTAAATTACAGGCACTTCAGTGATGCTGGGGGTAAATGGAAAGCAAACATTTCCCCTTTTATGTATGGCATTGTTCATATTGCAGCATTTAATATTGTTTTTTTCACATGGCAACTGTTACGTAGAAACCCATCAAAGAAAGTCCATCTAAAAGTCTCCTTTGCACATGTGAAAAAGCAAGGTGCAACTGCTTCTGGTTCATATGAAACTTCCCACTTTTCATGCACAGGCAGTGTGCATTCACATAACTGAAGCTAAATATTTGTGGAATAAAACTCCCTCCTCTGTCAGGAGATGGAAGCGGAGGCAAGCTGCAAAGTACGAGTTTGAACATTGCCTGGACATGCAGGGGTGGTATTAGGAAAGGCCAAAGCTGAACTAGAGACAAGGCTGGGCACAGAAATTGTGTACAACAAGAAGACCACTACATGACTAGGAAAAAGTGCAACAAGCAAAATGTGGGACCATGGTTGAATAGGGTTGGTGATTTAATGATAGCAGATACATACACACATTGAAGTACCTGATGGCTTCTCTGCCTCAGCCTGAAGATGAATCAAAAAGGTCTCCTGGGCTTCTATGCCCAAAGACAGGGTTTGGAAAGTAGAGGAAATACTAGAGGTGAAGGAGGATAGAGTCATTGAGTACATGAAGGAGAGATCTTGACCCACATGTAGGACATGATGGGCTTCATCCAAGCATTCTGAGAGCTGTCTGGTGTCCAGATCCAGAAGGATAGCTGTGTGGATTGCAAGCTTTGGTGCAACTCTTAGTTTTGTGCTCATCAGAGGGTGGGGAAAACAGGTGTCCTGTCTTTAGTAAAATCAGGATTAAATATAAGAAGAATTTGTAAATCTTCTGAAATTTGCATGCTTATATTAAAAGGGTCGTGGCAGTGATACAGGTTTGGGTGAAAGGAGGGAAGGAGGGAGGATGGAAGGATGAAAGATACTTATGAAATGATTGATTTTTCTATTGGTTCGGGTTTATGATATCTGTAGTATAAATGAAATTAACAAGAAATACAGCCTACAAACCAGTGCAATGCAACTATTCAAATTTGCATTTGGGCTCTACTCTGTTTTCTTATGTGACCAACTTCAATGTTTCCCCCCCTTTTTTTTTAACTTAGTTGCCATATGACAACCCTAATCCTGTGTGGACTTACTGAAGTAGAAAAACCAGTCAGAGAGATTAATCCTGCTGAACACATGGTAAATGGGAGAACATTACTTATAAACTGAGCTGAATGATGAAGTAGTTTTTGCTATCCACATATACACTGTTGTGATATATACATAGTATCAAAAAAGAGCCACAAGCGATAAATGGGACAACGACTTCTAAAATGACTTCAAAATGTTGTGGGTGAGGAGGAAGTTAAAAGCTATGACCTATGCATTGAAGGGGATGAGAGATTAAGGAGAAGAGCAGGTATTTAATCACCTGAAATTTAAGAGTTACATGCTTAAAATTACTTTCCCCACAGATACTTAAACTGAAATAAAACTGTAATTTCATACACCAGTCTCATTAAGTAGTTAGGCTGAAGAATTCCAGCTTCAGCCACTCCCACAGCAGTGCAGAGACAAAGGGAGATGCCCTTTGGAATTGTACGTTTGATTAAACCACGGTGAGAGCAGTGCTGCAATCTCTGGCTGCAATCCTCACATCTGCCCTGTGTGCTCATGACTTCCTGAAATAAACACTTGCATTAAATCATATATAAATGACAACATACCTGGTTAAACCATACTTACATTTGGTCAATGGTATCTATCATATATCTATGATATCTATCTGCCTACATTTACACTGTTTTCAGCCTTCCATTGTATGCATGACGTCATTCACCACAGTATTTGTACTTATCTAGTGTTATAGTTAAGGATCTCATTTAACTTTCACCTTATTGCTAATGATCTCTAAGGAAAAGGCAGCTTTAGATTTAGTTTTTCTAAGAAAACTGTTTTAGAGAAAACTTATGTCTACATTTCTTTGCTGTATTTTTTGCTTTATTCTGACTTCAGCAAAAATAGCATCCATACAGCATCCTCCTAGCCAAAAAGAAAAAAAAGGTAATTAAATACTGTTTAAACCTGATTAAGAGCCTTACTCTTCTAGATTTAATCCAAAACATGAGTTTATGGGTTGTTTTAAGTCATTGAAAGAGGTAATTGCTGAGATTATTTCTTTCAGAAAGTCTTCCAATATGTAGGATATTATATAATTATGATGGGACAACTTTGTATAGCAAAGTTTCATCAGCCCTGGGAGAAACAGCTTTGTAAATATTAATTGAATATAATGTTCATAACTTTTGTCTTTCTGTCATTTGCTTCTAGAAAGCTGAGTATCAATGAGTGAACTAAATCTGCATCCATTACACGTCTAATGACTTGAGCTTAACTTCTTTTACAACAAAGTGCTTGTGAACAAAACGGGTCAAATTTTATGGAACAACAACTCATAGTTCAATTTTGTGATGGAAGTTTAGGTTTGCCTGCTTTTCATAAAACCCATTTCAGCAATCTTCCCTTTACATATGAATCAATGTAGTAGTTATAGAGTTAATATGTCATAAGAAGGTGTTTTTCAAAGAAAAGCTCAGAGTTACTGCATCAGTTTTGTGATGATTGCTGTTCAAAGATCTAAACAGTCTATGACACAATGAAGGTTTAAAGAAAAGCTTTATCTTTTTAGTGCTGTAGTTAAAAAAAGAAAAAGCATCTTTCCTGTAATTTTAAAGAGGGTTGTTGCGTTTTTTTGTTTTGTTTTGGCTTGGCTTGTTTTTTCTTTCTACTATAGAAAAAAAAGCTTTAAAATTTTAAGACCTCAAGATGAAACAGAGCCTGGAATAATTCCAGCCCCCTGAAAAGCACTTCAGGAAGTTAAAAGTATTTAAAAATCTATGAGCTACATAATGAAAACTGCATTTCAATATGACATTTTCTTATTAGCACTGTTTTCCAGTCTTTCAAAGCCTCTTAAAGCCCTGTCTAAGCTTTGTATGTATTAGCTACAGACACACAAATCTTCCTCCACTTTCCAGCAGTACATCATGAACAAGGAGAAACACAGGTGAGATACACAAGTGTATTCTTTTTGTAGATATTAAAAAACTTAATTGTTAAAAACTGTTGAGACAGCAAGGATAGTACTGACTAATCTCAGTTTTCTATAGGCAAGTTTGACTGTGTCCCTCAGCCCACAGCACTAAGATAAGCAGCTCTGAACAGAAACAGGAGAAAACTAGGAACAAGGTGTCAGCTTTCTTCTGGGCACCTTTACAAAGCCTGACTCTGCTCCATGTGGTCAACACCGAAACAGAACCAACTAGGTGGCTTAAATCTAAGCTGAGGCTCAATTACAAGTTCAGTATTTGAATCATGAACCCAAAATTCATGTCCATAGAGATTTATCAGAACAGTCTTGCTGCATGTACAGGGGGACCAGTTAAGTTGAAAAGCCCCATGTGAGTAAATACACTGTTCTGGTTCCCAGCAAACTGCAGAGCTTATCACAAAGAAGCTATGCAGGAGTGAGCTCAGAATTAGCCAACCCACTCATGTTGCCTTGCTCAACACAGACTGAGCTACCCATGGGCTATCCTACTCCTGTGCAGCCACCAGGATGTGTGCCTGTGCTTAAGTTCCCTGGTACCCGTTTCTCCAGGTGTTCCAAGGGACAAATGGATTGCCAGGGGTACCCTGTTAAGTGATATTCCCATTGCATCTCAGGTAACAGGAAGCTGAATGCATTATGGAAAACTGCATTCTCAAAAACAAAAAAAAATTTACTAAAGAGAGGGTATAAAAGCAAAAGCAGCAATGTACCAAGCTTAAAATACATAGGTCTTCACTGCCAGAGTATTTTTTTTCATAAGTTACAGTAATAGAACAACTACAGGTGGCTGAAGATCCTGATCTTGCTTTTGCATTTCCAAGTGGCTATTTCCTTGAGTTAATACAAGCATTTGAAAAAGATTCTCATTAATAAGAGCACCTGAAGAATGAGAAGTCTGCCAATCGTCACTGCCACAGTGAAGATCCAGCTTACGTAAAGTACATTTCATTTGATATATAAAGTAACATAAATTTTCAGACAGCAGTGAATCAAGTGGAAAACTGCATTAAACATCTGTTGTGAACTCTCAGTGTTTACTCTACAGGGGTTAGTACACATAGGATCAACACATTAATTAAGAATGATGTGATTGTCAGTATCTCACATCCTCTAAGCCTCAGATACCTGGGGAGCTGGCTGTGGCTGGGGAAACGGAAACTGCAAATTGAATCAAAATACCAACCTGCTTGTATAATACGAGTTGTATTACAAAAAAACTCCTCTCTCTAATCAGTTCTAACTGTGACATGACTACTGACTTCAGCTAGAAGTGGTTTTCACTTTACTCATCCTATCATAAGACATAGTATGTGGCAACACCATGGCATTAAATTGTTCATTTTACAAACCCAGTGTTCTAACCAGACATGGTTTTGGTGCTTAAAGGAACTTACAACAGTCCTACAAAGCTTGATGCCTTTTCCTAAATCTTAGAAGGACCTAACAGTAAACCTCAGAATCTCAGGACTGTTGGACCAAAAAGGAAGAATTTACAAATTAAACCCCCCAAAAAAAACCAAAACAAAAACAAAACACACAAACAAAATAAAAAGAAAAACAAATCCTGCATCACACAAAACTGATTACATTTTTTACATTTTCCCCATTCTCACAAATGTGTTTCTCTCTCACAAGTTACTTGTATGCCCCTTTAGAGGACTATTGCAGTAGTTAAGGAGTATTTCAACACCAGGTCTATTTCTGCTGACAGCTCTTTTATTCACTTACTAACAGATCTGGAATTTGTTTAAAACCAAGTGGAGTATTAACAGTACTACTTGGATGCTCCCCTATCTCAGCAAGGGTTCAGTACAAACTGCTACTCCTTGGGTACTTCCTTGAGTACCTCCACTGGGGTGAAACATCACCTAACACATCAGAAAGTGCTTTTAATCTGATGCAAGCCGACTTTGATTTTAACAAGAATTCAAATAATTTCATTTTATTGACATTCAAAAACCCTTCAACTCTTTGTTGTGCTTCTTAAAAGCTGGACAGGCTAAGGTCTAATTTTTCTTCATAAAAGAGCAAAATGGTATTGGCAAAAACTAGTGGTACCCATTTTCAACTTGCTTAATTATTTTCTAGTCTATACTAAACAGGCATCATGCTATTTTTGTTTTTATTTTATGCCCAGGTGAAATTTTGTCATTTGTGCCACTCTATTCAGGCTTTGAGAGTTTTTCACAAGCACAGCAGTATCCAGAAAAGTGGATTTAAAACCGTACCTGTGCTGGCTTGTCAGCATTTCAAATAAGAGTGTTATTTAAATTTAGCTTTGACAGCAAGTTAAATATTAGTTTAATTGCAAATTACACTCTAAATCAAATTTTCTAGTATGGGAAATGAATGTTTGCTACTGAGTGATGGTTTAATTTATTTCTAACAGGGGCTTGAAAGATTTCTCTTGTAATTTTAACTTGAAACAAAGTGGAACAGACTCAATGAAAAAGAAGTCTTGTGTAGATATAAGTTTAAAGAGAACTCTGGACATTATTAAAAAAACAACTTAAAACCTTATAGAGACTCACAGGTTGTGAAATGCCAAGACCAGAAGTGCCTTCTGAACTTCTTAAACCACTATAGTAAATAAAATGGGGATTGAGCAGAAACTGCAAGTGAGGGATTGCCTTTATATTTTGTTTAAATTAACTATGTGAATATTGTAAAAAAAAAACCTCAATCATTTAAGAGTTTGAGGCCAAGCCTCACTGTTGCCACATACTGCTACTGCTGTTAAAAAAGACTGAATTCCCCAAAACATTCAAACTGACTTTTAGTGATTGCTAGATGCTTTAGATACTTAATATGGGTAGTGTCAAGGTGTCCCAACACTCTTGGATATTAGATGATTTATTTGCAAACCCAACGAAGAATTTGGCAAGCCAATTGAATTTTAAAAAAAAAAAAAAAAAGCCACAAACCACACACTCAACTTATTCCACCTACCCTCCCCAAAAATAAATTATGCACTGCTAAAATAATTACTAGACTGTACAATAAAAGGAATGGACGCAGTAAAGCTGCATTCTTGTGCTCCCCAAAACTCAAACTCAAAACCATCTTTCATGTACACATAATCACTCACTGCTTCTGGGTACAGCATTCTTCTGCATCATGGATTCTCCAATTCAAAAATTTACAAGACTGGGATATCAATTTAACGACCTGGCATACGGAGTGTTATTTACTGCCTTTTAAAGCAGAGGTTTCATTGTCAATGTTCTGATGATGCAGAGTTTGGCCAGAGATGGGGGAGGAAGGGACTGGGAAGTATTCCTTCACCAATTACACTGAAAATCACATTTAAATTAACTAAGAAGTAATAGAGACTTGAAAACTACTTAAAATACCAGTGGTTCAAGCTCTACTTCGAATAAATACATCTAATAAATTTAAACACACAGACTGAATATATAGCACCTGCTTATTTGGTGTACAAGTCATAAATAAAGGTAGTTATTCTAGTAATTCTAGTATCTGAGAAAAATTAGCCAAGCTCAGACAATATTATAGGGTAATACTTAGCTTAAGATTCTGTAATGAACCCTGGAGAGTTATCTTCTCTGTAAATCAGAATTCTCTCTGAAGAACTCTCAAGAATATTAAGAAATCCTACTGTTACCGTTCCTAAAAGAATGCAGCAATTTTTTCACATAGTTTGTCCATACCTAGTACAAAAGGTAGGCAGAAATAGACTTCAGTAAGTGTCACATTTCCTGAAAGCTCTGCCTTCTTTGCATTTTGGTAGTTGCAAGAAAATTTCACTTTTAATCAAAAAAGACATGCCTGTGCTTATGTAGAAGTAGAAAACGACAATCCTTAAGTTCAAAATCTGGAAGACTAAATAAAAGCAATCTGAAATAAAAATACAAGGATTTTTTTGGCCTATAAAGGAATAGTTACATGGTTGGCACTGAAAATCCTGTCTTGGGGAGGCTGACTCTCTCCCTCACGATGCAGAAAAAGAAATCCTTACATCTTGTTTCCATAGGTATCCACTATGGTGACAAAAAAGTAAGAGGCTGTCTTGCTTCTCTTTACTATACTGAACTGTATTATAGGAGTCAGGAGCACAAGTTTCCCTCTTAATGGGCTATCAGTGTCACTGAAAACACCGCCATAGAATTCTGCTTGCTGGGGTGTAATAGTAATATGAAAGTGTTTCTTGCAACAAAAGATGAAATCAGATGTTTCCATATGTGAGTCATATGTGAGTCATGAGAGAAAATGTACTAGTTTTAGGGTGTGCACAAAAATAATATGTGTAAACTTGGAAACAAAACATGCAGACCCCTTAACGGATCCAAAGGTGTATCCTAACACTTAGTATTACCAAGAAGTTCAAGTCTCAAAACACATTTCATTGATCTCCCCAGTCATACAATGCTTATTCCTTACAGGTCAGCCAATGAAGAGATGGTGCTACACAGTACAGTGCAAAAAAGAGGAAAAGCACCACTTGGTGTACGGCCAGGTCAGCAGCACACGTGCCCACTGTTTTCCTTCCTCTTCCCAGGTAGCTTGTAAGTTATGTTTATTGGTGGTAAACCATTTACTACCATACAGTGTATCAGCACCATGCAGAGATAATGCATTTAGCTGCCAAGAGTCAAGGACTGAACCAGTTATTCACACAGGAATCAACCATAACTTACGCAAAGAATTGAAATACAGAGTAAAATTTCAAATTAAAAAAATACTTTTTCCCCTCTTGAGACAAAAGAACATTACCTGTGTAAAATTCCATTTTTCATTTGTATACTCCTGTTGAAACTAATTTACCTTATTCTCTAGGCAAGTTAGTAAAACAATCTTTTTCCTACAGTGGAATAATTTCTTATTCTAACAAAACAAACAAGCAAGGACTGATTTTAGCAACTGAAAGCTTTCACCCTATTAAAATTTGACAGATACAAGGAAAGCATTTTTAAAAACTGTTGACAGGCTTAGTTGGAGAATACGCAGGCACATCAGGCAATTACATAAAAAAATGACAATCAAATCAGGAAATATAATTCAGATTCTCATGTTTTACTATGAGCAAAGCTAAAATATTTAGATGTTATTTCTAAATGCCTTTTTTGTTTATTACCATATTTGCTTGTTTCACTAAAACTGATACTAGGCAGATGGAATACATAGAAAACCAAAACAACCCATAACAAAATACTGAAAAGATTTGGATGGCAGATAGTCTTCCCTCAATCCTCCTATTCACTTGCAAAATCTGCCATTAAGAGAATGGAGCGGGGGGAGGAGGAGTTAAACAGCTGTTCCAGTTGTTGCTGTTTTTTTAAAAAAAATACTACAGAAACAAAGCATTAATTTCACTACTTTGGTAATTAAAAGACCAAAAAGCAAATAATAAATTTCTAGAGATTATTTTATTTACAAATATCTTCATAAATTATCACGTTAGGTTTGATCCTTAGTAGTATTAGCAGAGTAGACTCTGTGGAGTCTAAAGCAAAAATGAAAAATACATATTCAAAAACTCTATTATAGTTGTGTTTTGAACAAAGTCTAGATAAAAGAGTATTGAAAGAAGGAAGCCACAGGGACTGAAAAGTCTCTTGCCTGTTAACACCTGTTCCTGGCACTGTTACCATCGTTCACATAATAGCTTCATGTGTATGCCCATAAAATTGTTTTCCTGATTTTTAGCCTTTTCAGTTTAAAACAAGTACCGTTGTTTTAATGAGTTTAAGGCTGGAAAAGTGTCACTGGTAGAAGTACAACCAGTCCATTATTAATCTGTTATTTTACTGTTTTTAAAAATGTGTCATGCCATCATAGCCCAACAAGAAGGGTTTGCACAGTTATAATTTTGCGGTACAAGGAAAGTCATAGATAAAGAAGAAAATTCTTAAGTTTACAAATAAATTTAAATACTTGATAGCCTAATTACTGTTTATACCATGAAAGCACTACACCCCAGGAAATGCTGACAGTATGAATTTAATTGTAAAGACTTCTCCATGTCTTTCTCACAGACACAACCTGTTTATAAAACTTTAAACCTTTTTCTTAGTAATGAAGGTAAAATACACCTGGTATCAATTTTCAGCCACAGCTATTTCTGCCATTGTTACACTACAAGCTCAACTGAAGTGCATTAATACACACTTCTGCAGATACACATGGTAAGATAAGTTAAGTTTCAAAGAAGCTTTTTAGAAGAAAATGGGAGCCTACCTACACTTCTCATTGACTTTAGAGGACAGGCAATACTCAGAATCTGTAAAAACAAAGATACTAACATTTCTTGGTTTTCCCAGTTTGGTTTTGGTTTGTTTTTTTGGGTTTTTTTTGTAAGATTCCAAGTGCAAAATTATTCTGTTTTGAGGAAATCACTTGTATATTGGCAAAGTTCCTGAGATCTATAATCAAGGCCATTTTCTCCTCTTTGCATATTACTGCAAGTAAGGATGATGATGCAGTTCAGACTGCATCATATTACTGCAGCTGTGCAACTCCTATTTCATTTGGCTTATAGTGATAACTAATAAAACTTAATGAGCTTTTAAAGGAGAAAGTGAAGACAGAATGCAAACATTCAGAACTCTGAGAAAAATCAGGCAGCAGATGCATGAGAACAAAAGGGATTTTGCTCATCTTCTACAACACTACTATGAGCTATAAGGGAAAAAAAACCTGCAGTTTTCCCTAACTGCATCAAACTTTGAAATGCATTCACTGAATTAGATCCTTGACAACAATTTTATCTTAACATTAAGCAAACAACTGTAACTTCTTTAATACCAGTAGGCTGGTAGTTCATATAATCTTTACTGTGTGTATATTACACTTTCTTATCATATCAGAATTGTGTTGTGCAAGTGTTTTAGAATTGCTACTGCAAAACTGTTTAGATAACATTGAAATCCTACCTATTTTCAGCATTAGACTCACTTTAACATATTCTACTGATATATTTCTCTTTGGGAAATCCTGATTACTCAGAAGCAAGAGCAAGGCATTACCTTGAAAGGGTAAGTAGGGGGCAGGGAGGAAGAAGCAGGAATATTAAGGCCAACATATTTCACCTTCAGCATTTTTGGAAACTGAAAATGGTAAATTTTTTGTAATGGGAAAAAGAAATTTGCAGAATTCTATGTGGAATCTTTCAATATGCAGCACAAGCTTGTCCAGAGTTTAACTCTAATCATAGAATCACAGAATCATTAAATTGCTCACCCTGGAAAAGACCTAGATCACAGTCTTCCTTATATATCATAAGACAGAAAAACTAACCTTGTTAGTCAGTCATAAGCAACCCTCAAAACATAAGCTGATCCTAAACATCACACCGCTTTCTTTAAGCCATTAATTGTATGCTATCTAACTTTTGTGTTGAAACATAGATATTTCAATAACAACTTCCTAAAGTAGCATGGAAAGTACTTTTTACCAAGAGAAATAAGAAGTGACCTCTTCTGAGGTACTGATTTCATTTCTCAGTTTAGGTTTTATTTTCAGCAGCAGATCAGCCTTTTCACATTCTACTGACTTTAATATATATATATATTTTATATATATAATATAATATAAATATATATAATATATAATATAAATATATATAATATATAATATATATTATATATATATCCAATATATACATATCCTATATATAAAATATATATTATATGTAACATTATATATATATAAAAAATAGTTCCCAGTTGTCTCTAAGCCTAACAGATACATGTGTCTTAACCTTGAGACCTATTGTAAGCAAGAAATATGCCACAAAACATACTACATACATAAAGGTAACTAACATGTTATCAGTATAAAATACTTCAAAGCAGGTTATTTGCTGTCTTTAACATTATGTAAATACAACTGACTACTTTCTTTTCATATAGGAAAATAAGGTCCAGAAGTAGAAAAAACCCAAGAAAGATGATGTAAGAAGTCATAGGATTTGGGTACCGCATTGGTTACACTTGGAAATTTATGTTAAAATTGCTTTTATACTTTCCTATAAAAATTCGTTTTTTTATAATTAACTTCAACATCATTGGAGTCCCAGTCTTCAAAGATGACTTTTTAGAATAAAAACCAGGATTCAGCTCAAGTATCTGAGCCCTCTGACTCACAAATACCTCAAATGAATAACTGCATTAGCTGCAATATGATACTCAGGTGAGTACAGCTAAGTCATGCTCAAGGATCTCCAGGATTAGATGTAATTTTCAATTATATTAACAAAGAAACAGGTTGAAAATTGAACTTCTAGCTATTCAAATGAATACAGCTGCTTATTCAACAGCTACAGTAGTCTGCCTGTTCTTCATATCCCCTGTAGTAAGGATGTACTACTGAAGGCTTCCCAGATACACAAGTACAAGGGTATGAAGGGGAGCTCAGACAAAGAACCAAGTAACTCTTTCCTGCCCAGAAGGTAAGATCATTTTGTATTTGCTATAACCATGCTAGAAATGCTTTATGGCCTCTTTCTGTATCATTTCTTTTTGTCCCATTTTGTTTTCTAACATTCCCGTAGCTGGAAACCTTTAGTCCCTTTCACAGTTCAGAAGGCTGAACACAGCTTGGTCCAACAAAGGCACTGGTGGTGAATGGAGAAAATGCAGGTTTTAGGGAACAGAATCCCAGAAGAAATCAATCTAACAAGACAATATCTTGCACATAAGGAACTATGGAAAGATGAGAGGTCAAGAAAAGACAATTCAGACTCACCAGATTTTATTCATGCAGGTACAGCACCAAACTTCTCCAATTCATTCAACACGTGCTGGTATCTAGAAGCATAATTTATTTTCCTTTCGTTTTTTACTTTTGAAACTGCAGCTGCTCAAAAATATGATGAATTCATCTGATCACATGAATTCAGCTCTGGTCTTGCTTGGCATATTAACACAAACTCGGTAACAGCCAACAGTCAGCCAAACCACTGGGAGAGAGGTACACCTGGATTATCTATGTTGTTTCATTACATAGGGTATGCAGGTAAGCAAGCGTTCTTTAGAAAAACTTACTTTTAGATATTGTGCTAACTTAGTATTAAAGTCACTGCAGAATACTGAAGAATATACTGAAGAATAAATTACTGTAATTCAATAATTGCATGACAGCATTCAGAGGTCCCAGCAACAGGAAACGATTTTACTGTGTTGGGCAGAAAAATGCTAATGGAGAAAAGTGAGCTTTTTGTACAACCCACATGTTCCTTTTTACAATAAACTAAATCTCACTTAAACAAAATTAAGACACAGACATGGCAACTGTGTGGTAATTCCTGTGTTGCAGAACTATGGCTTCATTATGGCTAAAATTAACAAGTGCAGCAATAACGAATACATAGTAGCTAACAAGCTTTAAAAACCTAAGCTTTATACAAAACCCTTCCTTTTAACTTTCCTCCAACTCTTTATTCAGCTGTTATATAATGTCTTTGATACAGCACAATCTACTGAAAAAAATATTACAGCATCAGATGACATCTGTAATCGAAATTTCGGCAGCATTTAAAGTGCATATTCATTTATATGGTAACCAAGAAAATTTCTGCAAAACTACCTTAAATAGCAAAAAGTACATTAATTCACTGAAGACATTACAGCTTTAGAAGTATTTGAAAATGTAGAATATACTTAAGTTTTACAGATACTGATGCAACAGAAGGAACTGGAGAACTGTAAACAAACTGCTGTTGAAAATGCTGGTAGACTGCATGTCAGACGATATAAGCTGGAGAAGACTGTGCAGAAAACTTCATTATTATTACATCTCCATTCTGGGCACTGCTTAAATGTATTACATACATTTAACAGGGTACAGCACAGAATTGAAAGAATATGTACATTGAAAGGATAAAAAAACTAAAGCAGTACCACTGGATGATGTTTTGGTGAACTACAAGATGCCTGCCAGAAGCAGCTTAAGTATAGGTTTTATTTAAGTTTCTTTAAGTATTGATTTTCTTTAAAGCACTAAGCATTTCTTAGGATTTAACGGTGAAGAAAGGAAGGAGGTAACAGGTATTGGTATATGGCTACTGTACAAATGGTCAATAACATAAACAGGTCACAATCCTTCTTGTGTTACATTAAATCTTCATCTGGCATTTTGACACTGGAATTTCCTCTAAACAACCCCTACGAGGACAAGAACTGCCTCTTACTTAAGCAGTAGTTTATTTTCATGGCAACCACTTCAGTATTCTAAAGATAGCAATCAACATTCCATATCCTAAAATCCATTACTGCAACTACTACACTGTATTTCTCTCTTAGCTCTAGAGAGAGCTGAACAAACTCCAGGAAATACCTTCCTGAATTTTAGGATTAACCCAAAGAATAGTCTCCTGCAGACCTAATCATGGATTCAAAAAGTGTTGAGTGTTCACTGGGTGACTGAGATCAAAGATAGCCAGCTTACTGCAGCAGCATGAAGAGTTTCCCAGTTTCCTTTACTGGGAATATTTTGCCCTGATTTGGGGTCTATTTATTTATAGGCACATAAACAGAAGCAATTAATTTTCCTGCTGAAGGCATAATTGACTTGCCTGGCCTCATTTCATGAGACTTGTCGTCCAGGTCACATGGGGAGATGCCAGTGTCTACGAATCAGTTCTGTATCCTTTGAAGGGAAGGTTCAGCCCTCACAAGATAGAAATCTTTGCTGTATTGAACTATGTAAACGTTTTTGTACTTATTTTAACTCTTCTCCAAATACTCAATGAGCAACAGATAGAAACCAAAGCATCATACCTTCCTTAAAGGACCTATGCTGGCCTTCTTCATATACATATACGTGCAACCTGCCTGAAACTTAGGAAAACACTACTATTGCCAACTCAAAAAAATAGGGAGCTAAGGGAACGTGAAGACAATGGACAGTCATATAAAGCTAACAAAAGGGATACGAAATCTAAAGATGAGGCTACTTTTACAGTTCTGTATTACTGACATAAAGAAAGAGTTATTTATTTATTTATTTCCTCATACTGCTTTCCAGAGGGTGTGGCAGAGCTTCAGAAGTAATCGCTTGGTCTCCAAAACCTGCTTAGAAAGTGAAATCTTTATGCAAAAATTAAGACAGAGGATATCTCCTCTGGGAAAAAAAAAGTAAAACCTAGCAAAATTTTCCAGTATGCTATTCTGTGTTAGCTAGTTTTCCCCTTCATCTACCAATCCATTTGGCTAATCTATTATTTCAGTCCTTAACACTTAATATGATTATTCTTCAATAATCAGCTATCCTCAGTTTCTAATCTTATTTTTTAAAGCATTAAAAGCTAAGTAATTGAATTGGGAGACTTCTAAAGCCACACTAATCTTCCCCAAAATATTTTCCACAGACTGTGTATACAAAGTTGTAAATGATAATTTGAGCATAGCTGCAAATTACTATAGAATCATCATAGAAACACAAGAATTTTGGTTCCAAGTCACTCAGCCTCACCTCCCACTAAAAATAAGATCATTTCCACCTCCAGATTAGGATTTGTGTAGCTGGCTGGAAAAGATCAAGCTCACAAATCTTCTGGTCACGTCTTCTATTACTACAGTATCGGCTTCATGAGAAAGTTTTCCTGAGTTCAGTCTGAACTCTCCAAGCTGAGCTTTATGGCTATTGCCCCTTGCTAAGCTGTATGTCATTGTATGCCAGAGAAAAAATTGATGCTATCATCTTTATCGCTCCCTTTGAGGTTTTTGTGGGTTTAGCTTCCTCCTCTCCAGACCCAGCTCCCTAGTTTCTCCCAACACATTATGTGGACTAGGTGCCTGACCCAGTTTCACCTGACACAGAATTTCACTCTGCCCTTTTTTAAACATATGATTTTCCTTTTGGCTCAGTCCTTTTGCTGTTTAAGGTCTCAAGATACTTTAAGACTGAAGCCCTAGTTTGGCTGTTCAGGCATCATTCACAAATTTGCTGAGGGTGCATTCTGTTCCTTTCTGAAGAACTGAGTAGCATAAGTAACAAGATCAACCACCGAGGTAATTCCACTTCTTACTGTCTGCTAACTGGTCAAGCTATTAATTACTACTTTTTCAGTAGAGCAATTTTCAGTCTGCTCAACACCCAGCACATGCTTCCTCACCTTCCTGTTGACAACAGTGTGGAAGAAGGTTAATAAAATTACAGTTATACCATATCATGTATTCTCCCCTCATTAACATTGTCAGACATTTCATCCTGGAAGACAATCAGATTAGTGAAACACTCACTGCACTTCAGAAATCCGTGCTGACTCTTCCTATTTACCCTCTTGCCCTTCATCTGTCTAGAAGCAGGTGCCAAGACAACGTGCTCCATGATCTTTCTGGGGACTGACAGTGACTGACACAGCCTGCAGATCTCTGAACCCTTCTCCATATCTTAAAAGACTGGTATAATGTGAGTCTCCTTCCAGATCTCAGGATTTTCTTCAATTACCACGTTTTTTTCTTGGAGTACAGCTGCCTTGCAATCCTACCAACTTGAATGAGCTCTTGTCAATCTTCGCATAGATCCTCAAGAAACTGAATACATCCCCTTTCTCTAAACAGTCCCTGACCTGTGGCTCCACCATGTTACTGTTCCTTGACAGGGAACAGTTAAAAAAAAAAAATGCATAATTTCTGCCTTTTCTCTGTTGTCTGCCATTAGATTATCTCCATTATTCATCCAAAGACCCACATTTGCCTTGTGTTCCCTCAAATACTTACAGAATCCTTTCCTGATACTTTATGCCCCCCAAGCTCAGCTCCAAATAGGCTTTGACACTCCTGATCTCAACTTCGCTTTTCCAGTAATAATGAAGCTAATCTGAAGTTACCATATGAAGCACCCTACAACAGAATGATAGCCAACTTCTAAATCAGAATATACATAAGGTTAGAAATCAAATTCTATATTCTTTCAAGGATTGATGGAGGCTTTTTCTTCACTGTCATAAGACACTGCATGCTGAAACACTCAGCAGGAAATGCAGATGACAATTTTCTGAAAACTCTAAGGAAGCTTTGCTAAAAAGAAATGAAAACAGGTAAGCTCTTCTCCATTGTAAAAAACCCTAATATGCCATAAATAAAGAATACAACTGCTCATTGATCTGTTTAATCCACTTATTAAAGTGAATGGAATTGAAGTAAGCTTTCTCATACTATGCTTTTCAGTGATGAATAAAAACATTTTGAAATTTGCATGGTATTGTATTATCTAAACCAATTAATCTTGAACTCCAGGGAAGAAAAAGCAGTATTAGATCACAACTGCAAGGACACACTGACTCAAGAATTTGCTATCTCTTTCAAGACTTTATTGAGAAAACAAATGCTAAGAATAAACACACTCAACTAGGAAGGAATACGTCAAGAATATTCAAATTAAAGTCAGGATTATTTTAAGTAACATGTGCATCAACAGAATCCTTTTCAATGTTAATCTGAAGATTTACACTTTTCTTAAGTCAGTTCATTCATGCCTCACTTACTACAATCACAGATGAGAGGAAGAACCTGTATGTTTATTTCTCCCTTGTGAGTAATGCTGATTATTAATACAAATTAGGGTCCAAATAAGAAAACTGAAAAAAACATTCACACTGAAGTTTGAAAAAAAGGCAATCTTCACAAGCATCTAAAATACTGAAGAGATGAAAATTAATATGCTTTTATTAAAAGACTTTACTTCTCTGTACACATATATATGCACTGCTATACTATACGAAGCCATTCACTGGATTCATACAGGTGCAGTGCACAGCAATACTGTGTGCAGGTACAGCAATAATGCCCATGTGAATTAATAACACAAGATTCATGAAACAACAATATATATATTTTTAATATTCTTCCAAAAGAAGTGGAAAACATTAACACCTCTTTAATTTAGGGCAGGCTTGTAATGAGAAGGAGTACATCCTACGAGATCAGTGTACGGTGAAAAAAATTAAAAGGGCAAACATTCAGATGCATAAGTGGTACCCACAGAAAAGCTTGTATATTTTTTCTCTGTAAGAGTTGGCTTCACAAAAGGTACTACCTATGCCTATAAATCATGCATTATTTCTACAGACTGAAAGCCTACCTTGTTAAATAAAAGGCAACAAAAAAAAAATCACCAAGGGAGACTACATACCATTCAAATTTACAGTAAGAAACCATAAAGCAGCTCTCTGCGTGGACACAGATAAACTGAGAGGGAATTTTCTTGAACACAAGAAAACCAGAGGCTAAACTGTCTGTGGTGGGGAAAACTGAGAAGAATAACCTTCACATGAATCTTATCATAGGTGAAAAAGGGAGGGAACACATTAGTTTTGGGTTTGTAAACTGATGACAGCCAGACAGATTTCTTTCAAGTCTTTTATTTCCAATGCATGAAGGAAATGCAGTTAGGTATGGTCTTCACAAAGTAAAAAAGCACTAAAACTACCTGACAGTGGCAATTCTCTCTCGATCACACAGAAATAACATAGCAAGGTTTTAAGTATTGGAAAATTTCTCAAGTGAAATAAGGGAATAGAAATGCATATCACTCATACATCTCTTGTGCATAAAGTATTATTTCATTTGCTTGGGCTTTTTTTATACATTTGAGGAATAATCTGTAGTTCACTTTCTAAAATCTCAGAAAATAGCTTAGTGGTCTTAACACCCTTAAAATATCCACCTATTACCAAACAAATAAGTGTATTTATTTGAGTCATTCACTGAGCTTAGCTCTTCTGCATTTAGGTAGGCATCACTATGGCATATGCTCTCAGTGAATTTTTATTTCTGTGCCTGACAGTGAATCTGCACATAAAAGTACAGCACCAATAGCAATGCTGATTCAGTGTCAACAAACAGGCACTGCATCAAATCTCTGTTTGAGGGGCTATCAAAATTTATTACAGACAACTGTCCATTTCCTACAGCCCATCACACAGCCTCAGCATGCAAAACCTATAAAGGGGATGTTCGTGTGGAGTATAATCTGCAGGGTGCTTACAAATCTTTAAAGTCACTGGTATGTACACCCTTTACAACACATTTCAGTCCCAGTATGCATCACAGTGGTACTCCCAGTCCTACTTTCAGAGACAGAAGCACTTAACCTCGTGTTATACCCAGTTGTGTAATATGTTTGCTGTGCACACTGAAAGGGTGCAGGATGACATTGTTAATTTAATCTCAAAAATTTATTCACTACTTAAATAGGCTTTAAAGCCTCCTAGAGAATGTGAAAGCAGAATAAAACGTTGGTAATTATAGAGATGCAGCATCATATATAGTGCTCAAAGGTGCATGTGCACATATTGCAGCCAGAGCTGCACCTACCTCCCTTTCTGTGGTTGTAGCCATACAGAAAACACCACCTTTCACAGGTTTTTCCATGCCTGAAAACCTTTAGCCAATGGAACAGCATCTTGGAGCTGTACCAAAAGGCTGCCTTACATTCTGGCAGGGCTGCATACTATTTGGTTGCTTCCTGTCACAATTTGTGGTAAGCTAATGAACACAAACCTAACCCAAAGAATCATCTCTTCACAGCACAGGGTTATGAAAACATATAGTAAGAGGATCAGTATCCTCTATTTTCTGTGACCTGGAACCAACAGAACAAACTGCGTTGGAACCGTTTTTCATGAGCAAGTACTGCTTTGTGAAATAAAAATAGAAGTTTAAAAGTTTGGTTGGGCTTTTTGGGTTTTTTTGTGGTTGGTTTGGTTATTTTATTTTTTTTTTAAGTTATAGCTTAAAAAAATCCATTTTCCTCTCCAAGCAGAATTAGTAATCCTTTGTCAATTCAAAGTTAATAAATTATGGAATGACGGTTTTGAATATATTAATTCTTTACAAATTAGGCATCAGTTGACAGAACAATGCAATAGACCTCCCATATCATCAAATCCAGCACAAAACTGAGAATCAAGCAAATTTGCTGACTTACTATGAAGAATCCAGCCTATTTATAGCACCAGATGCACTTGCCCTCAAGTGCTCTGTCAACAAAAGCTTTATAAAAAAGCTTCAAATAACGACCTAGATTAACAATGAAGCAAAGAAAGATGGGTGCAACCACATACAGGAAAAACAGTAACAAGAGAGAGGGGAAAAAAAATAATCCTCAACTACTTGGAAAGTAGTACTTCCCAGGGGTACCAGTTGTAACACTTGAAGCACAAATGTACTTCAGTAAATAACTATACACTAAAAATATTACCAGAATTTTGGCAAGATGTTTTGCTATGCTGCAATCATCTGAGGTGAAAAAAACATTTTCCAGTTTCAAGGCAGCATACAGTAAAATTCCTAAAATACCCCTGTTTATATCATGGCTCTGAAGACTATGCAATACATGGGAGTGAACAGGTGAAGTCAGAACATTTTTCCATTCCGCTTTTATTATTTTTCACTCTAAAAAATGTTTTTAAAATGCTTAGCAAATTGAACATACATGAAAAGACTTCCTAGATGAAGAGGCTAGTAATGGTATACAAAAGACTCAATTGAAACCTTAATTACACAGCCAGGCACACGCCTGCACTGAGGTAGTTCAACGTGGTAGAGATGGAATTTGAGAAGTACAGCTCACATTTGGAAACAACTAAGCAGTTATTTTCTATATAACAATCCATCCTGAAGAAACTGAAAGAATACTAATAGAAATAGAAATAGAAACATTACTTTGTATGCTCTCAAGTAGACAACCAGTGGCAGGTCTTCACCTACAAAAGCTGGTGTCACAAGTTATATTCACCCAAAAAGGTACATTTCTGCACGTGAGAAAACAAGATTTCACACCACATTATGTAAAAAGGGGACAAAATAAGGGGCTGTGACTGATCAGACCCCTACACAGCTCCCCACCCACCCACTTACACATCCACAATGAGGGAATGATCTGAAGAGATAGAGGCTACATGAACTGAAAGCTCAGGAGAGAACAATGACATGATTGATCACAGCCCCTGAAAAGGCAGACAAACTCATCTCAATGCCAAAGGAAACCCAAGGGTCACTTTGTTTTAGTGAAAGTATTTCAGCAAAGTATTTTGTCTCTTTACCTAGATGTCTGTCTCTGAATAAGAGGGACCCAGAGATACACAAAACTAGCTCTACGGGTGCTTCACGTCAAAGTAACATATTTTATATGTGGATCTGCTTAGAAATTGCGATCTTGTAAATCTAATGGAGAGTATATTTTACTCATCTACCTGTCATAGGTATTTAGCTTATTGTTTTACACTTTTCTGTAGAGCCCAGTCATTTCCTCAGCATGAGCCTCACTCCCCAGCAGTTGCCAGCCTTGAGGTCCAGGCACATTGGATAGCTTACTCTCAAGATTAGTCTCTGCAAATGATGGGAGAAAGGAGTATGTTCTCCATCATGAGACCTGCTGGATAGCTTTACATGGATTACATGGAACAATTAACGAACCAAGTAATGGCTCAGCTTTGTACTGTCTGCAAGATCTCAGGACTGAGTCTTGCCATACTTTCTCTGTCTGAATTTTCCTTTACGTGCTATCAACTTTGCTACACTTGGTTCAGCTGTAAGATCAGTTTTTATAATCCAGCAGGTGACTATGGCTAATTTGTTATGACCACAATTCATATGGACAGAAGTAGAGCCAGGTATTTAATGCCAGTAACACGATGAGATAGAGGTCTGGCATCATGGCAGTGGCCTTCAGAAGTGAAAGCAGAGTAGAACAATGAAGGCAGAGTACCATGATATAGGCATAAAGGGAAAAGAGGCACCAGAGACCCCAATGACAAGAGACACAGCCAGATCAGCATGGGGAGTCTGTATGTGGTGAAACCCAATATAAAACAAATAATAAACAGAAAAGCTCTGAAGAAAGTTGTGGGCTTCAGCTAACTTCAGCACACACATTCCTTTCTGGCAGCTGGGAGATACTCAGCATCATGATGCTGAGTGTATTAGAGATAATGAGATTCATTTTTATATTGTGTCAATTGTATATTGCAATTGCTATACTCTGCTAAGTTTAATTTCTAATTAAACCGTGATTTGAGTGCACTGTTGTGTGCTAAATCAAAATCCCCTGTAACAGCAAGTAACTACAAATTAATTCAACTTTGTACTATATATTAAGTCCTCCATATGTAGAATTTCTAAAAGAACATGGTTTCACAGTGCTGCCCTAATCAAGGTCTCAACGACAAGAAATTTACCATGCTAGAAAAGAGATTTTAAAAATTAAGTAGCTAACATCTCAACATGGCTACCTCTTAAATTAAAAGAAAAGCCCCAAATGAAACAAAACAATGAAAAAACAAGGAAAGAACCCCCAAAACAAACCCCACCAAAAACCCTTCAGATTAAACCTTTAAGAAAAAAAAAAAAAAAAGAAAAAAAGAAAGAAAACATTTAGGGCCTCTAGACATGGACTTGCAGTTTGCAAACAAAAGGCAAATGTATGTGTTAAGAGTAGCAGGGACTTTTTGCCCATACAAGTAGTCTGGCAACAGTGTCCTACCTTTTATAGTTTATACATGTTAAGTCTTCCTCCCAAACAAAGCAGGTGACCTACCAAAAATGCAATATTAAGAAAAAGAATTAAGGAAATTAAGGAAAAAGTAAAGTTAAGGGAAAAAATTATGAATTACACACTTAATTTGTGTAGAACTTTACTATGATTCTTCAATTTTTTTAAAAAGCATATGTTTTTTCCTGGCTTTTTATCCCTCCACACTGGAAAGGTTCTAATCAGAGGCAACTATGGAATAAGTTTCGCTCAAGAAAAATTTGAGAGATGAGTACTTCATTTTCACCACAGTGGAGGTAAAAAAAAAAAAAGATGCACATGCTACACATTTACAAAATTGATTTATTGTGTAATTCTACACTGGTTTAGTGTTAACATAATTACATAACTCACAGCCAAAGTTAAGCTTATTTGGGTAGTAAGGCAGATTTAAGTTTAAACTTAGCTTAGCCTTTGCTGAGTTCTAGTTTTCTTTTTTGTGGATAAACAGAATTGTAACATATTTTATCACAGTATAACATGCACAGCATCCAACTACCTAAGTAGGTTTTTTCCTAGGAATACAAAAGATTTAAATTGCCCACAGAAAGACAGAGTTCCATTTAGCAGTAAATGTATCAGGAGTAGAAAATGCTATCTACCACATGAGAAAGCACACTAAACAGATGGAGAAACACAATAGAAGCATTGAAGTTTTAAAAATCGCATAAAAGTAATAAAAATTACTAAAACAATGCTGAAAATTAAATCTCCTTCACAAATCCTTTTCAAAACTGAAGTTTTAAGAGCAAGTTCCATGGGAAGTAGCACAAAGACAAGTTGAAAGAGAAGGGTCACTGTAGAACCAGGAAAGTGCTTTTTAGTGTTTTTCTTTCATTTACAGAGAAGGAAGAAGAAATAAAAACAATCACTAAGTGAAGTGTTCACAGTTTGGTCTTGAGATAGCACTTCCATTTCTCTCTAGAAGAGGTTCTCCTGTTTTTGAAAGCCATGGTCCTCACATATTTTCTATGACAATTACTATTGATGCTATTGCTTCAATAGCTAAGGCTATTGCTTAATTGAAGCACAGAAAAATACTGAAAACAGGTAAGACAGCTAGGTCTTGGGAAAATAAGGTATATATAAACATGACTATTACTTCCTTTTAGACAAGGAAGTAGGGCAGAGATGGTGAAGAAAAAAACTCCACTCCCCAGTACAGTTAGGGAAGTTATGTTTGACATTCTAAATCGTATGAAATAATAGGAAAAAAAATTGCTAAACCCATGGCTTGACGTATATATTTACAGCACCTGTGCTAAAAAGCCCAGTCCTTGGAAACAGGTCGGCAAATTGACCCAAGTGCCCCTCACCAGGAATGAAAACAAGACACTCAAATTTCCATAACACAAAGCTGCCTCCCAGTCCTTTCTGGATGGGTTATTTTCAACTCAGTCAGCTCCCCAGCAGCACTCCCCAGTGGCTGTGTAGATCCAAGTTTGTCAGAACAACAAAGGGAGCTGAGCAAGTACAGAAACATTCACAAGTTCACTAGCCACTCCTAAACTACTTTTAAGTTCATTTAGGTCTCCTTCTCAAGTGACTTCAAAGTGAGATCAAGAATCTAATCCACTACATTGGTTAAAAGACTTGGGTTTAGATGTGACACTACCTGAGATTGCAAAAAGCCCCAGTGAATGCTAAGAGAAATGGTAAGAGAAAAGGAGATGAATGCTGTTAAAATGTTCAAAGTTTAATATACTAAAATTTAAATTCTATTGAAACTGAGATCAGTATCATTACTTTCTTAGGGTATTTTTATTCAAAGTTTAAACTTCTTCCCCTAATGGCAAAAAAAAAAATAAAATAGTTAAGACAGAAGTTCTTGTGGATCACTAAAAGAGTGTTCATATACTCACTCCATAATAGGAAAGAATATTTTGCCTTTCTTTATGACAGCCTTTAATAGTAGTTTAAATTAGCATTAGACTGAGCTGTCCTTAAGTGGCATTCTGTAAAGCTTCTCTGAAATTCCTGGCTTTGAACTACTAATTTTTTAGCATAACATTGCTTTAAGGAAAAATAACATAATATTTAACTCTGATTTTATTTTGATAATAGGCATTTTCTTTCCTTTATTCAAAGCTAGTTTTACTGGAAGGCTATATTCTCTCAACACACTTCTAACACACTTAATCTTCACAGAAGCCTTTCTGCTCCCAGCTCATTTCAAACAATCCCAAAAATATATATTTTGGATTATCATTGTGAAATATTAACATTATCAGTGAAATATTTTTTTAGTCTTTATTAATTAATCTGCTACGGCCACTGTGCCTTGGGCATGACTTACTTGTCAAGGTCTCATTTCTTGTAAACTGCTGTTTCCTGAAAAGCACAACATGACTGCACTTACAGCTGCTCTAAAGAGCTAAGCACAACCAGTTCCAGACTAAATCAAGAACTCAAGAATCTTACAAACAGTAGGTATAATAAGTATACTAAATGATCTATTTCTTCACCAACCACTGTGATGACTCTTGAGAACTTCACCACTCAAATCCCCATTTCCAGTAGGAGAATCATCTCTCTGAAAACCAGTCTCATCAACTTGAGGATGTACCTGAGAAGCACTCACAAAGCTTTGTAATTCAGTAATATGTTAGTTCCCCCAGAAACTTAGAAGGATGTGCTACTGAAAAACCACCATAAAGCCAAGTGTAGTTCTTATCTACAATCAATATATTAATTAAAATAAACTATGGCAGAAAAGGAAAAGGAATATCCCTCTGGAATACTTTAAAACCTCATTGTAAACAAGGGAGTTATATAACTAAGGAAGTGAACATATTGGCATGCTACTTAGATTATGAAAGAAACATGTATTGATTGAATATAATTAACATGGGTCTGAAATAGAGCAGCTAAAACATTTAAAGGCAGAGATAAAGCCTGATGTCTAAGGGAAAGCATGACGTGAATATATCAGAATTGAACCTATTTAAAAAAGAATACTTAAGGTTATTAGAGTATTGGTTCCTGTAGGGCAAGAATGAGGTTGAATTTTGGTGAATAACAAGTATTAAAATACGGCACGCATTGTATTAGAGAAAACAGCTATAAAAGTCATTCTGTGATCACATTTGGGGCTCAATATTTGGATGTCTATATGAAATGCTGTGACCTGCTGGTCAAACTACATTTCATGGGTTTCATCTGGTCTTAGAACCTTAAAAAATAGTCTGAATTGAAACATCCATCTACGTATGTGATTTTGTGCTAAAACTTCTATCATGATACCAAGAAAACCGAGTCTTTCAACTTCTGCAGCCATTTTCTAGCTACAGATCTACTTGCACACACACATACATGGAAGATGTGCACAAAATACATATCCCTGTTTCCAAAGAGTATTAACACCTAACACACAAGTTCACTTAAGTCAGATATATCATCCTTATTTAATATGGACATGCATTACATTGCTGTCATTAATAGCCTATGTTATTTCTACTTACAAAACAGCATTATAATAGGATCATGTACTGATAATCTTTTAACACCAAGTGGGATCAGAATTCTTACGTGCAGGTAGAAATTCCCAACCACAAACATAACATGCTTTTTTGCAGAAGAAATATTCATATATTATCACGTATGTTCTCACACATTGTAGAGTCCTGATAGCTGACTTTGTTGAAGAATATTCCTCATATTTACAGGTACAATAGCAGATAACACAGGAAAAGAAACAGCCTTACATTTTCTAAATCTTATGAAGCATTGTGGCAAATGTTTTTGCCATTATCCCATAAGAATAAGAAAAATCCTTCTTCACCCACAGATATTGAACTATATTTTATCCATCATGGAAAACTGAAACTATGCCTCTTGAAGTTTAACACTACTTGACCATTCCTCTTTAAAGAACTTGATTCTGACTGTCAAAAAACAAACAACCAAACCAAACAATTAAAAACCAAAAAAACCCCACTAACACTTTTACCTTCACAGAACTTATTAACCCCTCCTCTCCATGAGGAGAATTTGAAAACACGTAAGACAGAATACAGTGCCTAACATCTCATGATTTCTTAGACATACAGTATATGATTCTGACCTCCCTTCCAGCAGTGCCAGCTGACCTTAAAGTTAGCAGCAAGAAGGAAAAAATGGACTCATATTCTTTATCCATCACTTCTCAATTTTAATCTCAGAAATCTGAAACCAAAACGTGATTCAGCACACTTGTCCAGGTAAAATGGGGCGAAAAAATAAAATAAAATAAAGGTTTCTACGTTAAAGCAAGAAATTTGGGATTTGCATTTCCTAAAATCAAACTACTCAACAACAAAATACAGGCTTCAGTTTCTATTTTGACAGAAATCCTTACCTTGAAAAGCGCACAACTAAATCTTCTGATCCGCTCATAATCAGCATAAAAGTGACACAAAAAGCACAATTTTTTAGATCAAATAAATCTGTCCTTCAAAAGAGGACAGCACAGGTATAGGTATTCTTCAAACTAAGCACTGCAAAGCTTCAGATTTCCTGAATAAATTCATGTTTCACAAAAGAAATTCAATCAGTACCAATAAATATAATACCTATGACTTTTGCATATATGCTACCCTCTTCAGACTGCAAATACCTATTACAGTCATCAATACCACAAATCCTGCAGTTTATTCTGCTGCAGTCACTCAAAGACCCTGCCCTAGCTATTTCATGAGAAGTAACACATGAAGTTGCCACAAGCGTTCCAGGAATGTAACAATTAATCAAAGCATATTTTCATTATGAACTCTATTACTTTTTCCATTATTAGAAGTATTTTGAATAACTGTCTCTGTATTTCTAAAATTCTAGGTATACTTTCAACTACAGTCAAAGGGTGCATAAAGCAAAATAGCACACCAAGTATTAAAGCAATTCATTCCTCCTTCTAAAAAGCAGAAGGCAACCCATCTGAACAACCAGTCAGAACCTCAACTTATTGACTTCCCTAATGTAGAGTCAATGCAATGCATTTTGTCTGTTTCAAGCACAGGACGGTGGCCTTACCTAGAATTCTTTAAAAAAAGATAAAAATATTGGAGTTACATGGCTTTCTTAGTAGTGAGTGTGGCTGAGCATAAATTTCTGCCAGTAAACCAAGGAATGAATTCAGATTTTATTAAAAAAAAAAGTTAATTGTTGAGCTTCGTACAGTCTTCCAGCTTCAAGAGAGGTCTGACTACAGACCACTCACCACACAAGTACTTTACTTCGAAATTTTGGTACTGTGAAATTTTGGTTACTGTGAAATTCTGTTACTCTGTACCACAATAATTCAAGATACTATTTTGTTAGTCAGCACTACCTTAGGTTAGCTGGCTAGGATGTTCTTGATGATTAAAGAATGTGGAACTCCTCTATTAACAGCTTCTTTTTGCTGAGGTTCACATGAATCAGAAGTAACTTTGCTAATATTTTACCACTTAAAAATCCTTTTCACCTCTCACCACCTTCCTGGTGGATTCAGAACCGATCCCCTCTAATACTCAATACACGGATTTGATGGAGCAGGATGTTCAGTTGCAAAATACATGATCAGCTATATACAAGCAATATCACCAGAAAACATGACAGAGAAGAATTTCTCACGATTAAATACTGTGTTTCACACTCTAACAGGCAGGTGTAGCACATCTTCTACATACGTAACTTTCCAGTACAGTTTTTCAACATCAGAGAGCCAAAAGGTAGTGCAAGTATTTTTCTTCATAATAATCCAGTAGCACAGGGTGAACCACTGATACATGCCCAAGTAATGCTATTCCCCTGGAAGACCATATGCATACAAACATCTAAAGCAAAGCTAATTCCAATACAACGTGCCACAGATCTTAAGACAAAACTCCACATTATAACCTTTCTTTCCTGTGCTCCTCTTTTCAGAAGCAGAAAATATGACTAAACTTTAGCACCCAGAAGAGAGAACTAGTACACATCAAGAAGAAAAAATGAAGAGCAAGGTCACAGTTTTATAAAAGCCAAATGACTCAACAGCTATTACTCCAATGGTGTTAGATATCATAAACTGAATTCATGCATTAATTTTACTAAAGAAGCAGTAAATGTCCTAGGCAGGGGAAGATCACTACTTTATAACTGGAGAATCAATTTAGACACCTTCAGCAAGGACAAAGCTGCTATCTTTTAGCATCTCTCTTTGGGACTCCTGTTGCTGCTGCTGAACAAAATGAGGTATGACAAAGACCAGGTATACAAAGAGGCACTAAGCAAAACCTCAAATTCATCCCACAAAAATTTACATTAAAATGTCCAAACCTGTCTTATTAGAGTCGATCAGAGAATCACACTAAAAACTTTTCTTTCAAAAATTTCTAGTACTTTTTAATTTAATCATCTAAGGACAAAAAGGCTCTCTCTGTACCCAAATTTGTCCTAAAATAATCACACAAGATGTTTTACACAAAAAAAAGACAAAACCTGTATATGCTAAATTTTAACATCCTGTGATTCTTATAAATCCTTTTAACAACAAAGTCTGGGATAACACATCTTCTCTACAACTACTCATTTGTCTATCGCTCTCATTTTTCATCCCTATACACTGTAACTCCACATGCAGATTGCCAGCAAGGAGAGATCACTCAAAACCACCATTCACCATGAAGAGTAGAAGCAGAGAATAAAATGAAAAATTCAATTAAATTCAATTAAATCACAATAAACATACTGTAGGACACCACATCCAAGTATGCTAAGATATGAAGAAATATTTAATATTCTTCGTAATACGCATTTCTGAATTAAATTATTCAGATAACACCTATGAAATCTTTGTTAAAAAAAGCAAAGCATTGAATCATATCATTGCCTTCCAGCCAGTACCTGCAGAAGTACTCGCATACCTGTTCTTTAACTGAAGCTAGAATGGCAGAGGTTGTCTCAGTTTCAGAGCCATCACCATTGGATGTGTTCAACACAGGACTAAGGGAACTTGTCTTGTCAGAAGACGAGGGCTGGTCTGGAACAGGCATAGTTTCTGTAGTTTATGGAAAAACAAAACAAATAATATATATAAGAAATCATATGCATATAAGAATAACAACATAAATTTAAGGAGAAAATTGTAGAACGTGCTTCAGGTCTGTGATACAGAATTAATATATCACTTATTTAAAACTAAAACTAGTTCTAAATTAATTGGAAAAAAAATAATAAATTACCTCCTAGTCTTAATTCACCATAGTACATTTGAAAAGGATTCAAATAATTTACAGGAGCGATTTTTGTATTGTATTCCAGTGGCAGCATCCAACGTGAAATAATGAATCATTAAATGCTTTGCAAAGAGAAAACCAACAAATGATACAGGAGAGAAATATATAACACTAATTATTGACTTTCTGATATGAATGATTATTTAATATTCTAAAATTCTATTTTAGACTAGGTAACAAACTTCATCTTTCTTCTGCTTAGAAGGTGATTTTGAAAACATTTTGTCAGCATATTTTTGAGAAAAACAGTTTTTAAGCCATGTTTGAGTCCCGTTACAAAAAAACATTTTTAAATTTTTAAAAAATCTTCTATTTGAGGGAATTTCTAGTATTCATTTTTATATAGCAAAAATGTATGGAAATATTTTCCTTTCTCAGGGCTAGGCTACAGAGTAGGCTCTCTGTTTAAATGTCACTATGGGGATATCTCTGGCAGGAAGTTGCACCACGTTCCAGAAGCAGAGGAGCAGAGAGGCAGCGAGCGTGGTCAGGCACAGGCAAGTTAGAATAAGATCACGTTCATGTGGGAGCTGGCCAGTTGGTAAAAGCATTCCCGTGTGAGTTTGCCATGGAAATTAAGGCTCTAAAAGAAGAGGAGATTACATTCTACAAAGGTTTGGCCCTGAATCCACAGTGCTGCCTAAGAACACTCATTCAGCCCAGCTGGGATGCCTTCTTCCAAAGCTTCCTGAAGCTTCCAGCTTTGGTCACTGGCATACATATGCAAGACAAAACCATTAAAGTCAGTTATTACTCAAAAGAGAAGTCTCCCTAAGTCCCAGGCTACATTAGTCCATATACAGAAGCATGACATTACATATTATTTTAAATAAACAGATAAGCTATATATTATCTTATGGCTCACTTTCTGTAAGCCACTGTAACTGGTAAATAATGAATTTCTGGTAATGTCCTTGGCTCCAGCAACTCAGATGATACACCTGTCTCCTATGATACACCTGTCTCCTAATATACATGCAAGTATACTGTGTAAAACTTCTATATGAGTCCAATACATCAACCTAAAAAGACTTTTGAGTTGTATTTTCTCATTTTGTGAAACAAATGTGCCAGCTTCTATTATAACAAGTTACCTGGTTTGTGGCATACAATTCAAGTTGAAGAATATGCAGATGCATTCTCTTACCTTCAAACAATTCACTTAATATTTTACTAAACTGTTAATTGCATTATAACAGGAAAAAACTTTTTTGTGTGTTTTTGGCATTGCAATTTATGTGAAAAAATACAAGTGTAACAGATCATTTTGTAGAAATATATTTGCAGAAAACACTGGAGTGCCATGCTCCTTGCTATCGACCCCACTGCCCGTAAAGTCCAGCTGAAAATTGAGTACCAGAATGGTACCACAGGATGCAGGAAGATGAATTGAGAGAGCCATGCTTCCAGGTCAGGGCAGCTCACCAGGGAGACAGATGGGACCAGGACAGCATCAGGCACAAAGAACAAACTCATCCAGACTGCACTGGGATGCAAAGACACCCAGAGCTGTCAATGAGGCACCTGCTAAGTAGTTTCAGACACGCTGGCTGGGAGGAACTCCCCTGCTGCTTTCTTACAGTTGCAAAAAAAGCTTCCTGGAAAAATCCCCTCTGTCGGCTTAGCTCCTCCTCCTGCTCCTCCAGATCTGCCTGACTCCCGGCAGGGACTCTGCTGATGCAGCCTTTATACAGACACTGGTCCAAGCACTGAAACCCTACAACCTAACCAAGGTAAGAATTAAGAAAACCTTGGTCTTGCTCCCATCTCTGCAAGTACCTGTCATTTGAGGTCCACTTAAATTTTCTACTTCACTTTCTTGAAAAACCAAGAGGACTTGGACCTGCCACCCCTCACCCCCAATCACATCCCCAGTTCTCTACAACAGCATGTGGTTACTGGGCCTGACTGGGAAGACAAAAACAGCACCTGGAAAGCCTCTGTCTGCAGTCAAGGCAACCTTCATTTCCCCACTGCAACTTTATGAATCCAGTAGAAGTTTCAGCGGTTTGGTAGTGTGCACATTTGGGGGTGGAGGGCACTGTAGGACTAACCTGTGTTGGGGGACCCCACCCATCACCTCACTGAAGGGACCAAATGCAACATGTAAGGAGGGGATGTGACACCTGGATGGGGATGTTATCTCTGTGTTTATTTAATCGGTTGTCTCTTTATTTCTCAATACCAAAATCAGCAACTTAAAACTTATATCATCTGGAAATATATGAAAGTAACTGAAATTCCCTGGGTCAAAGACTGGTTTTTGTCTGTGACACTCCCACTAGAGCAAATCCAAATGAGGTCAACTGGGGCATGGTGGGTTCCTGTTACCATTATGTTTTCAGAACTAGGGGAGAAGCAAGCTTCCATGAAAAAAAAAATTATCTGCTATACAAAATGCTTGCACTGGCAAACAAATACTCCAAAGTGTATTTGAGAAGGACAGCAAGGAGGTATGGTTAATGGGGAAGCCACTCAGTGATCAAAAAGATACTACCAATAAAGACAACACCTCTTTCTGCATTTTTGTAAACAAAGAACATATAAAAAACTGTTTTAGTAATTTACAATTCCAGAAATATCTGGAATGGAAAAACTGCTCAATAAACTGCACTTGCTTCAAACAGGCTCAAAATCTGGACAGAACAGTAGCTAGTATTCTATAGTCACTCCATGTTTCCTGCATTTTGGATTATAAAAAGATCTTAAATGGAGGGAGGAAAAAGGAGGGGGGGGTGGCATTGATAAAAAAGGCACACTACATGTCTTCTTCATCTAAAAACAAAGAAGTCATAAGAAGTGTCCCAGATGTTAAAAGTAAAGTTTTGTGAAGCTATTAAAATATTTCTTCTGGACAGAATATATTTCTAACATCTATCTGATTATTTCAGTTTATTACTAGTTGTTTGAGGGGTAAAGATTGCATCCAATTGCACTTAGAAAGCTAGCATCATTGACTCTACATCACGATGTTATCTAGCTAAGCTGTTATTAGTATATATTTTAACAATTTTCATTTATATAAATTAAGACAAGACATACCATCTAGAGAGGAAACACAGAAAAATAGCAATAGAGCAGCCGCTACAGCAATAGAGAAGCCACTGTACCTCAGGTAGTTACATTGAAAATATCATACAGAAATCAGGAATTGTGTTTCAACAGTCAACACCAAAATAGCACAGGTTAGGAATTGCACTAGCCCATCTGCTCAGAGTAGGGTATACATTTTATTTTAGCTCAGTCTTAAGTACAAGAAATTGGACATTCTCAGGTTTTAACGGGACTTAAAACTACCAGTATTGTAAAATTACATACAGTAAGGCTGAAATGGATCTACAAGCCCCTAGACCACTACCACATCCACATCTCTTGAGAAGGAAGATTTTTTTTTCCTAAGTCATTCAGACATTTAACAGGCTTCCTTCCCTGCAGATTCCCAAGGCTGACTCCTCGGTTCCAGTGCTCCAGCACTCTTACCAATAGAAAACTTGACAGTATTTAATAATAACACATTTAAGATCTGTATTTCCTGTATTATTCAGCACAAACACAGGGAAAAAAAAAATATTTCATCAGTCCTCTTCAAAAGAGCATTATCTCTCATGATGATGACCACTGTTGCCTTCCCTTCTGCTCTTGCTTCTCTTCTCTAGAAATGCTACCCCGATTCTTTGCATCTTTTCTCTCAAAATTATCTGGCTGACAGCCTTTTGACCCACACTTCTGAGAGCCTAACACTAAAAACAAAAGAAAAAATTAGAGCAAGTAGGAGAAGAAAAATAAAAATTAAGCCGCTTAACAGAGTACACCATAGCTGAGTGACTGCAGCACAAAGTAAACCTGCTGCATTTAATTTCCACAACAGCAACAATATTTCCCATCAGTGTCACGAAAATACAAATGAGATTCTGTAAGCCGTAGCATATACATGCTCCTGAGAGAATCAAATTAAAATCTTAGACAATAATACATAGATGAACAGGAAAAAATACTATCAGCCTTTGGGGAACACGCTGGGAAGTTGGACATAAATAATTCATGGCTTCCCGTAGTCCACAGCCCTGGCAAAAATTCTATCTGGAGTCTGACCCTTTTTGCTGGTGGTGGTTTTGTCTTTCTAAGAGTATCTCAAACCTTTGGCTCGCTTTAAAGGAAAAAAAAAAAAAAAAAGCCTGTCCTATAAATCCGAACAAAACCACTCTCCCATCTCCCGTGCCTCGGTGAGGGTCGGAGCGGGGCTTCCCCCGCCGGACGCATCGGGTTCCAGGCGGCTCCAAGGGCCCCAGCGCAGGGCAGAGCTGAGCCCCTCAGCCACGGGCGGGCGCCTCAGGGAAAGCCTGGGTCAGAAAGGGCAAAACGCTGCCCGGCAGCCAGGGCTGAGGGAAACAGGGGGAGAAACAGCCCTGCGAGCCCCGAGGCTCCGGAGAGCAGGAGGAGGGCGGGAGGGGCTCCGGGCGCCTCAGCAGAGATGCCCCTGAGGCCCCGGGAGAGACCCCGGTTGGGCGGGGGTTTCCTTGCAGCCCCTGGGAAGGCCCTGGAATGGAGCAGGGAAAAGTCTGAGGAGGAGGAAGGAGAGGCAGAGAGGAGCTGTTACGGACTGACGGCAGTCCCCCCATTCCCCTGTGCCGCTCATCTCAGAGAGAGGGAGGAGGAATAAGGAGTGAAGGGGTGAAGCTGAGCGTGGGGGAAAAAAAAAAAAAAAAAAAAAAAAGAGAGGTGTATATGGCACATATTTTAGGTTTTCTGCTTGTTTCTCACCCTCCAACTCTACAGATAATGAATTAAGTGCATTTCTTCCAAGCATTGCCCAAGACAGTAACCTGTCAGTTATCTCCAGTCTTCAGATCTCAACTCTGGAGCTTTTCCATCTTTTTTCCTCCCCTGCCCTGTTGAGGAGAGGGCAGAGGCAGCAGCAGGGTGTCTGCATCTGGCAGCAAGATCAGGTCAAGCCATCACACCTCACAAGCTTGTTTTGACTTTAATGTGAAAGGTAGGCAGCAGAAATGGCTGGGGGATTCCTGGATAAATTGCTATAGTCTAGGGCTGTGTACACAATACAACTGTAATCTACAGGTGACAGCTACCATGGTCACCCTATCATGAACCAATGAAAACCAATACAGAACATCATCAGGTTAAGATACCTATTAAACCACTATTAAGCACAATGGTGGAAGTATTTAGGAAAAATCAATTGGACAAAATAAACAGAAGTAAAAAAAAAAATCTATATAGCAGTGGAAAGCTGGTATAAACATAATAAAAAAAATCAAACTACGTAAGTGAATTCCTGTTTATTGTCTGCAATACAGATGGGCAAATGATTAAATAAATCAAAACAAACTCAATAGCTTGTGTGGGTACACTGGTTCCTTTAACTCCCCATCAAAATAACTTCAACACTCCTTTGTTCTTCACTGTCTCTTACTATAGTTCCATAATATGTAAGCAACTGCCAGACATCCATCTCATTCAAGTATAGCAACTGATTTCAAGAGTGTTTTCCAACTTTTGCTTTTGTTGGTTTTAAACTTTTTGTCCATTATCACTTAGTAAAAGTAGTCAACAGAATTAAAAATTATCTAACATCTTTTAAAAAGCCACAACTGAAACCTAATTTATTTGAAAAGCAGGTAAAAAACCCACTTTTACCATGTAAATTCTTACAACAATTTAGAATCTCACTAAAGTCCTAGAAGCATTCCTCCTATAAGGATAAGCAGACAGGGAGAGTCAGTGGGGTGATTCTTAAGTCAGAATGTAAGTGAAAAATAAGGTAGTTCTGAGACAGTTAAACCCCACTTCTCTCTGAACGTTAAGCTATGTCTCTTGCAGTTCAAATAACAACATTTCTCTCCTTCTTAAGGCATCTTCTTGAGGGAAAGGCACACATTACCATTCCAACACAAAAGGTATACTCTATCAAGACTTGCAGAAGCCTCAAAAGTATCACAATTCAAAATTCAGAAGATTCCAGTGAAAAAGCTGGTTCTCAACCAACGCTTTTACAGTGCATGGAATCTTACCATGATAAGGCTATACATTTCAGCAAGATTCTAAGATTCAATTCTATGATTCTATAGTGGATTCTCCGTCCCTGGAGATATTTAAAAAGAGACTGGATGTGGCACTCAGTGCCATGGTCTGGTAACTGCAGCGGTAGTGGATCAAGGGTTGGACTTGATGATCTCTGAGGTCCCTTCCAACCCAGCCAATTCTATGATTCTAAGATTGACAACCAGTGAAAACAAGACTTTAATTTCTCAATCTAAGGAGTTCAAAAACAACACAGAAAATTATAAAGAGGATAGGCTTATTTCAGAATGGTCTTTTTTGAAGAGCTGAAACAGAAATACGACACATTCAAACATATGCACTTTTTCAAATGACTTGCTGCTTTTCACTTTTATATTTATGGTGTCAGCTTATAAAATTCAAGAAGGAAAAGGGAAGAGAACCTCTTTTTTCAAGCTACCTTCTACACACACTGAGAAATAGGCTTTAATAATTTTAAAATGTTCATTTGAACTAAGCACTCAATATAAATTACAAATTTATTATTTAATTTCTCTTGCATTTCTTTTGAACATCTATAACTTACATTTTCCCAGTTAGTTCTTGGGACTCTGAGACACAGTGCTTGGTCCCATTACATTTTGTTCAAAGGTAAATGAATTATGAGGTGGTTTATAATTCCTTTCTTATAGATGCATCACAGATGTTGTAGGAATACGTAAAAAAAAAAAAAAAACGGATACAAATTTTTACTGCTAGATCCCACGAACTTCTAGCAACAATAGTGATGTGACATTCAGAACTGGGAAATAAAAACTGCAAGATCACGTTTTTCTGTGACACTGGGGATAGCAGTGGATACTGGATGGCAGACTCCCTTCCTTATAGAAGGATTTCATGCCTTCTCTGAGGTAATACAACTAAACTAGCTGGTTCCAAGGTCAAACTCTAAAATCTGCTTAGGCTGAACTCAGGCACAGAGGTAAATACACAATAAACAGAGGTACATTCTAAGCTATCCATAAAACCTTGGGTAAACCAAGATATTTATATCATTTATAAATGCACATGAAATTGGTTTTGTCAAATGCTATGGTTTCACTTGAAGGTTTGATTTGGCGCACACACTTTTATATGGATTTTAATCATACTGGGCAGGGATTAACTAATGAGGTGTAGCCACGAGGATATTAGTGGTGAAAGCATTTTGGTGACAAGAGTTCACCAGTGATACGTTGCTGCTCTTTCTCACATGGGGTGGCTGCATCCACCTCAGTGATTATCTTCTCCACCTTCACATCAGAAATACTTCATTGTGCCCATATAGAACACTAAAAAAAGCTAGATTTGAAAAAGCAGCAGCATCAACTGTAAACCGAGCATTTAATTTCTTTTTCAACTTAGACTGCATTGGTTTTATAGGTTTTTTTTTAATGGGTTATTGATTAAAGAAAAGAAGGATATTGCTTGAAGAGGCAGACTTTAATTTTTAAATATTAGATCAGTATTCTTTTAAAAGTCACTCTGTAATGCTATCTACATACTCTGATATTACATCACCCTTTCACGAGTAAAATGTCTTGAAATCTATGGTAAAAGCCAAGTTTTATCCACTACACTGGAAACTGCATCGAAATCAATGGGATCAGAAAATATAAAGAAGTTTCTTTAATTAAAAAGATACTGTGGTAAGGAGTATGTGCTTGCCAGTGGGTTTTCCTTGCACAGTGAACCAGTAATCAGTAAGAACATTCATTATAAGTGTAAGTCATGCTTTCTTACTGCACAGCAATCAAATCTGGCTTGTTCCTGAGCTAATCTGGAGAACCATAAATGACACTGAAGTATCCTTAGAGGAGAAAAAAAAATCACTTAAAACAATTCAATATGCACTTATGCATCTAGAAATATTTTTTTGTTTCCTGTCCTCTACCCTAGATATGCTGTATAGAGACTATATCACTACGATTTAATAATAGGAATTTATTTATTTACTATTAAGGTGGATTTAATTTTTTTAACCTATTGATTTATGGGGATTTACTGTAAAACAAAAATACTTGAATGCAATTTTTTAACCTAAAACAGCATACTTATGTCTACATTGAATTTTTCTGTTTATAATTGAAGTAACTCATAATTCAGAATCAAGGATTAATGCTGATCCTGATCCTGTTTCTAACTGGTTTTAATGAAGAAATAAATACATAAAATACTCCAATGTTCTTCAATATAGTAATTGCATGACTGCCATACGAAACCTCTATTTCTCCCTGCATATATGAACAACAGTTGTTCTTTGAAAGCCTACAGTTGTGAACAGCTCCAACACACTAGTTTCTAACAACTAGAATAAGAAAAAAAAAAAAACAAAACACTTTGACACTGTATCTACAAACATGAAAACCACCAGGAACTTGGAGTTCACCAAGCCATTCAGATAAGCCAAGAATTCACTGGGTGCAAGTTAAAAGCCAGATGAAGATAGAATAAAATAGCACTGGCAGTCCTTACACAATATTACATATATCACAAGTCAAGTTTGGTGCAGATATGGAAGAAAAAAATACCCAAAATGATAACTCTCATTTTACATATTGCAAAGCCAATTCAAACATTATCACATATGTATGACTGTTACACTAACCAAGATGTTTACAGGAAGATTTTGGGAAAAAATTCCAACTGGAAGAAACAGCAATTGGCACTGGTTGGTAATTCAGACATGCAAGGAGTACAACCAAGTATGGTATTACTTCAGTCATGTTCTAGAAAGCAGGATACATTAAGCATTGAGCTTTTCTTCAATGAAGCTGAATCTTTCAGCTGTGCAACAGTGAAACAGGGTAGAAAGTCTGTAAAGATGGGCCTTCCATACTGCTGCACACATTGCCCTTGAAATTTTATGCTTCCTTTACTGTCCTTATCTTTGCTGACAGTTTGATACAATTGGTGGCTGGGTACCTAGTCTTAAAAATAGGCTGATACCTCTTGAGTCAATGGGAAGATAAGAAAATCTGACAGACCATGGCAAATACCTCAAAGAGGAAAATTTCTTCTGATTGCCTAAGTAGTTATCATAACATCCTAAAGCATGTATCTCCTATGTTGAAATTAACAGATGGAATAACAGATTAATCAAAGGAGACGTGATATCTTAAAGACCTTTGCTTAAGCTCAGTCAGGAATCAGGGCTCTGAGGGACAGAGTCAGCACTCTTCTTATTCTACCTAACCCACCACAAGTGCTTTCTGAAGAGCAAGAAGTCTGTTTTATTTCTGAGATTGTTCTTTGTAGACCTATCCAGTTCCCTGTTCACCAAGATGGACGAGCTCCCTCATCTTTTGTGACTTGAACTGTTTTATTCTGTTTTTTCAACCATACTGTGTAGGTATTTAAGGCCTCTAAGTGAATAAAGAACAGTCCTTTAGTTTTAATTTTTTTCCTGCATTTTGCAGAAGTATGATAAAAGATATAAAAGATCCGAACTGTTGAAATAAAACATAAAGAGAACTACATTCTAAAATTTCACTTAAGAAAAGCCATATTGGCACACTTCCCTCAACATTTTCCTTGACTTACCCTATTGTAAACTCCTACAGATAAATATGCAGTAACTAAAATGGAAATGACAATTGCTGGCATATATACAGCCAGTGACTATGAAACTCTATTTCCCTTTCTTCCACAGCTGCCTGATTCAAAAGGGCATTTCCTCAAACAAGCCAAAGACTACAGCTCAACAGGAAAAGTTGCTTCCTCAGGGACTCATTGCTCCTGCCCTGAGTTTGATTAAAACGTCTTTTATTTTCCTAGTCCAAACAGCAAGCAAAATGAAGGGTCTTATGTACACAGTAGCCAAAATGAGGTCTCTGCAGGCTGCATCAAATATTTGCCTATCACTATCTACATTACCCTGTGTCAGAATGCTGGAAGGCATATGAAACCTGAAGTCTTGCCTGGAGCTTAAGCCATCTGCTATGCTTTGAATCTTATTTAGTTCAATATGATTCTATGAGGTACTGTTTTGCTTAAGTAATTTGTAATAAAATAACATAGTTTGGTTTTTTTTCCATAATATTTAAAATTTCAGTTACTTTAAGGAAGAAGGCTGTCCAGTAACTCAAACAAAAAATTCCTAAAACATTCCCAATGATTTAAAAAGAATAATTCAGAAGTATTTATGAAAGGAAAACTATAGTATTTGACCCAAAGGGTTTTGAAAAACAGGCAAGAGAAAGATGACCCAACTTCACATCCCTCGCTTTTTTCCCTTCAAACTTGAGGCAGCACCAGAGCTGGGTACACAATGATTTAAACATCAAACCCAAACCACAAAGACAACACTGTGTCATTTAACTGCCCTTGGTCCCCTTTTCTGTCAATGTGTTATAGCAACTGAGTAAGTGATAAATCAGCAGGGATAAACCACAGGCTGCCTTGAAACATGTTCCTACTTCATTGGTAGTGAAACCACCTACCTAATCTCTAAGAATTTACCCTAACCAGCTAGTACACACCCTGTGAGAACTGAGCAATCTCCTAAAATTCTTATGAAAATATTTCACAGCTGGAATCAGCACCACAATCACAAAGAGAAACCAACATAAAAATTCATACTCCTGCCAATATTTTAGAGATCTCAGCATGAAGATTTACCATAATTGACTTCAGTTTTGCTGAAAAGTCTATTCATAAATCAAGCAAAATTGTTCCATTCATGGAATCCAATAACAGAATATTGTGTGCTACTGTTACCAAGGGAATGCCAGTGTCCTCAAGCATACAGAGCAAAATGTGCATCTACAAAAAAAAAAAAAAAAAGCCAGAAATATTCCTCCAGTGAAGACTTAAAATCTTGAATGACCTACATGCTGTAAGAGTAGGTGGGTTTTTTGTTCATTGGTCATTTATTGCATGGGAGTGACTTGAAAATTTAAGTGAAGTCATGTTCTGGGTCTGGTTGGGATGGAATCAATTTTCTTGACAGATGCTCATGTGGTGGTGCTGTGGCTGAGATCTGTAACCGAGCAGCGGTTCAGCTGCTGCCGAACACTGCTCCCAGTTTCTGTTTCTCACTTTGTTTCCTAATGAGGTTGGGAGGGGACCCAGCTCACACAGCTGACCCCACCAGACCAAAGGGGTATTCCATGCAATATAAGGTCATGCTCAGCAATAAAACTGGGAGACAGTTTCTCCAAAATGGCTGCTTCTAGAGGTTTAGCTGGGTACCAGTCTGCTGGCAGTGCACGATTGCTCTTGATTCACTTGCTACTGTTTGGTTTGGGGTTTTTAAATTTTTCTTTCACAAATGAAATTGATTCACTAGAGATTTTTTTCCTCACTTTTGCCTATCCAGTTCTCTACCCTGCCCTGCTTTGAAGGGTTAACAAGCAAGTGGGTGGGGGCTTAATTGCTGGCCAGGGTCAACCTACCACACACCCTAACTAAAGAATTCCCCTCCAAAACCACCAAGAATAATAGGAGAAAAAAAAATTTTGCAGTTCAAGAGGTGGGATTAATGGCAGCAACAGCCAAAGACACATGTTCATTACATAGAAACAGTAAGGCAAAAGCACAGCCCTCTCGCTGACTCTGAGGCAAGTAATCCACCATGGTTCTGTGCCAAAGCAGACTGTTTATTAATACTACTTTAGATTTAAATTGCAGGCTGATTCATGCTGACTACTCTTAATGTTTCCCATGGCTCTGAAACTGTAGTAGGATAGACAGTTCTGGTACTGGTGTAATCTTAGGACTAATCTACTTTCTCACTAATTCCTGCAGTTAAGGAGCTTACTTATATATATTATACTGAATTGCACAGATCCTCTTTGCTTCATGTCTCACTTTTATTAGAGCAAGACAGCAGAACGCATATTTCCAAGTCCCATACAACACTGAAATGTACCTCCAGACACCTTCAGAGACACAGTGTCCACCAGTTTGGGCTGCACAACAGGATCCACACAGCACTTACTGTGGGAATCCTTTCATGGTGGTATCCATCACATAGAGAGCTGGTAAAAGAGGACAAAGTCTCCTCAGTTGTAGGAACCTGCTCTGGTAAGGAATGTCTTCTCTTTCTAAATGGCTGGAATCACATCCCCCCAGCCCAAGATAAACATGCCAACCAAACACTTCTGTAACACTTTCCTGAAGAGACAACGTGTGTTGGCAAATAGGGTGGCTGCCTTGCTTTTCTCTCTCTCCACATACAGTATCCTGATGGTGTGGTACTGTCAGAGCTGTCTCATGGATGGGCAGAGTCCTAAGCAGCAGTCCTAATGGGGACTGTGGCCTCATGCCTTGTGATATGGGCTTATGAATAAAACTCTGGCTTCACAAAAAGCACCAACATCACATTCCACATCACATACTATGGGGTAAAATGAGCTCAAAATCTAACCTTTCATAAGTGAAGCTGGGATGTTGTACTCTCCTTCTTTTTAAGTGCATCATTTTACATTTATCTACATAAATACTTATAATTCATTATTTTATTTGGCTTAATAATCCCCTCACATAGTTGTTTAGTAAAACCTAATGTCCCTACACAGCACCAGTTTTCTATTTCAGTTTCTTTCAAGCCAAAATGTTATTATCCAGCTTACTGACAGAAGAGAATAAAAAAATGTATCACAGAATCAAAGAATGGTTTGGGTTGAAAAGGACCTTAAAGATCATCTAGTTTCAATCCCCCTGCCACGGGTAAGGACAAGTTCCACTACACAATTGTTTAAACTGGTTCAGACTGTAATTAGTCTTAATATTTTCAGTCTTCACTTTGTCACACTGAAGTATCAAATTACATATTGCAAAGGAACACCTCACTTGCTAGACTTATAATGGACTGGCTTTATTAAGTCTTTCTTCATCCTGTTTTCAGTACACCAAATTGGATAATCTATGATAAGACAGCAAAAGTTGCTGAGGTGAAAAAACACAGACAAACCTAAACCTTTGCAAAAATCCCTCAGAGCCAACTGCATGAAGTGTCATTTAAGAATTCCTGCCCACCTTCACCACATGCTTGGAACTTCTCATCCTTTGATCCTTCCAGACAGGGGACTTTGAAACTTTTTTTCAGGAAACTTACTGATCTTGAATGTACAAAATAAAACCTAATGAATGTGCTAATACTTAGAAAGACTATGAAGACTGAAGAGTGCAATAGAGCATATAGGATCTTAAATATCGACAGGAACACTCAGATTGGCATAGAGAAATAGCAGAGATAGGTTACTAACTATAAGCAAATGGTAGCCACAGCTTGCGAGGAAGGAAGTGCAGAAAATGTTCACTTAAATTTTTTTGCAGCTAAGTGATAAAAGATAGGAAGCAGACCAGCATAAGGTTTCTGCTGTTGCTTAGGAAGAAAACATGCAATGTTTCTCTGAGCACAAGCTAAATAGACTTAAAGTGTGAGGGAGACTCAGAGTGATGGTTTGAACTGTTACTTGTGAGGAATCTACATCCTGCCTTGCTTATCCACAGCTATTTGGGTGAGAAGACCACAAGTGAAAAATAATCTCACTTGGCATCACCAGACCAGTCAAGTAATTTTTAAAACAGTGAAGTGCCATAGTAACTCACCTAAAGGAAAAGTCCCAAAGCACTATTTGAAGCTCAAATCAAATTTTTAACTTCAGTGTCAGGGAGTGCGTTGCCTCAAGAGCCATATGCTTTCCTAGAAAGCAGATACTTGACTCTTTTTTCTAATAATAAAGTTAAACAGATGAACTAAACAGCAACACTACCTTGGCCTTCAATCTAATAATTACTTTTTTATTGAACCTACAAGTATTTCAGGCAAGTGAATTTGCAAGTTTAGCCCCCCTCCCCCCCAAAAAAGCCTACAACTAGGGTCTGCTTTTAAAATACTGTAATATTATAAATATACAATACTTAATAAGTAATACTTAATAATTGATAAATATACATATATATATATAATATTGTATACTTGTTTACTTTGACAAGACTTATCAAGAACATATGCCAGAACAGAACTTAGTTCCTGAAGAACAGGCTTGTTACTAAGGGTATGGTAAGATGACAGAAAAAATAATTAAGTTGAAATGGCAACTGGGCTTAAGTAGGAAGTAGCTCCCTTTGAACTTGGGTTTAAACAAGCTAGTTGCACAGAACAGAAAATTACCTGTGTCTTACTTGCACTAGAATTTTGTTATACACTGTGTAACTCTATTTTCCTAAATCAAAGGTATTAGCGGTAACAGAAAAAAAATCAATATATTCAATTGAGTACATATCCTACAGCATCTACTTCTTCCATTTATTGTAGCCCTACATACATACACTACTCTCTTGGTTTTTTACACTGTCTTACTTCTGTAAGTAAGTGGACTGGCTACTTCTGTAGGATTCTGTCCAAGGCTCCATGCAGATCCGCTTTCTTAACCATTTCTTCTTTTCAGATTATTGTTTTCAAACTACTGTTCAAATCTTCAACAGAATTACTGGCAAATGACTGCACTGTGTAAGTCCATAAAAGCGTCTCACTTGGGCAAATTGGAGTGGAGGAACAACTGCTGTGCCCCATATGTTGATTCTGAGGTTGTCTTAAGATGCCATTGAACTGCTTTGCACTGCCAAGTGGCTGCTACAGCCACACTCAAAGGAGATAGATTTCACTTCATTTGCAAAGATGTTCATGCAATTACCTGTAGTGAAATGAGGCAACCAGGTGCCACTAATTGCCAGGTAGTGGGCATGAGCTTGTGTTAAACACACCTGTGCCTGATTAGGGCGGGCCCCTACTGCGCATGAGCAGGATTAGGGGGCCAATAAAAGGTGAGGCTCAAACTCACAAGCTCAGCTCACTCCTGAACGATTAGTGGCACTTGGTTGCCTCATTTCACTACAATTACCTAATGTAATTCACAAGTCTTCAGTGTCTGTTTCAGCTGTCTGCATTGTCTAGTTTCAATCACCTACATCTATGCTACACGAATGCATTTACAGGATGCACTAATCTCCATGTACCTACAGAATCTAAATGGTATTTACAATTTTATTTACAAGCTCATCCTGACAAGTTACACATTTTAATAGAAAAATACACTGGTTTTATCCTAGAAAAGGCTGCACAAGTTAAGGTAAGGTTGCATTCAGGATCTACTGCTAGAGGTATATCCAGGGGTTATGGGTAGGGGGCCAAGGAGGTGGGCAGGGAGCCAAGAAGGAAGGTGCCACTCCTCCCTCTGCCTTCTCTTCCCTCTCCCACCCTGGGACAAAGTGAGAGGTGGGCTCAGCTGGAAGGGCTGAGGAGGTGAACAGGAGGTGAGCAGCACAGATCTGAGACATCGCAGCTTCTAGGAAAGCAGTCAGCAGCAGCAAGAAGCCCAGTTTGCTGGAAGCAGTGTTTAAAAACAGCTTTGGTGGAACTCACTTATTCAGGATATAAGGCTGGTGAGCAAGTTTCACAATTTTTTTTTTCTTTCTAGCTTTTTTTTTTAGTTACAGGCAAAGCTAGCAGTGCTTAGCACTTCTCATTTTAAGATCCTATTTTGAGCCACTTAACACTTGACAAGCTCACTGTTTGGGCTGAAATACTCCAGCTAAGCAGTCGTCTCATAATTAAGCACACACAAAAACACCTCGGTTTCAAACACTTCAGGCTTTTCCAAGAATTGTATTTCTGGAAAGTATCTTTTCCTGTTTGCATTATAAAAAGTCTCTCAAAAAATTGGAAGCTCTGGAAGTGGTTATGTTTTATAGAGTATAGAAGCAAAAATTATTTGCTTTGTTGAAGGATCTAGAACCTTGAGCTGCAACTGAGGATCAACTGGCTTAAGGACATTAAAAATTAGAAAAAACAAAGCAAAAATATCATAGAGACATAATACATGGATTTCTACCAAACTCAATACACTCAGTCAAACAAGCAAAGAATTTAACATATACAATTTTTTTTCTGACAACAAAATAAATTATTCAAAAGAATTATTCATAAGTTATTTGATGCTGGTATTTGATAACACACTTGAAGCTTGTTTGCACAGGAAAAATAAATTCCACTGGAAGTTTACTAGTCTGCAATAAAGCCAGCTGGAAAAACAGTGGACTTTCAAGGTTCTGAAGTCCCCTCATACACTTTACAGTGACTTAAAGCTCAGCCAGTTCAAACCTCATAATCTCTTCATGGCCACTTATTAATGAAGATTATTTTCCCCCTCAGCTATAGCTGTAAAAACAAAACAACCAACCAAAAACCCCAAGTCCAAACAAATGGTCTACACTGCTCTTAAGTAATTAAAGAATAATTAAAAATAATGTAAAATAGGCAAAATTGATTATTTGTTGTAAGATCTGCCAATGTCTGCATGATTTACAAAATGAAAATACTAGACACTAAGACTATGCAAGGCTAGAAACAGCTATTCATTTGCTACATACATGATTATTCATTTCCTTTGTTAATGGTAGAATTTGCTAGAGATATTTGAGTGTACAACCCATTAAGAAGTTACTGTAATGAATCCTCTTAATATTTACTATGCTGTTGCCCAACAAAGATAAATCTTAACACAGATGTCTGTGTCCTGTCCTATACCCTAAATCATCAGATACATTCTATATATTGAGCTGATTCAGTATTGCTTTCAGATATAGGCAGCTTTTGAATGTTAGGCATTATTACTATCATTTTGAGCCCAAGAGTTCAAGTTGGGCTTTTAGAGATACTTATGAATTACAAGAGGTTTTGATAAAGTATGCTCAATTCCAGTGCTACAAGACAGAACTTGCTTTCAATTACCTTCTGAAAAAATACTTCAGACAGAATCAAATCAGATTAAATCAAATCTGAAGTCAATATAAACTCATATCTGACCTGTCCTGAAGAGCACACATATATTGCCAAGAAGAAAATCAGCATGTATCCAATGTCAATCCATTGAATCTAGATACAAACTAAGAAAGATGCAGCAAAATAAAAGGACGTTCCAGAACATGTTCAGAGACTTATCTCACATATAACATTTCTACAGTTTCCAGAATCTCCCCATGATACCTACTCTGCTCAAATACATCTCTGCCTCCATGAAGCAGAGACATTGCATGAGGAAAGGATGAGCCTATGTTTCTTACAATTGATTAGAAAACAGAAATAAGCTTAATAGAAGCATGGGCAATTTCTGTGTGAATTTCTTCTTGTATCGAAAGAATTCTGTTACTTGAGCTGAAATGCTGCTTCACTGCCTTTCATTGGCAACTCTGATGTTGCCACTAGATTTTAATATTGACATAAGAAGGGAAGCAATACCTCTTGTGAAATATCCAGAAGAGGAAATTAAAAAAAACAAACAAAAAAACCCCCCAAAACCCAAAACAAACAAAAACCCAAAAAACCCCAACACCCACCCATGCTCAAAAAAACCCAACCTAACAGTCACACCTCACCATACTCTCTCCACTCCCTTCCAAACAACCTACTCTGCAATGTTATTGAATTTATGTTTCCAATGAGTCATATCACACACGTACCCGTGCTTCAGACTCCAGCTGGGATATATTCCAAACAGCTATGCAGAAATGGAAATTTGCATCACCTACCAACAGCCCAAAGATAGACTTAGGGATGATTAATTTTTTTTTTTTTTCCATTGAGCTCTCTTCTGTTCCTCTAAAGTGTTTCAGTCACGTTTTAGAAGGGAAATACACTATACAATGGGCCTGGACCTGGAAATATTCAAAATAAGCATATAAAGCTAGTTGTTCTGTAAGAGATAAAGCTGCATCCAGTTTCATCCTAGTTAGTAGGGTAAAAGAGGTGCTTCTGCAGAGTGATTAATTCCATCACAAGACAAGTCTCTGAGGCAGACAGGATGACTCATGTTTGGGGAGAGGAGGAATCATCTCTATTACCTGTAGCGGGTGCCTAGGCAACCATTTTAAACTCAGTGGCTACCTTTTCAGGTAGCTAAATTTAGGCAAGATGAATTACATATGAGATGCAGAATATATACACCAAGAAACAAGCTCATCAGGGAAATGCTATATAGTCAAAAGGTTATTAAAAATCCCTTCTGAAAAGGTGAGTAAAAATATCCAGTATTAGAAATGGTCCCTGACATGAAAACATCCAAGCTTTGCCTATACTTTTCCTGTTTCATATACAGAACAAAGTGTCATGGGAGATTTTTTCACACAACAGTTTTCAGCAGAAATATCTGTAAATGCAAATTCAGTACAAAAATAATCATGCAAAGTGTGCAGCATTTATGATAAAGCTGATTGGGTTTTTTTCCTTTTAAAAAGGAGATGACATAATACTCCTCCAGTGCAGGGGGGGAGGATTTACTCAGAACTAGAGTCCCTGATACTTTTTTTACCTGTTCTTTAATTATATCTCAGCATTAAAATACAAAAACCCAATCAAATGAGTGCTTAATGTGTCCAAGCAAAATGAACAAACATGAACAAATATATGAATATGAACAAATATATCCTCCAAACTAATTATTTTCAAAAAACATTGGAATTTTTGCTAATAATATGCAACTTCTTAAAGATGCAAGTAAGAAAAATGGGTATTAATAAATATGCAAGTATAAAACAAAAAATTATCATACAAAATTAATTATTCAGGTCAGAAGGGACCCGAGAGAGGCTTTTTTATCCAACATATTGATGAAAGCAGATCAGGATGACCTCCTTTAGCCAGATGATCAACCTTTGGATCAGGTTGTTCAGGGCTTTGTCTAGTTAGCTCTTGAAACATCCAAGAATGAAGATCCTATAGCATCTCCAGGCAATCTCTTCTACTGCTTAATTACACTTACAGTGAACTTATTTTTTCCCTGTAAGTCAAGTCAAAATTAATGAGGCAACCTACAGCCATAATTCTCAGCAAAAGAGCCTGCCTCAGTCTTCTTGGTAACTTCCTCAGAGATACAAGAAGGTGGCTGCTTGATTCCCCTAAGCCATGTCTTTTTCAGGCTGAGCAAACTCCATTTCTCAGCCTTTGCTCACAGGGCTCTCATTTCTTCAAGGAAACCCTGTGTGTGGATAGGGAAGTTCAAGTGTGTGAGTCACACAATTTGCAACACAAAAAATAACAATGAGATAAAGGCAACTCAATCAAATGTGATTTTCTAAAAGTAATGTGAGCCATATGCATTTAAAAAAGCAGCAAAACATGAGCTGTTTATAAGGCATTTGACTGAGTTGCCTTTATCGTTAATTTTTAGCTTATCAGTAAAAAATATTCATAGTAGTTAAAATTCTACTTCTACATTACATGTTCAGGGTAAGAAAAAGCTTTACATACATAGAGTGCAAATAAACTAATTATACGATGTTATTGAGAATACAGATTTAACTTGATAGCTGTAATGCCAAAGGTTTCCTCAGAACTGAGGCTTTGCTTGACTATTTAACATCAAGAATTTTTATACTAAAAATAATAGATCTCTAAGCATGAAGATAACTGAGCACCTATAACTTACCAGAAAAAAAAAAACAAACCACAAAAAACCAGAGTCCTCATTGTTCCTTTTAAAATCTCTTTTTAAAACTCTTTTAGCTGCATTACAAAGCTGCTGCCTGAGATAGCCCATACCCAATACAAAGGCAGCAGCTGTGTTCACTGAGCAAGAAAAGGGTTCTGTCTGCAGTCACTGAACCTGTGGCCTCTTGATGATCAAGACTCTAAGAGAGGTGCATGAGGATCAACAGTGGTGCATAATCTGCTGCCTGCTCTGTATTGTCCTACACATACATTCATCAACATCTGCCAAACAATAAAGGATGGTGAGCTAAATCCAGACTGCACCAGACTGCTGGACTGAAAATAAAAGACCACTCCATTATCAGAGCTTTGAATTATTCCATTACTTGTGAAATTCTTCTCCCACCCACATGTCAGACATCTCACTAGGTAAAAAAAAAAATAATTGATTGAAGAGAGGTGATACTGCAATGATTTACACAGCTGTGGAACTGGTACTATATAAATTTTCTCTTCTGGAAATTAATCTCTCAGCCAGCAACAGTTGAAAGTATGGAAGCTGGTACATCAAAAAATGCATGCCAAAGATCATGTGTAACAAAGACAAATACACTCAATGAAGCCTTATTATAAAGCTAAGCTTTACCAAAACCTATGTAATGTTTTGCAGTGCATTTACAGAGGTGCAATATTACCATTTTTCTGAACTTAATAAAATTTGCAATGCAACACCAGAACATTCTGCTTCAAAACACTTTCGCTTTCTTTTGGTGACTTTGTTAATAAAAAACAAAACCCCATCGTTTTACCATGCTTATTATTTGCTTATTGGCATTGACAGTGTTTTTTTGTCCTTCACAACCTCAAGCTTTGAGACCAGCTGATAGGGCAAACTACATTGAATAGAAAAGAGAATTTCAGCAAAGCAGGCATAAATATATGTGGAAAATAATGGGAAAAAAAGATGAGTGATTTTGAAATGTCTTCTCTAATACTGACCTCTGAAATCAACATGAAAGCAATTACTTTAGAAAAATACAAATACTACAAAGGACTGCAAACTATGGAAAAGTCTTCTAAAGAAACATTCTTTCCCAGGTATTAGATTTTACTGTTAATATCCTTATACACTTTTTTTAAAAGAGTGAATTCTCTGTGACTGTGAATGTAAGTTTAGAAGACCTTCCTTTTTTTTTTTTTTTTTTTTTTTATTTTATTTTTAATTGGTTTTGTTTTGTTGATTCCCTGTTTGTAAATATTTACATCTATCTACCAGCAATTTTTCCATTCCAGGTTAAGAAAAGTTCTGTTCTGTGCTGAGTTAAGGTTTGTACAAATATTGTCTGAACTTCAAACCTCATTTTTCTGCACAATTTTAAAAGTATGCATTGTATTTAATAGCACATAATGATCCAGAAAATATTGGTATTCACAGCCATAAGAATAAAGCCAATGTGAGTAACAGCCACTAGATCTGAGGGAAACATGTCAGGAAATCAGTATTATTAGAGACCAAGAAAAACAATACATAGATCACTTGAAAATAACTAATAGTTAATTAGCAAAGATCAGGAGAATAGCTAATGAAGTCTAGGATGTCAGCAGTTATAATCTAATGTCTTCATCAGATATTAAGACAAAAACATCCATATGCTGAAATCATAATTCAAGAACCAAGAGGAAGTGCTTAGAAAGTAATTTTTTAATGAAAATCAATTGGTGCAAAGATTGTAGAATTGTAATGCATTTCACCACCCTGTCAAGTCCACTTGGAAACCAGGCACCAACTAAACCATTTACTGAAGTAACACAGAACTTATTACTGCCATGAGGTGACTTGCATTTAGTGTAGTCAACAGATTGTCACAAGATAGAGACAAACAATGAAATTACTCCTGACAGCAGTCAGTTGTTTTAGAAGTAAATAATGAGACCAGGCAGAGAGTGGGACTGATCAGACCAATAAACAATGGAAGATTTCCACCAGAGCTGACACACACAGGCCCGGAAAAGTGCTTTCCTACTGAATACAGAGCTGAATCTGTTTGCTGTTGAGGAAACCAGAAACTGAAAACAAAAAAATAATTCTAGGCTGTTAACCAAGAGACCGAAAGACAAATCAGAGAAGGAACAGGAAGCCACAGAAGATGATCTCAGCAAACTGGGCTCACATCTTTTCACTGCAAAGGATCTGCACATAGCCAAGCCGGAGAAGACTACTGAAGAACAAGGATTTGCCTGTGTCCCTCCAACAGTGAATAAGATCCACTTGTACAAAAGTCTGGCATTTTCATTGATGCCAACATGTTCATTATGCTGAGTATTTTCTCGGGGAAAAGCTGAGCTGCAGTAGGTTGGGTAGACATCCATCAGTATCATTCACTATGCAGTGAGAACCTCATTTACCTAAAACCATGCTAGTTTCCATGCATTCATCTTCAAGGAAAATTTAATCTCCAAGTATCTTCTCAATGAAAATACTAAACAACTACAAAGTCTAGTGCTTCAATTACATGTGTTTTAAACGTTTAGCACTTTCAGAAAGTTGTGAGGCAGAGCTGGTGAAATACAATATAAAATGTTATCTTTAAGATCTACAAGCTGGCTTCTTCAGTACAGTTCTAGTATTTACCTCTTCTTCACTGAAACTGATAGAAAATGATGTATTTGTTTCTCCACCCTCTTTCAAATTCTGGTGAAACACACCAGTCATGCAATTTGTGCAAAATTCCATTTTTAAGGTGCCTTGTACATGCCTTGCTAGTAAAGAAGCTTAGCTGAGAAATAAATACTTTATGCTGCTTTTTTTTTTCTTTAATTACCACAAAATATATCTCTGTGCTATATAATAAAATATAAAATATATTCTGTGGAATAAAATAAGATTCACCAATTCTTTATTTTGCACTTCACAAGAGTAATTTCCTCTTCTTAGAAAAGCTTCTCTATTATTACTTCATGGATTGTATTTATAAAGCTTGTTTGGCTTTTTTACTTTTTGTTTGCCCTTCCTCCTTTTCTTCACATGAATGCATTCCTTTCTGCTTTTCATCTTTAACTGGCAATTTCTTATTTCACAGTGATCTCACGTTCTGCCTGTTACAAACCTGTGTTTGTGAACTGCAGACATTATTTTAAGTTTCTCATAATTTAGCCGTACCAGTGTCAACAGGTAACTTGATTTGTGAAGATGCCCATTACCACCTTGTCAGCTAGTAGTCCCTGAATAGGTGCACTATGCCTTTTTATGATCTCTCTTGCCTTGGCTGTCAGCTAATGCACTGTGCCCTGCCCTCATATCTGACAAATTTTCCTCTTCAGCTAAGATTACACAAACTTTCAGAGTGCAGAGTTGGTCCTTAACACCAAGTTAATCTGGTTTGTTTTATTAATCAGTCATTTAATCAGATGCTTCCTACCCAGCTTAGATTCAACCCAGAGAACAAGGAAGATCCTCAAAGGCTTTCAGCTAAGACTTGTTTTTAAATTTTTCATTCACAGTCCTGTCCCAAGCCTATTTAGACTTTGTCCACAGCAAGCTCAACTCCACTGTCCCAAGAACCTGCAAGTGTAGGGGGTTTGGGCTGCTTTTCAATCTGTCTCACAGCATCACTACAACCACTGTAATAATTTGCTTTCCATTTCAACAAAAGAGAGCTTAAACATAAACCTATTATATATTTTTCTTTTTCCCACTCTGATGTTTACCTTTCTCATCCTCCTATATTTCAGAACAGTTCTTAAGCATGGAGAACATGCATTGCCTTTTCTAAATGGCTTAAGATACTTCACCGTGTCTCTCTCAAATCCTCAGTTTTTTTCTTACCTTATTCAGAGGCCCATGTGCATTTGCCTTTCATATATACCTTCCAACAGAATTTTCCTCATAATTTTTACTTCAGCAATTAATGCCTCTCCCTTTCCCTTTGTACTGTCCTCTACAATGTCCTCTACCTTCTTATGCATAAGCTTATCTAACATCTGTAAGATCATCTAACATCCATAAGCAGTCACATCCAGTGACAGCAAGACAAAAATTATTTCTAAAAAAAGATTCACACATTTTGTACTTATTCCAAGAAATGTTTCAGCATGATTAAAATTAATTCAGAGAGCCTGTCTCATTTTTCTCCTATGAAACTTGAAAGCAAGTGCCATCCAGTTCATTTGGTTGGGAATGACACAAGCAAAGATACAAAGCCATTTCTAGCTTGACTTCAGTAATTTTTCCTAAAATATTTCACTGATACTATATTTAATGCTATATTTGCTCTCTGCCTGTGGATGGCTTTAAAATCTCACGGGCACTACTCTGTTATCTTTGTCCTTTGTAAGTGACCAAGAGAACTATATTGTATCCATATTTTATGTAACTACAGATACATTTATAAGCTAACAGTTTGCTTCCTTCCTTTAGCATAAATGTTATCCATGACCTGTGTTCCAAGAAAAATAGAGATGGAGTTCTACTTATCTTAAAATCCAGTTGAGCATTGCTTATAGGTGCGAGCATAAATAAACCTTTCAAGAAGATACGAATGGATTAAAAAACAAATTTCAAACTTGTTAAGTTTGTGGCTCTCAGTCTACCCAGTACCAACACTGATATTTAAAGAACAATCTCTTCACATACTATGCTCTCTTTCATATGCAAAAGGGAAGACTGAAGGGGAAGGGAAAAAAGCCCTCAAAAATCTTTCAAAATTATCTCCATAGAAGTAGAGTAAATCAGAGATTCAGCTTTTACTTTCTACTCTTTGCAACTCCAGCTCTCTTTACTGCCCTTGTCCAAAAGCCAATGAACATTATGTTTTCATTCTGCATAATTTCTTATTTCTATGCAGATTCTTAAATAATTAGATATATAATTTGGTTCTCTGGTGTACAAGATGTTCTGGTTCCAGCAGAAATTCCAAAATTTGCTTCACTAAGCTACTTTGAATAAATTTGTATTTCAGCTTTTACAAAACTGTCTATGAATTTATGCCATGAGATTAAAAATCCTGTACTCAGTGCATAACAGTCTATACCAGTTTTGGTAGAGGATATAACTGTTATGAAATTACAGGTAAAAGGGAAAAATGTTAGCACATGATAATGCTACAGACAGCACTGCTTTCTTAATGATGTATTCAAGACTCTGTCCAAGTAATGTGAACTGCATCTTTGAAGTACACATATGCCTGCAATTTAATTTTTGTCCAAACTAAAATAATTCCTAACTTCTGCTGGAGGTTAACAATGATCTCTTTTGGTTTGGGTTAGGCTTTTTTTTCCCCTTCTTCTTGCTTCATATGCTCATGAGGAAGAGGTACTGGCAGCACTTCCCTCTTTTTTTTATTTTATTTTCCACTCTCTCCTCCCGCCCCAGCCTCAGACTGGGGCCATGAGCAGGAACCCACTCAGCTGCTGGTGCAGATGATGTACTGTGGGCAGATGTCCTCATTCACAACAGAACAGGTACCTATCAACCTTAATTTCTGAGGGTGGCTTCCAGTGCTGATTTAATGGATGTTTACAAAAAAAGCTTTCCAGTGCTGTAACTCAAGGCACAGTGAAGCAGGTGTCTGACAAGCTGAAGCACGTTGACGTCAAGAGAATTACTTCAGCTCTGGTTAAGCTTTTACTTCTACAAGGCCACAGTGAGGATCACCTCCAAACAACGATGCAAACACACAGGTTTTGACACTTCAGGCAGATAAAAGTAATATTTTTGTTAAGCTGATGAGAATCAGCACCTACGCCACGCACTGCTTTTTTTACCATTTGCTTGCAGAATAAACTTCCAGTTATTCTGCAACGGCTTGGGGTAGATGGAATTGTGGTTGCAGAAATTATATTTTAAAAGAATGCTCAAATCTACACTGTGAAGCACAAATCAAGAAAATTACCCTTAAAGACTCCTGCCCTAAGATCAAAAGAAGCCCATAAAAATCTAGTACTCAAACAGAATACACCTCAGGTGAAGGGGAGGGGGGAGAAAAAGGAAGAATAGAAGAAAAATTTAAAAATAAATTTTGAAACTTCAAGATTGGTCACATCTATTGCATCCAACTAAGGCAAATTATGAACCCAAAACTTACACGTGAATTAGTACAATGTGTCTATTCTGAAAGACAGAAAGTATACCTTGAGGTCTTGCACAGAATTCTAACAAACAAAAAGTCAACATCATCACATTTTAGAACATCTTAACAATAATTCTCTTTATGTAAATTCCTGCACTGGAGAGATGTAACTATGACAAAAATCATTCTTACACCAGGAGTAGCCCAAATGGGTTCTTCAAGCTCTCTGTGTTTGGATATGACAAAGACATGAAAGACATAACCACATTTTCTCTGGGGAAATGTGCAACAACAGAAGGTAGCAGCAGAGTAGAATTTAAAAAGAAACCAAAAAAACCCTGGCTGGAAGATTCCTGCTCAGGAGGGAAAATAAATAAATAAATACATAATCTAAATACAGTGATTAAAGGAAGGCATTATTAACAACATTTTTTAAACAAACTGTAGGTAGGCAAGTCAATACAGACCCTAACTCATATGTACACATTGCAACAACAGCAAAAAATAAAACAACAGGGGGGAAGTGTTAAGAGTACCATTCTTTAAATTTTGTATTTGTTCATATGAACATCATCATGTCTTTCTCCATCTTGCCCAGAAAGAGTAAGTGTTGTAGGACATGCGCTTCAATGCAAAAATAAACGGAATCATCTTAGAAAGCTACCTTTCAAATATGATTGCTTTGACTTAAAACCATGCTTTTGGCTTTCACCTAGCATATATTTGCAGAACATAAAACAAACTTGCCTGATGAAGTCTCTTTTGTTTCCCTTTAGACAGGATACAGTGGCATAAAGTGATAAACCAAACATACTGTTCCCTTGGCTTTGCCACATAAGCTGACATTTAAAGTATTCATATGCAGTGCTAATAAGATAAAAGAATTACACATGCATCATTAATTCCTAAAAGCATCACTGTACCCAAAAAAAAAACAAACTTCCACACTTCCAGGGAGAGGACATCAACAGCCTCCCCAGAAAACCTATTCCAGTGTATTACTACCCTCATGCAGAATAATTTTTTCCTAATATCTAGTTAAATCTACCTTCTTTCAGTTTAAAACCATTACCCCTTGTCCTGTCACTACCCTCTCTGGTGAAAAGCCCCTCCCCAGCTTTCCTGTAGGCCCCTTCAGGTACCAGAAGGCTGCTATAATGTCTCCCCAGAGCCTTCTTTTCTCCAGGCTGAGTAGTCCAAACTCTCTCAACCTGTCCTTGTACCAGAGGTGCTCCAACCCTTTGATCACCTTTGTGGCCCTTCTCTGGACCTTCTCCAACAGGTCTGTATCTTTCCTGTGCTGGGGGCTCCAAAGCTGTACACAGTATCCCAGGAACAAGGGGCAGAATCCCCTCCCTCACCCTGCTGGCCATGGTTCTCTTGATGCAGCCCAGGATGGGGATGGCCTCTGGGCTGTGAGCACACACTGGTGCCTCATCCGGAGCTTCTCATTTATTGCCACCCCGAAGTCCTTTTCCTCAGGGCTGATCTCTCTCCATTGTCCACCCAACCTGTGTTTGTGCCTGGGGCTGTGCCAACCCAGGTGCAGAACCTTGCACTGGCTCTGCTGAACTTCATTAGGTTGGCATGGGCTCACCTCTCCAGCCTGTCAAGGTCCCTCTGGATGTCCTGCCTTGCCTCTAAGGGGTCACCCACACCACAGTTTGGGATCATCAGCAAACCTGATGGTGATACAGCACCAGTCACGTAGCCAGCTATTGATCTGCTGGATCCCCTTGGCCCCATCTATCCCCTTCCCTCTGACTGGGAGGACTGATGAAAACACTACCTGTGTTCCAGAGTTCTTCACTGCTGCTCCCAGAGCCCAGCAATCCTTGGGAATATTTTTAACACTGTTGATGGCTGCATCTGTGGAACCCACATGACGCACCAAGAGTGGGTAATAGTTGGGTGAACAAGGCAACAGGGACATCCCTGATGTGAGCACCTGGTAGACAGCAAACCTCTCTAGAGAGCTGAGCTGCAAGGGGGTGACTTTGTGCCTCTGAGAAGAGAATCCCCCCACTACTCTCACCCGGTGCTTTTTCTTGGTCTCATTGGTCATTTTATTTGGAACAGATTGAGTCATTTGATTCTGCTCCAGCACTGGTGTAGGAGAATTATTCTCCTATCACTTGCAGAGGAATGAACTGGTTCTTCAAGGGCACCTCGGGCTCTGACGGAGTCCCTGCCTCTTTCTTGTTCCCCTCGTTGCTTTTCCTACCACCTTCACCTCCCCTCCTTTCCATGGGCACTGGTAGGGGAGTATTTGGCTGACAGGGCACAGGCTGTGTGTGCCCAGCACTCAGCTCACGGATCACACTCTCCAGCTCATTTTCTGCCTCCCTGATCCCAGGCAGCCTCCTCACTGCCTCGTGCAGCTCAGGGTGATGCTGGAGGGCATCATTCACCTGCCCACAGCTCAGGCGGCAGCTGCGCCCTCACCTCAGGCACCAGGGGATGCTCCCGGCACCCACCACAGCCCCGGCTCCCATCAGGACCCTCAGGAGCTCCATCGCGGTGGACGCACCGCCCGCTCCCAAGGCGGAGAGCGCAGACCCCCCGGCCAGACCCGCGGCTCTTCCCTTCCCTCCCCTCCCCGTGGCCACCATCCTGACTCCTCCTCGCCCTCCCTGCTCGCCCCGCCCGCCCCCGCTGCCGCCCCGCGCCCTTCCTGACGCTCAGCGCCCTCTTTGCCCCTCCCGTTCGCCGCCGCTCCCCAGAGCCGCTTTTGTTGGAGTGGAGGGGGAGATACAGAAAGCTCCGCAGCCCTCTGGCCGGCTGCCTGCCCTCGGCACTGTCCGGGCTTCTTCCCGGCTCCAGAAAGCTCAGAAAAAGCCCCCCTTCTTTTTGCCGATTTTCTACCACCATTGCGGACGTGCCTGCACCGGAGCTCTTCGCCTCTGCGAGTCGCCCTTGGTAACGGTCCCAGCCCGTTCGTTCCCGAACTTCGAAGTCCACGGGCACATTCCCCAAGAACAGCACTAGGATGGCTTCTAAAGCTGAGGAGATCTTATTATGACTTAAAGCATCATGTTTTGACCTTTTTTCACTTTTCTACCAACACAAATGATCACGTCATCAGATTATTTTGATCATGGCCATCACTTCCATGCTTAATAACTTCAGTAAATTAGAAATCGTTGACTTAAAATAGTTTTAACAAATATTTACAGTATACTATTAAGTATCTTTTTACCTCCTTCCAAGATACTTTGGTAACAATATAAAGTAATAAGCTCCACAGTTCTTTATAAGTACGTTCGTACATCAAGTAACTACTTATTTTAAAAAACATCCCACCGATATTATGCCAATTCAGCATTTTGCAGATGTATTTTTATTATTAAAAATATAGAGAATAGCTTAAACAGTTGTATATTGAAATTATGTGGGATTGTGGATTCTGAATCTATCATTATTTTACAGAGGAAATAAAGCTTATTACAGTTGATCAGCCTGTTTCATTCACTATTTGAGGAAAAAGTCCACATTCTCCAAAATCCTTGTATATGCAAAATTCGTCAAGCATTGTTATAAGGAACACATCCCCTACAAGGAAAAGCTGAGAGTTAGGGGCTTTTCAATATATAACTAGGGCTTGTAAGAAAGAGAAATAAAGACTTTTTAGCAGGGTTTGTAGCAACACAAGGGACAACAGTTTCAAACTGAAAGAGCATAGATTTAGATTAAACAGTAAGAAGAAATTCTTTACAGTGAGGGTGGTGAGACACTAGAAGAGGCTGCCCAGGGAAGATGTAAATGCTCCATCCCTGGAAGTGTTCAAGGCCAGGTTGGATGTGGGTCTAGAGGTTCCAATGCAAACCAGTCTATAATTCTATTCCTTTTCTTAGTTATGACCTTGGCAGTACAAACCAGCAAAATTATGGACTTGCAGCTTTTCACAGTCTTGTATTTTTCTCATATTTCATGTAGATACATACATATGTATGTATGTATGAATGAATGATGCACACACATCCTTAAATGCAAACTAATATTGACAGTCCACCTCCTTTAGTTCTCTCACCCTTGGTTCTGAGAGCCCTCTATGAGAAGAAGATACCTCTGAGTTTTGCCTCCTTTTCCCTAGGGTCCCCCAGAAGGAAAAAAAAAAAGTGACATAATACTGAACATCTACCACTCAACCCTCAACAATTTCTGGACAACCTTTGTCCTCTCAAGTCAATTTTTTCTTACAACTGGAAAGTAAACAGTCCATGCATTGGAAACAGACACTTTCCTAAGCCATCACTCACCTTCATGCTCTTATGTTTTAGTTGAGAAAAGGTATGGAAAGAAGGCAACCGATCCTGCTCTTTACATCTCTGTAGCAGATGAATAACAATATAATCATTTTATAGATTTCATGATTGCTGGCAATGGTTCTCTGCCACCTCCCATTTCTTGGTTTTTCCAGTACTCCAATAGAAGTACTGTGCATTCTGAGTAAGCTGAGTCTAGAATGCAGTCTCGTAGGACTAGCTACAACTCTCAAACCAAATGCAAAAGGAATGCCATGATAAGAAGTATTGTCACAGAATTGTACTACCAAAGCATCAGCAGACTAACACAGTTTTGTAATCTGAAGCACATACAAGCCCTTGAATTGCTAAGGAGAATGTAAAAAAACCAAACTATAAATAGGTAACAAAAGGATTTCAAACAAAACCAGCAAAAAAAAAAAAAAAAAAAAAAAAAACCAACAAAACCCAAACAAAATAATATTTATTCCTTTGCAGAACAGAGAGACAAAAAACGTGGCATACCTAGATGGACTACATAGGGTAGTCCATGCGGATTTCTTATGATGCTGGTAGAAAGTTTCACACACATAAGTGTGTGAAAGGCACATAAGTGAAGCCTGCTTCGGTTATTTCAGATTTTCTTTAAAAGAAGAGAATTTTGGGTGGGGTTCAGGCCCTTTTTAAAATATTATTCCTCTCTTCCTCTCTTCCCCCTCAAACCCCACTTTCTCTCCATTAGTTACTTTCTGGGATAAAGGGGAGAGAAAAAAGAAAGGGTGAGCGGTTTGAGACCTGTGGTTTCCAAAGTGAACAGGATTTATGAATTTTATTAACTTGCTTTCCCCGGAAATAGATCTCTCACAAGGACTACTGTTTCTCACACCAATGGTCTTAAAACACAGTCATCTTAGTGAAATGGGATTCTACATCCTATGAAACGTGCACATAATGACATGAGTAGCACTTCAAATTTCATTCTCTGCATCACAGGTAACATACTGACAATACAAAAGTAACTATCAAGTATGAGACAACTACTGAAGACAAAGATAATAAAACACACTGACAAAGGACTGAAAAATTACTTCTCACCAGCCCAGCACACCAGTTCTCATTCTGCCACCTGTAGAATGCTACTATCTGCAGTACAGGAACTTCTGGGGGCATCAGTGTTGGAAAAGATAAACTAAAAAAGCTTTTTTAAAAAAAAAAAAAATAAATCAATCAACCCATCAAAATCAATCAACCCATAAAAGCAAGGCATATTTTATATAAAATTTTCAAAAACCTGTCCTAACAGTTGTAAAAAAATACAGAGAAAAAGGATGCAATAAAAATCCTAAGAAATAACAGACAATAAGAATGGTTTTCCATCTGAGATGCCTTATAGAGGATGAAGTAAATGACGATGCAGAAAAGAAACAAGATGGAGTGTTAGCAGTAGTTCCCCAGCTAGCATCTCACAACCAAACTATGCTTCAAAATACACTACAGTGTATCTCCTCTGCCTATATGGATAGAAAAGGAAGGCATTAAGAGCTGATCAGAGGCAGAACACTGAATTTTGCCAGCTCTTATGAAGACAGTCAGTTAGGACAACAGAAGAATTTTTTCCCCTTAGGAAAAAAATAATTCTTTTTCCAATCTGAAAACGATCAGTTCTTCATTAAAGAGACTACTGAATGCTTTAGATGCACATTATATATATTTTCACATATATATATATGTACACATATATAAACATTAAATGAACAAGCGAAATACAGGGTGTCAGTTGAATATGCTCAGTATTTTAATGTCTTACCAAATAGGAAATTTCTCACAAGTAGTTTTGGCAGTGGTGCTCTTAAAAGCAAACTCAGTAATATATCATAGACTCATAGACTGATCATCTATCATGATCATCTGCCATGGGCAGGGACACCTCCCACCAGACCAGGTTGCTCAAAGCCCCATCCAGCCTGGCCATCCACATCTCCTCTGGGCAACCTCTGACAGCGTCTCATCACCCTCATAGTAAAATTTCTCTTCCAAACAGCTAATGTAAGCTCTTTCAGCTTAACCATTCCCCCTCATCCTATCACTACATGCCCTTGTAAAAAGTCCCTCCCTATCTCTCCTGTAGGACCCTTCAGGTCCTGGAAGGCTGCTATCAGGTCTTCTGAACAATCCCAACTCTCTCAGCCTGCCCTTGCAGAGAAGTGGTCCAGCCCTCTGATCATCTTTGTGGCCCTTCTCCGAACTCGCCCCAACAGCTCCATGTCTTTATTATGTTGGAAGCCCCAGAGCTGAGCACAGGATTCCACAGGATTTTTGAGAGTGGAGTAAGAGGGGGAGAACAACTTCCCATAGCCTGCTGGCCATGCTTCTTTTGATTCAGCCCAGGATAAGGTTTGCTTTCTGAGCTGCAAGCACACGTTGCCAGCTCATGTTGAGCTTCTCATCAACCAACACCCCCAAGTTCTCCTCAGGGCTGCTCTAAATCCATTCTGTGCCCAGCCTGTATTTGTGCTTGGGATTGCTCTGACTGAGGTGCAGGACCTTCATGCCACGAACACGAGCCCACCTCTCCAGCCTGGCGAGGTCCCTCTGGATGGCATCCCTCCCCTCCAGCATGTTGAGAGCACCACACAGCTTTGTGTCATGAGCAGACTTAATGAGAGTGCACTCGATTCCACTGTCCATGTTGCTGACAAAGATGTTGAAATGGTGCCAGTCCCAATACCAGTCCCTGAGGAATGCCATTCATCAGTGATTTCCACTTGGACATCAAGCCATTGACCGCAACTCAATTAGATATTGATCCATCCAGCCAATAAACTAATTGATCACCTTCATGCTAAGACAGCAGGTGTTAAGAAGTCTTACAGAAGATGAGATTCTCTCTACAAATGCATTTTCCCAAAGAAATATGAGTAAACAGAGGTCCTTATAATACAAGAATTACAGCAATTTGTATCAAAATTCTGAAAATGGAGGAGTCTCACTTCTACTCCTATTCTACTTCAGCTCCAACATGGTTTTCCCCTGTTTAAGGGGAAACCTTTCCCCGGGTTTAAGGCACAATGAAAATATTAACTGTCTCAGATGCCCTTCTAAGCTTGCCTCTCCTATGTTAAAAAGACCTTTTCTTATAGCATTAATACTGCACAAGCCATTCTGATTGTTGATTTACACCACAGTACTTCTTTCAAAAGAGGTAGCAAGTATGGGGCAGACTATGTATGTCATAATTCTAACATCTATGTCATTCAGACTTCTGTTATGATTCTGAAAGCAATATCCAGCACCAATGTATGGCACATTATATAGTCCTCACTCAAGATCAGTTAACTTTTGTACTGTCTTGTCTTCATTTTCACTATTTGTTCTTAATTCCTTTTATATATCAATAAATTTAAGGCCTTTTAAAAAAAGGCTTTAAAAATAACACTGGTTATGGATACATAGTCAAACACTTCATTGCAAATTATACCAAGCACACATTAAGCACACACAAAAGTAAAGGTTGTTCAAATATATTCTTTGTTCAGTGACTACCCTTATCCCAAAAGCGAATGACTGAGGAAAAGAAACTGAAGACCTTACCCACAAAAAAATCCACATCATAATACTTAATGAAGTCATTCAACCCACCTCGGATTCATTTATATATTCAAAATCATGCCTGAATAACTTTGTGGCTTTACGGTTTTGGTATCTTCCTCTACACTTGCTCAGGAGACCATCAGTCAATATTACAGCAGTCCTGCCAAACTAAACACTGAGGTTATTCACTGCACCTTGAATTAGAGTAACAGGAACACAACAAATAATGGTTTTGAAGGCGTAAGCAAAGGGAGCAAAAGCCAGGCATAAGGTTTTGGGAAGCAGACTAGGCTTAGGCAAGCCCAGAGCTGCTTTGATAAGGGCTGTTCTGCCAGGCAATCTTGGGAAGCAAAGAAAGCAAGTAGACAATGTAAAAGAAAGCAAATTACTCTGGCTTGCTCGAGGCAAATCTCAAATCAAGACAATTCCCATTGCACTTGCTTTTTCTTATGAAGCCTTTTCTTCTTACCAGCTAGGCAACAGGCTGCAAGGCAGCTTCCCAGTCTCTGTGGGACCAAATCTTGTAGGTTCTGCAGAAGAAAATCTTTTCTCCTCTCAACAACACTAGTATCATCTGCTTACCAATAATGTATAGCTTTTCCTTGGATAAGACCTTCCCACCTCCACACAGAAGCACTAAACAGCAGCAGAGAGAGGTATGCAAGTTTTCCCAAAAGAAGGGTTATAGGATATGTTATAGGATAAAGTTTAGACACCTAATTCAAATGTATCCTCTTTACTGAAAGAGCAAAACAAGGATAAGGATCTTTGAATAATCTTTATATATTTAATAAATATCTTTATCATAATGTCAAAGAATTCAAGTTCTGCTTATCATGCGCTATTTGGAGCCTCCTTAACTATGGGAACACCAGATACGGTTCTGCTTAGTAAATAACTCAAGCACAATTCAGAAAGGTAACATTCCTATGATAAATTATTATAAGTAAGCTTAACAAAACATTAATTGCTTCCAAATATACTACCAGTTTTGGGTAGTAAATACCCTAGAGAGGGTATTTAAGGAAAAGTAGTCCAAATTCATATCTGCAGATTATGTCTGAAATTTTACATTTAGAAATGTTTTATAAAGCATTTTGAATATTGACAAAATGCAGTCAAGTTTACAATAAAAAGCATTGCCCAAACATAAAAAAAGACTAAGAAATATCAATATATTCATTACTGCTTTTGAAAGCTTTAATGTACTGCTTTTACACCTGACATTTTTTCTCTGACCACTGAAGCCAAATCTATCTCCTCTACTTTGGGAGGGAAAGCAGATAAAAAATCAAGCATCATTACATCCTTGATGAGTACTCTTTGAGGGCCAAGAACTTTACAGCATTCATGCTTGGTAAGAATATCTGACAGACGTTTGTTGTTTGGGTTGATAAAATGTTGACAGGTAAATTAACTTGTTCAGCCTAGATCTACACATATTTTTTAAAAGTTATGAAATGCTAAAAGACTGCATTATATTTGTATGTCAGGTATGTTATTTGTTTTGTTTTGGCTTTTTCTTTTTTAGTACACACAAAAGTCAGTGAAATATGACTTCCAATGTTGTAGCATAGGATTTTGCTGTAAAATCATCTTATCATCTACAACAAGGTATATGTGAGAAGTAAACAAGATGTGTTTTATGCTAGCATTGTATTTTATACAAGCATTGTACATTCCACAGCCAGGAGGGGGGAATTCTTGGCAGATGGATACATATCTCTGGGATTTGCTGCTGCCAGAGAAGAATTCAAGAGCAAACTTGGTTATAATTGGAATGAATTACCAATTTACATTTCCATTTACAATTACATTTCACCAGGTTTCTTTCTGACTACAGGCTACACCCTGAAGCTACGCTCACTGGCCCAATGCTATTCATGTCTCAATCTTTCAAGTTGGAGGCAATGTGGACAGGATCTTGATTTACCTTTTATAAGAAGCATTAATACCTCAAATTCATACTACTAAAAGGAATACACCAATAGTGCAGTGATTGTAATTTTCTAAACATATCCAATATACATCACCTTATGAAACATTAACATCAAACAAAATGTCTCCCAAACATCCAATTATCTACTTACAGTCTACATCATAAATTGGAAAGGGTTAGAAGCATGACCACTTCAAGGAAACTGTTTTGCCTAAATTAAATCCAAGGAAAAGCATTTAAAAAAGAAAACAAAACAACATAGTGTCACTATTAGAAGCAAATAAAAAATATAAATAAAGCCAAACAGCCCACAGACAGCTCACTCATCCGCCCCCAAAACTACAGCAAAGACAGAAAGAGCCAAACCGGATGCTGAAACAGTTTTATCTTTTTCTTGTTTTGAATAAGCCAAGATGATTAAAGCAGTTATTTGTGACTTTTGTTTAAAAGGACAAGTGAAATTAAAAAAATTAGATTGGGGAACCCTTCAAAGCCTTATTTTATATAGCAATATCACCCAACAAAACTTTGTACTTCTACTGTGCCTTGTCAATCATAATTCTTTTGAAACAGAGATCAATGATGCTGCAAACTGTAAAATAATTTGTGCATACATCATTCTTACACAGTGGACTGGAGAACATTCCTTTTTGTGAAGTTTACTTGAAAATGTATAAAGGATATTTCTGAAAACCCTTAAGTGAGCTAATAGGAAATGAAGGTGTTTTGCTAAAAATTCAATTCTTGCCTAAAAATTTCTTGCGCATAACATCAACAGGGCCTTAAAGGTATTTAAGTCACATTATGTAAAGAGCTTTTTCTCTCCCTTGCCCTATTTATCAGGCTATGAAATTGCCAGAACTAATCCAGTAATTTTTTTTCAACCAAGACTGTCAGTAATTCTGTACCACTATTATTTCAAACAGTACTTTGTAATGCATAGTAATCATGAAATAACATCATAGAAGTATACAAACCACAAGCTACAGCTTTTAATCAGACCTCTGACCCTCATGAATACTGCCAGTTGTGCTCCACCATTCTGTTTTCTTCCCAGCCTGGCTGCCTGAAGAGGATTTAATTTCTTATGGAAGTCACATACTTTTTGATAAATAAGCCTTTTTTTTTGCATTTACACTGAGTTTTGAGCATGAGCAAGCCTTCAAATGTATCCAGATTTTCCCATCATGTATGTGTTGTTAATACAAAGCTGCACTGCACAGGGATCCAAATGGGCACTCCTGGGTCTGTCAACCTCACAGCTTCAGTCCATGCTCTTTAATCACAAAGGCAAAGAGAGAAATTAATTTTCCTAACTAACCATCACCGCAACATGCTTACCCTTACTGAAAAAACAAGCACTTTCCGCAGTCATGAAAAAATAATTTATTGGATCAATATACACATCAGCTGAGGCCTGACATTTGTTTTTGAAAGATGTCTCATTCTCTGATGACATTTATCTGGCAGCATCATTATCTACAGTAGCATCTTTATCAAGTAGAAATCATTATGTTGCTACAGCTTTCTGTTTTACTGGTCAGCCTTTTAATGACTAGCCACAAGGAGAATAGTTATTTATTTTGTATCCTTGCAATGTTCATGTTTTTAAGGGGTTGTTTTTGTTTAGATACAACACTGATACAGCTGGATATCACTAAAAGAACATCAGTACTTAGCTGAGAGGACCCTCAAAGGAAAAGTGAGAAGAGATTTAATGTCAGCCAAAATCAGATTTTTCTGGTTTTACAGAACTCCCTGTAATATCATTAGAAGGAAGATTATGCTCAAGACAGAGATGTAACCCATAAAATAAACAGTGTTACACAAGTCTGCAAACTGGCCTCCATTTAGTTTATTTTTCTTTTTAAACCACAGACTACCGTGTAGGTTATACTAATTCTGCTTCACAAAACCAATGTATGCACTTCTTTAGCACTCATAAAGGAAGGAGAATGGAAAAAGGATGAGAGCTGTAAGATGCAAATAGTTATCTATCTATGCTTTGTAGAAAACAAAACAAAAAGCAAGTGTAGTGTTTTGAAATAACCACTCTAAAATACCTAACCATTCCATATTTAATTCAGCAATGGGCTCTAAGCATCATGTATGCTTTACCTGATTTTCTTAAAACCCATCAAGAAAAGCAGAGTATATAACAGTGAGCACTGCCTGGTAATTCATTTACTAACCCCACCCTGAAATCCATCCAGCTTTTCAGAGTCTCTTTCCTTAGATTCCTGCTCATATTATCATCAATGCCTCCTTCTCAGTTTCACACCCACCAACAGAATTCAAGCACAGTTTGAACAGAAACAGAGATGGAATTCTTCTAAACTGGCTTCTTTTTCCATTCTTGGAAACCTACTTCTTGCTGCTGTTCCTGGTTATCAATGGTCATTCAACCTCAAACATGAAATCTATTCCAAACTCTGTGGCAGTAGCACTTCTTTTTTTCACCTGGGACAACAATGAACGAGCATGTTCACATTCTTCTACCAAGACACACTTTTCAGAAAGTGTTTTCGGATGTTCTTGCAAGGAGTTACAGGACTTTGCAAGATTTTACATTTACAGGCTTAGTTGGAATTCGAGTAGAGAAAGCACTTCATCATAACACAGCCTTGAAGAAAAAAAATACAAGACTGATTTTTGTCCCCTCCCCTCCACTCTATAGAAAAATTAACCTCTCAAACAGGTCTCCAAGAATTACCTACTTGACATCTGTGGTTGATGTCAGGAGCTCAAAGAATTCCCAGTTAAATAGGAAGATGAAAGTAGAATAAATGCAAAATCACATTAAAAATATCATTAATTCCATTAAGTAAAGCTTTTGTTATTTGAAGCCGTACCAATGAAAAAACAAGTATTTTCTATTCTTTATGCTGCTCTCAAAGCAAACACAGCTAAACAATGCATTAAAAGCACTAGGGTCAAAGGTACCAACACACCATAATTTCATTTTCCTCATTTGATTACATAACAATAAGATGTCATATCCACAGATATATAGATGACAAACTTGCTACAAGCAGCAAATACTGATTTTCATAATTTATACACAGTTAAGACTGCATCTGCAATAAGATGTCATGATAAAGGCAGGACTTTTAAAATCTACCTACTTGGGGGGACCAGTTTTAAACCACATTAGTTCTCACTTTGTATTAAAAATATGATCAAATTTATTACAAGTACAATAGAAAAAAAAAAAAAGTCTTGTTTAAAAAAAAAACAAAAAAAAAGCTACTGAAAGAAATCAAAGATAGCTGCTGCCAGCTTTCAAATGATCATTTTTAAGAAGTCTGGCTAGAGGAGGAGAAGAACTTGGCAGGTAGACAAAGGCCATTCTTCCCTCCAGCTTTCAAATGAGCAATAAACTGAAAGCTATTCACTTCCATCTCTCACTTAACATAGCCACAGTCAAAGCGATGATTTCCTTGCTCAGATGAAGTGCCCCTTAAGCATGCCCTAGATGTGCAATGAATTCAGTGTGATTTTAGCTATACAGCTTCCACTGAGTGAAATGGAAAATGCATGACAAAAAGACCAAGCAATATTATATAGAACTTCTCAAAATGAGCACTACACTCATAAGTTAGGTTTTGGAAACCTTAAGGCATCTTTCTTTCCCAATTCATACCACCAGCAAATAATAACGCATGGCATTTTCATTTAAGTGCATGCATATAAAGAATTACAGCAACTGTACTTGAACTACAATAAAATTCACCCATTCAGATGATTAAATATGATGGGATACCTTAATTCACTAACTAATTAGTTTGTTCAACTTATTACATAACACTAGATCTGGAAGAAAATTAGCATTCCACTTTATATTTCATTGTATAGAAATATACCATAAAAATAAAGTAGGCATTTGTACACTTGCAGCATCACAGTTATTTTTTGCATAGATCCCAAGAGAGAAGCTTTCAAATCTAACTTGAACAGCTGATGAACACTGATGAAACTGTAATAGTTTATCTGTTTCTGCTTTTCAAAACAGGAACTATGATTATGTCAGCAAGCACATAGGCATTTTAAATAAAGGGGATGGAAGTGGGGTTTGGGTAGTGTCTTTTGTTTGGTTGGTTTTTTAACACATGTATGCAAAAGATTTTAAATAAATAATACCAACAGTTTGCTGCAGTTCAGCTAAAACTAGAGAGAACTTAGATGAGAAACACCAATGAAACTGGTGCCAGTCAAACTACATACATGAATGAGGGCAGTATAATCAATCAGCTAAAGTAGATCCTTTATTATAATTTTTATACTTTTGCGTAAGGTCAAATACTAACATAGAATATTTAATACTTGATGAAATATTCACATTGAATAATAAATTAATTTCCAAGTTATTATATCAATTGAAGACATTAGATAACAAGTCTTTGGTCACTGCTAAAGCATTAATAAATCTTAAACTTCTCCTAAGTTGCTTATCTTTTACAAAGTCCCATGGGAATACTTTAAGAGAGAGAACAAAACTTTAACCATTGATGAAGAATAATTTTTCATAACTATTATATATAGCTTTGCATCCAAAAATGGAAAATAAATGGCTTTCAGTAGCAAAGATATAATTGAATTAGGGAGTTAAGACATATACCTATTGAGCCTTCCTCCTTTTGTTCTGGGTGGTAAACCCAAGGGGATAAATCACATGTTGTTTGGAAGAAACCTTTTTTTTAAACACAAGGGAGCTGGTTCTGGGAGCTGGGAGAAAAAAAAGCTGGGAGCTTTTCATATTATTAATATCCTATGGAAGACTGGGTCACTAGAACTCTCCTACTGATTCTCTTATCATAACCCACTTTGCAGCCTGTGACCTCATGCTTATTCCTATGGAGTAGTGCAGCTGAAGAAAAATCCTCCTAAAGGGATCAGCTCAAATGAAACTAAGTGGAAACCTAAAAAAGAGCTCACCCTTTACCTGTAGTAATTACTCCCTGTAGTCACTGTGAACCTTAATGTGAATATACTTCATACAGAATACTGAATCCAAATGAGCTAAATTCTGAAAACCACAGAGAGAGTCCAAAAACATTTTTGCACTTTCTAAACTATACAGATTTCTAATATTTTTTGCACACTTTCTGACCACAACAAGAAAGCCCCGTGGCTCCATCCACAAGCCACTCTGCAGCCTGCATTTTAAGCACAGCTGAAGTCTACTCAAACCATGGCTGGTGCTCACAATGCAAAGAAAGCATACTTTGTGTGCAAGTATCACGGATGGGGAAGGTTGAACTGTTGCATCCAGTGTTTCCTATAACTTCATTAGGCTTTACTGTATATGTAACAAACGCATATCCTATCTTTAGGATGAGTAATAAAATAAAGAGGTGAAAGATGCTGCTTAAATAAAGCCAACTTACAAATTTCGTAAGCAGAGAGGGAAATTGCCAAGACAGCAAAGAAAAGTGAAGGGCAAGAAAAGAAGCAGTTCTTTCAGTCATCTCTTCCTAAAGCACAGTGCTGAAGCAAATGTTAGAAAACATGGTTTGTGTTTGGTTTGGGTTGGTTTTTTTTTTTTTGTTTGTTTTGGTTGTTTGTTTTGTGGGAGGTTTTGTTTGGTTGTTTTTTAAATCATGTGCCTATTGTAAAAGGAAACACTAAGTTTATCACAGCCATGTTTGGATTTGAACTCCTAGCTCTTCCTTAGTCCCTGGCTCTAGATAATGACACTGGGCCATAAGAGAACCAGTGGCCTAGGCACCAGCTTACCAAAGACATAAAAGAAATTGCACAAAATACGAGGCTCTGCTGACAGTGTAAGCTGTGAAAAGCAGCAGATAAAAACTGTTTTATTCAAGGGTTGGATTTGATGATCTGAGGTCCCTTCCAACCCAGCCAATTCTATGATTCTATTCCCTCTAGGAAAGGGGGTTGGAACTGGCCAGGGATAAGGTGTATTGGTGAGACTGCCTAACAACAGATAACACTCACTGTGTTTGGTCTGCAGAGGGAAACAAACCAAGCCAAAGGAACAAACCAAAGCAACTCAATGCACTTCTAGGACACAAGCTCTCTCCTCTTCCTCTCAGATTATTAAAGTCAGCTGGAAAAGTAATTTCAAAGGAAATTAAGGAGAATGCTTTGACTTTATTTCCTTCATACATTTCACAGGGACTCCAGGCAATTCAAAATATATGAACTTGAGAAAAATGTCTGCTTAGTGTCCACCTTATTATTATCTCCTACTGCTAGTAGTTTTTTCCATTACTGTTACTCACACACAAAAAAATCTCAGTGTTGGACCACAACTCCTGCTCCTGTGAGTGTTGTGAAAATCTAGTGGACTGCAATTAGTCATCCCAACACACAAACATATGTTGCAAATTTTAAAACACTGTGTAATTAAAAAGACTACTTCAAAATGCTCACATATGGTGCTACAGATTTTCACTTAGAAGAAAAAGTCCACAGTTTTCAGCTGCTTGGTTTTAAACAGCCTTGCAACATTACATGTTCTCCTGTTCTTCTTTTAAAGGATGCACACACACCCCAGAATCATATGATGTTCTGAACTACCTTTAAACATCTGCTTGTGGATGAAAGCCTGAAAATATAAACTTTATGATGTTTAAACAAAAAAGCAAGTTCAAACTCAAAAGAGAACCCAAACAAAAGCACAATAATCACATAAAACCGTATCTGTGAGTTGAGTATTTCAGGATCATAATGATATCTTAGCATCAAAAGAAAGCATTTGAAAACTTACTATACTGTCCCAAATGCTAGTTTCCATTTAGCTTCATTTCAGTCAGAACAGTTATGATTTTTCTAAGTGATCATGTACTGTATACAAGCATTTGTTTCCCAACAGCTAAAACTATTTTACTGTTTTCAGACCCCAAAACTGTTTAAGGGACATTAAGTCTTTTGACTCTTTTTTCCCTTTTTTCCTTTTTTTTTTTTTTCTTCTTTTTCCTTTTTTTCCTTTAGTTTGGAAAACTTATTTATAACACAACTAGCATTTTTATATTTCAAAGGGCTCAACAGAAACCAGTGACCTTAACAATTACATAAACTGGAATATGAAATTGCATTATGGTTTATAAACAGAGTTTAAGGTTCTGCTGAAGAAATATGACATCCTTTACTCATCTCCCAAGTTTCTTAATGACAACTTAATGAAGCTTGAAGATCAGACTAGTTCTATTTAATTAAAAGTAATATTGCTTGAAAGGGAATTTGATTAGCAATAAGGAAGGTCATATGACTGGGACTACAGAGGCCTGTGTCCTATCACTGCCCATCTTAATTCACCTTGGGTCAATTATTTTCTCTCTTCTCTCCATTTCTCTATCTGTAAACCTGAGAATAAAGATAAGGAAGAAAAGAAGGCACTGACCTCTATCACTTTTAAATGGTAAATCCACAGACATTTCAGATAACAGTCAGAATGGATTTTAAATACATCAATTTGCCCATCCAACTATTTACATATCCATTCCCAAATGAACATTTAAATCAATGTTAGCAACAAGCACACTGCAAGGTTGAGTTCCCTTCATACTAAATCCAAAGTTGTTTTAACAGTTTTAAAGGATCTCCCCTCATTTCTAGCCAAGACTGTGTCCTGTGTTGCACAGCCCAATGCAACTTCTTTCCTCTGCAAAGAATTCTTCTTCAATATCAGTACTTCTTAATTGGAAGTGTACGTGACATCTTCCAGGATCTGGGGGAATAAAATCAACTGGTTTTATTCTCTTTTTAATTGACAGACTGAAGCCCCAGAAAATAGTACTTTGTTTAAAATGACGACATTGAAAGCAAATACAGATAGATGAATGCAACAAGATAGATCAACTTTATTGTCATGGAAAAAATTCTCTAATTAGAAAGCAAGCTGCATGAAAATAGATCATAAATTATTCTACTGAAGTAAACTAGTGAGGTCCAAATCCCCTTGTTTTTGTTTTTTTTTTTTTTAAATTAAAAACTGAAGATGCAGCACAGAAATTAATTAATAGATATCACAGCAATCTTAATTTTTTTTAAATATGCAAATTTTTTTTATATATTTACATATATTCTTAATGCAAAAGGTAACATACACTGGCAAAATACTTACATAAGCAAGTTCTAAAAATGGTATTATGTAACTTGGTTAAATTCATTCACTCATTCAAAAACCCATATCTGAGTGTGTATAATTCATCTCTGTCACTAATTCAGTTGAAAAACCCTGTTTGATTTAATGGAGACACAGGAAACTCCGAGCTTCATGTCATAAGAATTACAGCAGAACATTATTGAAATTTTAAACGAAAAAAAATTTACATCTACTCTTTGAGGTCACCTTTACAAACATAGCACAATGAACCTGGTTTAATCCAAATCATTTTTCTGTTAAGATTCTGAATTGATTCTATAATCATATAAAAACAAGCTCAATACACAATTAGAGCTAACTGTTTTCCTAGCCACTGAAATACACAAAGCAATTTGTGAAGTAAAAGTATTTTTTCTTCTCTGAGGTTCACTGTTTAAAAAGGTGTTTTCCATAGCAAGTGACATTTCTCAGCATAATTCTGAAAACTAATCAGATAGGTTTCAAGAAAATGTCAAACTGCTGCTCCTGGCAATGTTCTGAAAATTAAACTAACGTTACATTTGAAAAGAAATTAATTACTGTTTGCTAATGATTTTTTTTATATTAAAAATGAGCATATTTGCCATTTAATATAAACATGCTTTCAAGTACAATCACCTTTACTGCCTTCAATGTGATAAACAGTAACTTTTATTCTAATGTTCCACGTAACAGGCAGGCAACAGATGTATTTCTCATACTGTTGAATTTTAAGAAACTGGTCTTTTGCTTGATAGACATTTTGCCTGAACTAATTTTCATATGAATGTGTATCTTTTCTGCAAATTCTGCTCTGCACTTCTGAAAAACACAACTAGGGACAAAAACATGTCTTTTGAGTTCACTTAAAGGAGTTAAAGACCTCAAGCTGCAAAATTTCAGAGCAGAGAACAACAATCCAAAAAGATTTCTGTCTTTCCACTTTGAAAAAGCAAGTGTAGAATTGTTTGTGAAACAATAGTGAGACGAGCTGTCTATGGTAACTATCACAACAAAAAGATACTTTGAGTGCAATTCCCATCCATTTTATCTCAACTACCAAACACCCAGTTGATTTACTCTGGTTATTAAACTTGTAGCTTGCATAACGGAGTGCAAGCACAATGAAAATGGAGTTAGAATTCAATGTGTTATAAGGAGAAAAAAGGTACAGGACTAGATCTCACACAGAAAACTGCAAGATTCCAATGAACAAGCAACAAGAGAAAGGAGCACTGTAAAGAAAGGTCAAGTAGCTACCAGGTGAACCTCCATCAAATTCACGATGACATGCACAGAGTTAGCAGGGCTACCTCACCTGCTGCTAAGCATTGTATGTACGCTATAAACTGGAAACATAAACATCACAAACTGCCTCACCATGTTCCCCTCTGTAGCAGATCAGGATGAAGTTCTGACAGCAGGAAGCACAAGCTGTGCATCGCTTCAGTAACTGGCCTAGGAAATTCAGTCTCCCCAGAAACTTGTCTCGGAATTCTCTAATCTCCAGGGGCTCACACACAGACAGCCCCTCCACAATCCTTCTGTCTCTCTGGCAGTTGTCCTGACCTTATCACTCCAGCAGCAAACTCCTTCAGGTACTCAGCACACATACACATGGGCTCCCAAGGCACTTAACCTACTGGCTGGATAGAGCAATCTTGAAATACCCTTCCCTTGCAACCCATAATGTGCCCCATACCCATCAAGACCCCTCACACACACCCTGATGGGTGCTCCAGAGAGCTGTACCCATTGACTGTGGGAGCCAACCCCGGCCCATAGGGCTCATGCCCCTCCAGGGAGAAAGCAGGGCAGGAAATCCCTTCCTCTGAATGAGATATTTGGATTTCCCTGCCCACCATCACACTCTCCTGTTCCTTCATGCATGTGGAAGGTGTGTCTTTTACCAAGCAATTTCATATTTTAAAAGCAAATTCATCAGATAAAAATAGTGCAAGCAATGCATATGAACAAGTGAAACACAAAATAACAAGGAAGTAATCTAAAAAACATTGAAACAAGTAACATGTAAACAAATCAATCAGAAACTAAAGAATATAGAAAACATTAAGTGACAAAACCTACTAACTCATACTTTGAACGATATTTTAAAGTCATGTAATTGACTACTACGAACATTTAGAATCAAGCAGGGGGTAAAAAAAACCCAACAGTTGCACTGCTTTGTTTTTCTGTATTTTTGCTGTATTCTGTATTAAGCAGTTCATAAACATCTAAATTATGATTTTTCCAGTGAGTCAGACTGCTTTCTAGAATCAAAATGTTGTTCTCCAGGCGTTTAAGTTCAGATTTGCCAGATACCAAAGGTAACCCATTTTCCAGTGCACCCCATTCCAGACAAAGGTATTGTTTGCTCCTATGTACTTGACCTCTGTCTAGGATTTTGTGATTTTTTAGGGTGAGAGTGTATGCATTGCACAGAGGCATGTGTGTTATTTAAAAAGGATCTTCACTTGCTGACTTTTCTAGCGGGTCTAAAGCATGGGTCCATAATATTTTCAGAAACAAGAAAGGAGAAAAGAAGGACGAGAAGGCTGCTAAGCTGTAGCTTTGCACCTTTGCATGTTAGGGCCATTTTAAATACCAATGGGGAATATTTGTAATGGAATGAAGAAGAATGCAGGTATTTTTATGTCATTATGCAACACCTAGCCACAGAAGCAGTCAATTAATTTCCAAACTGAAACTTTACTCATTGTCATGAGTTAGCCCTAGCTGGTACCAACCAGGCCTCTGCTTGCTCACCCCCGACTCCCCACTGCAGGATAGGGAGGAGAAAATCCACCCAAAGATTCCTTAATTGAGACAAGGACAGGCAAAAATCAGACAGACTCAACTTGGGAAGAAAAAAATATTAAACTTAATATTAACTTAATCCATCAGAACAGGAGAAAACATGATTGGATCTTAAAATACCTTCCCCCCACCCCTCCCTTCTTCCCAGGGCAGATCCCTTCCCTGCTGCCTCCCCCTCAGGGGCACAGGGCAGGGGGTTTTAGGGTCAGTTCCCCACACGGTGTTTCTGCCGCTCCTTCCTCCTCAGGGGGAGGACTCCTCACAGCCTTCCCCTGCTCCAGCGCGGGGTCCCTCTCCCGGGAGAGTCCTTCAGGAACCCCTGGGACACGCGTCCCTCCCACAGGTGCAGTCCCTCAGGCACAGGCTGCTCCCGCCTGGGCTGCACACAGAGTCACGGCTGCTGCGGGAGCAGTCACCTCCTCTGACACGGGGTCCTACGTGGCTGCAGAAACACATTTGTTCCCCTACTAGAAGTAAGGCAATGCTGATTGACAAAAACAAAAAGCAAAAACCCACAACCAAATCCCTAGAAACTCTTCATTGTGTTTGCAGGTCACCTTAGAGATTTTTAAGTAAAACTATGTGAAAATCACTTGTTTTAAAGAACTCACGAACACTGCTGCTCTTGCCAAGGGAAATCAAGTAGAGTTTTACACTATTCCAAGTATTCTTTAGCCTGGACTCCAACTGCTCTCCCATTTAACAGGAAAAATGCTTAGTGTGGGACCAGGTGGCTAATAAACATAAATTGTGAACATCACACACAAGCAAAATTAAATGACCATTTGTTAAAACAATATTTAAATATCTTGAGAAGTTAACTCTTGATGCCTATCAAGTAAAGACTAAACTCATTGATTTTCCAGGCCCTTCCTCCCTTCTTCGTTTTCTGGACAACATTCTGCAGCAATCTCTTTGACCTCTGCATACCTCTTTTTAATATCTAAAAGTCTATCACCTTCCCTTCAGATATACCTCAGTTCCTATTTGTTCCATGGATAGCACAAACTTTTTCACAATAGGACTGCAAAGGCACACTTTGATCTCTATCTAGCCCATTCTTTCACAAACTGGGAATCAATGAACTCCCCATATTTGCTGTACAGCAACATTTTGAGGCCACAAAACTTTCCTGACATGAAAAGACAACTGGAAAAACTTTAATGTTCAGGAAAGAAAGGTGTTCTGCGCTAAGTGCTATGTCTTGTTTCTTTGGCTTTTCCATGTTCCTCTTTCTTGTGTCCTACTCCTGCTTCAGCTTTGTAGAAAATACAACTGATCAAAAGACAGCCGCATGTGCTGCAATTAATTAATTTTCAGTAGCAATAGGTGACCTCCTGTGAATTTCATAGAGTCAAAGGCTACATGAGGTTTGAAGCAGCCTCAGAAAGTCATCCAAGCCAGTCTCCTGTACAAAGCAGGGTCAGATAAGAGATCAGACCAGGCTGCTGAGGCTGCCCAACCTTTCTGAGCAACTTAAGCCACTGCCAAGATGTCCCCAGATAGATTTTCTACCAGAAACAAAATTCTCCTAAACTATGTAAATTATACTGGATTCATTATTTCCAGTAAATGTTTCATGATTATAACTATTTTTCTCAGAAAATGAAGGGAATCTGTAAGTTTTCTATATCCAAGTTCATTGGAATTATTTATCTGATTTGGTTTTGAACCACATTTGATTTAACCTTTGGTATTGTAGTTACTCATCATTCGGTGACCAAAACCAATGCCATGTTTAGAATTTCATATTGAAAAAATGGATCTGTCACAATCACAGGATGACTTTCTGTAAGGTTTTAAAAACACCAAACGCAAATTAAGAGATACACTGTAATAATGCTCTACCAAATAGATTCCAAGGTACCAGCTACCAGCATACAAAGTAGTCTGAAAATCAGTGTTTAATACTCAGCTTTCCAAGGACCTCCAACAGCAGCCTAAGCAGACCAAAGGCTGAACACCACCAGTCAAAGCTGAAAATGCTACAACTGTGGAAACAGCAGAAACACCTGGAAAACATCAGCTTAAAAAGTTGTGTCTCACACTTGGAATCATCTGAACTGATAATATCCAATAGAAAAAAATCTCCTGCAGCAGGAAGGAAAAGTTGATTAACTTCACATGAAGTTTGAGGAGAAGACTGCCCTTTAATCAACACAGGTCTGTTACTCTGTGACTTATGTGAATGTTTCATTGCTACCAGCCATACACAAGAACAAACATCTCAAAAAGGATCCAAATGATCCAAAATACACTCATCTATTTTGCTAAAAATGCTATCTACTAAATTGTGCACCTAAATGAATAACAAAGCAAACAAAACATTAAGAACGTGACTGAAGAGCTACCCATTTCATTAGGCTATCTATTGCAACTGGTAAAAAATACAAATCTGAAGGTATTGGATCTTTTGAGTCATTCATTCACAAGAATAAAGCCCTTGTCTCACAAGTATATGCTTAAAATTCATACTTTAAACATAGTTTTGGTTAGCCTTTAAAATGGAACAAGAAGTAAAACTCTAAGACCTTAATACCATTGCTTTCTCCTGTGAACCTTTTGTCAAAATGAGGGTCCATTCACTTTAAAAAGCTTGTTCCAGAAAGCTAAGATACACCCAGAAATATGATTCTAAACACGTGACTTTAAATAAGAACATATATATATATGAAAGTCTACAAATGTTTTGGAGAAAAATTAAAATGTTTCAAATTCCATTATTTAAAATTATGTTACACATCCAGTTATGAATAGGTATAGGCTCTGATCTGTGGAATTGGATTGTCCTTCAGAATTACATAATGACTATGTTCTGTCTCACAACAATCTGATTTCCCTATCACCTAGTATTTCAATGTCCTCCAGTACTGATACATGGGCAATGTTGTCATACTTAGACCTAAACCCCCTATATAAAGGGGTTTTCTAACTTATAAAAGTACTATAAGTACTTTAGCACTATAAGTAACTATAAATACTTTTCAGACTTATAAAATGGGGATACAGTTAATTTCTATTTGTGTAGCAATCCCAGTTTACAAATGAAGCACAATAAAAAAGCTGAGGTGTTATCCTTTTGCTAAAAATGGTATTGCTTTAAAACTTACAGATGTAAACAGTCAACTTAAATATGTGGAGGACTAAGCTACATTAAAGTAGGATGAGAGAATGTGCCATATTTCAAGAAGCACTTACATACCTATAATTATTAGCATGGGAAGAACAATGAATAATTTCAATCCCTCCACAGACAGGACAGATAGTCTCATATATTCTCATAGTAAAGACTGCCTGAGTTTACACCCCCACGTAATCTAAATGTAGACCTAAATCCCTACCCATAACTGTAATGCAAAGCAATCTCAGTGCAGCATACATGTTCTCTATAATAGATGAATCAATAAAGACCAAAAATAGCTGTATAAATTTATATGCACAAGTTAAAATGCCACTTGGAATTTTTCCCTGAAGAGTGGATTTAATTTTACTGTGCAAGTGAAATTACTGAGTGCTGCCCTTAAGATACTAAGTAGGCTGAATAAAAAAATACCCATTGTAAATGTTTTGTTTATAAAATAACTAGAGTAGTTATGTGTATATCAAGGTAAAACTTTACATTAAATAAGGAACAGAATACAGGACAATCTTCCTGTCCAGAAAGTAATAGTAATGTTGCTGTTCTTTTCTAAGGGCACATGCCTTCATGTCCTTTGAAAAATTATGAAAATTATCTGGAAAGACACAACAGTACACATTAGATGGATATAAAATTGCCAGGCATTTACAGATGTGAAATTTTCTGTTTGATGGAAAAAAGCATGGATAACACCTATAAAGTGATATGCACAGTGGAAAGACAGTAATAAACACAACGTGAAACAAATATTGAATGCCTTATGTTCTGATATCCAGAGTACAAAGAAAGTGCATTGAAAGACAGACAGAGGAACAATTCTAGAGTGGAAAAAAAAGAGAAAAAAGCCTTACTTTCAAAATCAATTATCTATAACCTTGTAGGTTATATAAAAACTTAATCCCCCCAAACACATAGCAATAGAGTAAAAAGGACAGAAATACTGTCTTTATTTGCTAGATGAAGATGTGGACCTCAAGAATAGCTAGATTAATATCCTGAATCCATTTCAAGCTTTTTACATAAAAGCCTAATCATGAACAGCAGCAGTTTAGCAAGGTTGTTTATTCACCAGTGGTCATCTTGCTTTATAAATATAAAATAATGAACTGGGTTGAGCTCTCTGTTTCTGGAAATTGTCTCCTGCAAAAGATTTTTCCAGTTTTCCCTACTCTATACAAAAATATTACTTGTGCACTTCAAAAAAGAAGAGGAGTTTAAAAAAGAAAACAGAAAAGAGAAGGGGGGGAAAGAATTAATTTGGCTACAGAATGACTCAGACTTTCTGCTTCATTTACAGATTTTTAGAATAATTTACATCCTGGGAAAATTCCCAAAATGAGGATCAAGTGAGGCTATGCCCAAAGCTGCAAGAATTTGGGTGTCCGCAGTGACCTTGGAGGAATTACAACTAAGTATCCAGCTCTCCTGAAGCAGTTCAATTCTTGATCAAAATATATGCATCTTCGTAAAGAATCACACTATTACTCAAGCTAAGGTTATGTTCCCCCTTAATCATATCAAATTATTTTTGGCCTAATAAAAATCATAGTAAATAAAGTTCCCTCATAAGTTCCCCATAAATATCAGGGTTATACTTTTTATAATATTATAATATTGCGGATTTTTATTACAGCTTAACAATAAAAGTGAAAATATTTCATACAGCCTTAAAAAACTTAACAAGAGAAAATAAAGTTAAATGATTACAAGTAAGTCTACAATATTCTATCTCTACATGTGCAATTTGCTGTGCAGTCCCATGAAAGGACAGTTCTGGAGTAGGTCTGAACAGCTGATTAGATAAAATTAAGGATGAGAGGCTAAAATGTAGACATCTTGGAGGTTTTTGGTTCAGAGCTTTCCATATTCCTGGTGTTGAGTTTGTTGTTTTTTTTTTTTTTTTTAAAGCAAACAAACATACATCATATAACTAAGTCTGAACCAATCACAACAGAAATAGTAAATAAGTGTATTATGGTTTCATCCTTTCCTCCCACTTGAATGAACAGAACAACCCATTACTCTGAGAGCAAGTATTTTGGGATTATTTACCCACACAAACTTACATTAAAATAACTTCCACAGCAGAGAAAGCAGATCATGGGAAAGCATTATATGCTATCACGAAACAAGGAAATTTGTGCAATCAGTATTGGGTCTTTTTTAAGCAGGTATGCCTGATTCAGTGCTGTTTTTTTGGGTATTTACTGATTTAGAATGCACTCTTTGAAAAATAATGTAATTCACATTTTATTTCTTCTGAGAAATGAGTCTCAGAGAGACTGGGGAAGAAATCTGGTTGGGTGTTGTGGTTTTTTTTGTTTTGTTTTTGTTTATGTTTTTGTTTTTGTTTTTTTTTTTTTAACAGAAAAAAGGGCTAATAGCATTTTTGTTTCTTTTAACCACAAATCCTAAGTAAAAACCATCTGTGAGGTGCCAGGCAACATGCCAAGGAATTCTCTACAGTATAATTCATTGTACTTGTCTTGCACCTGTTGAGTCACGGGCAATGCTAAATATTTAGAACAGATCACATCCAGATCACAGTATTCATGCTTACAGGCTAATCCAGTTCCTTATTTTCAACCAAAATGAAAACTCCTAGCTCATCCCACAGGAACATTTGATTTCTGAGATTTTGAGTGAGTATGGGTAGGTGGCTCAAACCATCACACCAGTAAACTGGAATCTTTCATAAATGGTTCAACATGCAAAGAAGATGAACAACAATCCCCAATACACCAGGTGTTTTTCCAAGGGTATCACTCCAGGAGGGCTGCAACAGTATCAAAAAATCAATTTTGCCTGCTCCCCTACCCTCACCTTTTACCTCAACCCAGACTCTTTGGTAGGTGAACCTTGACATCTTTTATTTGCTGCTGACAATATTAATTTTTTTTCACCTGAAATGTCAGGTAGTTACAACTGTGAGATTTTCATATTGTTACATCTAAAGTAAGGATAACAAAGTTCATGATATCTTGTTCTGCTGCTGATGTTACACTTTTATTTTTCATGGGTGCATCTAGTCTTAGAAAGAAAAAACAAACCCACACACTCACTATCTGGAATTCAGACTCTTATTTTAGAAATCAATATGCTGCTAACCCACTGAAGCCACAGATACTCCCTAAAATATACATCCAACACCTCTGTGTACCTACTCATAATGATTAAGAATTAATGATTTTTTTTAACTTAACTTAAAATTCTTCCCTATTTTTAGGGTCAAATATACAAATGGCTTCAGCTTGGCGGGGGTGGTGGGGGAGGAGTAGGAGAGAAAGAAGCAGGGGAAAAGATTTTCATGTTAATATTTGAGAATGTAATCCTGTCATTAAAACTAGAGTAAGGATGTATAGTATTCATCCCAACAATTAATGGCAACACTGAATCAAGACACAGAACACAAAATTTTGCCCTCATAAACAGATGTCTGATTTAGTCTTCATATTATTGGAACCTGACAGTAATGGGGACAGGGAATAAAGTTCTGAAACTAAGAAATCCACAGTGCAACAGGAAAAAAAATAAGAAGGGAAGAAAATTATGTTGGCTGTATCAGCAACCTACTCCTCAAATTTCAATCTTCCTCACACAAAAGCAAAGTCTGGAAAGTTTTCTCTTTAATATAGATTTCTTTAATCTTATAATTATCATCCAGACTGCCTTTATGCTTCCAATCTCCTTGAATTGGCATTAGATGGAAATGAAGAATGAAAGTATCTCCATCATCTCCAATTCTTTTAACATTCTTTGCTTCCTCTTTCAATGAGATTTTTGAAAACACTGAAGCACTGGTCATGAAAACACTCATTCTGAAAGGCTTGCAAAGCCCTAATTCTAAAATTGGAATTCTTATCCCTCTTTTCAGAGCCAGAAAGCATTCAACACTGCATTGTCTAACACCCTCTTCTTTCCCTTATGTTATTCATTACTGATTTGACTGATACTGCAACAACTTGTGCCCTTTGCTTTTGGTCTGTTTGGTTTGGTCTCTCCTTTTCATAAGGGATATGGTATTTTTGTTCCATCATAGCAATGATGCTTCTTCTAGTATTATGATGTGACAATTTTATTACTTCTGTTACCACAGTAAAGTCCTGAAATGGTAGATTTTAAGAAAATAAATACAGAAGTATTTGTGATAACCAAATCACTCAGCTCTTCCAAGATAAAGAAAATGAAAACACCACTCTGGTGAACTTTTAGCTACTCAGAAGTGTGGTTAGAATGGACACAATAATCACAGAAGGGCTGTGGTTGGTAGGGACTTCTAAAGGTCATCTGGTTCAAAACTGTTGCTCACACAGGACTACCTAGAGCAGGCTGCCCGGGACCATGTCCAGATGGCTTCTGACTATTGTCAAGCTCTCTGGGCAACCCATGCCAGTGTTGGTCATTTCAACAATGAAAAACTGTTTCTTGATGTTTAGAGGGAGCCTCCTGTGTGCCAACTCATGCCCACTGCCTCTGGGCATGTCACTGGGCACCACTGGAAAGAGCCCAGCTCTGTCTTTTTTGTATCTTCCCTTCAGTAACTTACATACATTGACGAGTTCCCCCTGAGCCTACAGTGTCTGAACAGTCCAGATCTCTCAGCCTTTCTTCACAGGATCAATGCTCCAGTCCCTTCATCATCTTTCATGGCCCTTGGCATGTCCATATCTCTCCTGTACTGGGGAGCCCAGAACTGGAGATATCATTCTAGGTGGGGCCTCACCAGTGCTGAGCAGAGGAGAAGGATCACCTCCCTCAATCAGTTTGCTACACTCCTTCTAAAACACCCAAAGAAACATCCCACAGCCTTTGTAGCACAGGTGTGTTGCTGGCTCATGTTCAACCTGAGGTCCACAAGAACACCAGGTCCTTTTCTGCAGAGCTGCTCTCTAGCTGGGTGGCCCGCAGCATCTTCCAGTGCCTGGGGCTGCTTTCCCACTTGTAGGGTTATGTAGCCAGGAGACATAATGTGACATGACAGCCTTTCAAAACACAAGTTAACTGGAGTGGTTTTCATGCAATATTTGTGGAGCACTGAAGCAGAGATGAAGTTCATTTCCCTTGCTTAACTTCTCAGCCTCTGTTATAGTCCAGCAAGTCCTGCTTCATTTTCAACTAATTAATAGACTGCCTATATGCATGTAAACTTGGTAGCCTTGCATATGCATTCCTCATTGGTTTGTATCTCTGCTGCTCTGTGCCCTTACTGCTTTCCTTCTGAATAATTTCATCCTCCTAACTGCATTCATGCTGACACATAAAGTAACGTAAAACTGGAAGAAATTTTCTAGACCAACAGTTGGAGAGGAAAATGTTACTACTATGAAGCAGGATGTAGAAAAATAGACATGTCATTAAATCTACAAACACAATCTGTAGCAAATGCATCAGTGTTCAAAGCAGAGCAGCTTTCCACTTCCCCAAAAGAACTCGGGGGATTTGTCATAGCAGATCACATTGCTGCTCTGTGAGATCCAGTGTGCAGCCTCCAGCACTGGCCAATACCTGGTGCTACATGGAAAAGTGAGCAGCAGCATATTGCACCTGGCTAACCTCCAGAGATTTGCTCTGTAATTGCTAAGCAGAGCAGAAAAGAAAAACACTGGAGTTTCTCTTGGGCTATATAAGTCATTTTGCTTATGTTTGAATTTAGCAATATAGGTGACACTGGATTAAATGCAGTCGATCAGAATCAGCTTCTTAGCTTATGGAGACGATGTAAATAAATGTTCAAGTAGCTACAAAAAATACAGCCAAGTCTACCAGAAAAGCCAACAGTTAGGGACTCAACATCCCTACTCAGTACACTAGCAGGTAATGCTGAGGGCTATTTGTTCCCAGGCAGGAGGAAGGGTGTATTATACAGGGACATGGGACCACTATAATTCCGATCTGGACTTCTAAAACTGTCCTCCTGTCCTTAACAACAGGGAGGTTAATCTTCAGAAACTCTGGAAACTCATATCCCCATGAAGCAGAGTACAGTAAAGAAACAACAAAAACATCCTTGTGGGTTATCACATCTGGTTCCACAAAATTCTTCTACCTTGTTTATTATTGTGCCCTTCATTCCACCAACCTTGCCCTAGTCCCTCACCTCTACTGTTTAAAAATATCTCTCATTTTATTCTGGAGTAATATTCAGGCTGTGAAAAGAAACAATGAGGACAGAGAAGCCACATCTTTTTAGTGAATGGTTACAAGAACTATCTTTGACAACACGATATGAAAGTCATTTATTCAGCTCAACATCAACATAATGATTTCATGGGGAAAAAATGAGAACCCTTCATAAATTACTTCTTATGACTAAATTATGCCATATTCAGTTCACATTTTTCCCAAGTTATCTCATTTGCCTTACAGATTGATAAAGGTCTTCATGCCCAAGCCTCCATATTCTACAGGATAAACATTTTCTACCTACTCATGAATCTGTCACATTTCTCACGTTTTATGATCCTCTTCAATTCAAACTACTTTTGTTGGCAGAGCAGGATACAGTGCAATTGGATTTCTCACCATTTGAGATAAACAAGATGGACTTCCTTCAAGTTCCTTCCTTTCTCAATTCTTTCAAGCAGTTCTGTATGGATACAATACCGTATATGACCTTGGTAGGCTGCTGCAGTTTTTTTATAAGACTCATTTTGGTAATTTTTAAATGGACAAAGACTGAATTTGGAACCAGATGGAAACAAGTTTTCAGGTCACTCCCACTAAATACCACCAATTAAAATTAGCCTTTCACTCTAACAAATCTATCATGGATCACTTCAGCTAACCCATGGAGATCCTTAGACTCAGGAAAGCAAAATTAAAAGGTCTTCCAATTCCAGTAACTGACTTTAGTTTTCTGAAATGGGCATCAGAGGAGGCTACCAGGAAGGACAGGAGTGAGAATGCCTACTAGCTCAGGTCAGTGTTACTTCATAGTGATTTTTCCCACCAAGGAAGTGGCAGATAGTACATGTCCAAATAAAATGGGATTATTACTTAGTATTCATTGTTTTATCCTCATTGCTACCAACAGTTACTTAGTTGCCAAACTACTGTCTCCTTTTCCTATCATATGTTTCTAAAAAAGCCATTTATTGTTTGTTGCAGTAAACACACATTGTTAAACCCTTTCAGATGTCTGCAATCAACAGAAAACTCCACCACAGAACCAAGTGCCCCTTCCAATTTGGCATTTCTTTCCCATCTCTGCTCTCTTGTTTACAAGCTACCTCTGCTATTTTGTTTGCAAAAGCTCTCACTTCTAAATGCCTCTGTCTACTAAATGTTGCATTAAAAAATAACAAGCTACTTGACTGCACAGAGAAAACTGAAGAATTTGCCAGGAACCTCTCACTCATTCTCTCGGATATAGGGAATTTGAAAGGAGGACATGGTCCTTAGCCAAATCAGAACATTTTCAGTAATTTGGAACATGTTTGGCTAGGCCATAAGTATGGCTCTGGAGTTTTTTTAATCTCAAAGTGAACAAGTTGAAAAGTTTCATACATCTAGTGAAATATGAATTACATCTAAAAGTTGAGGCAAACTAAGTTGGAAATTGCAATGCAACTGGTAAAAGTCAATCCTCACATCTCTACAGATGTTTTCTTCAAAGAAATAATACATTCCTCATTCTTCACCTTGATAAATTAGTGATAGCAATTGCACACAAGCAAAGATAACAGAGTAGCCTTTCCAAGTTCCTGTCCAATCGACTTAATTTGAATACGTTTATGTGTACAGTACTAGAAATTCAGTAGAAGAGCCTGTCTACAATATTTTTTTTGCTGATGCAAATCGTAAATATTATAAACTGATGGAGTAGACAAATTTTTATGCCCATATAAAATTCATAAGCCTTGTCTGAGAGCTCAGTCTTACATCGATCTATGTCATCAGGTACAACAGTACAGATTTCATCTGTCAGAAGTCTATAAAACATTGTATTAATATACTGACCTTTAAAAACTCCAGAAAACTATGCTTCAGTATGGTGTTAAACATGGCTCAGTCTGGCTTCAACAGAATAGGATCATGAAAATTACAGATGTACACTGCTGAAGCTTCCTCTTCTCCTCATTTCCTCTGACCTCTCAAAAATGACAACCCCATTTCAACATTTCCAGCAAACCCCAGTCCCCTCCATCATTGCCCTGCTTTGCATTTTCCCTTACAGCCACCGCCATCTCCTTAAACTGCTGTTTTCAGTTTGGCTGTCAGCTCTCATCATGTCAGATACCCTGGAAATTGGTGCTTTCAAAAAGCATGAAAAAAATAACATTACAAGGTAGGAGAGATACTGAAAGGAAAGAACTATATTATGCTTATCTTCTAGGAAACAGAATCCTGAAGGCAAAAGGTCAAAAAATTACCTCCGGAGCTGTAGTGACTCAGACCTCAAGTAACCCATGTTTGGAAGTGCATGGGGATAGCATTTTTTTGTGGCATCACTTGATCTCAAGTAGGCTCAGAACAGATAACCAGATGGGATGTGATACTTATCTTGCCCCTGCAGTGGAAAGCCACCAAAGTACAACACTTTTGAAAAAGATATTCACTTTTCAGATTATAAAGTTACTTGAAACCCAAGGCTAATTTCTTCAACACCAGGGGAGGACAGGGTCAGGGGTGAGGGAGTGACAAACAAACACAGACAACAGTGTTTTTTACAGGCCTGGCCTCCAGGAGCCAGGTTTCATTAAGCTGTTAAGAGCCAGGTGAGAAATCGAAGATTTAACCCCTCTTTTACAGACCAAACCTGTACTACTTTTGGTGGGACTATGCTATTTACACATTCAGACTGTAATTCATCACGATATATCCCAAGAAAATTTAGAAAAGCAAAATCCAGTCAAAAATCCCATGTTGCATTTCTGAATCAAACCTGGAGACATAGAAAAATCTGATCATAGTTACAGAAAAGAAGATGAGAAGATAAACTTTTCTTTATATGTCTTTATTTGCCACATTCTACAGAACTCTATATTCAAAATTGTATAAATTCTTACACAGCTTTCAGGAAGTTATTTACTTTCCAGTTGCATTCCTAGTCATACTCATACAAGGACAAAGTAGACTGACAGAGATACTAAAAAAAATGATCTCCATCCTAACTGCTCCTGCCACGAGGAGAGATGAGTATGCCATACTTGAGCAGTTCTGCAATTGCACAGCTATCAAGGAACTGTCATTGCCATATAAGTTGCAGCAACTGTGAGGCTGCTTTAAATTGAGCCAAGGACTAAAGAGGTCTGTGACAGAGAAGGAAAAAAAAGACCCTGTGGTTTCTGCATTGCTCCTAATATCACCCTCAGAGGCATTTGCGTTCAGGCCAAGTGACAGCCAGCTTCCCTCTCCCCCTCTTGGGCTGCAAAATAGCAGTGGGATACATGAGTGAATGAGATACAACACCCTGCATGGGCAGCTTCTCAGCAAATCCTTCTTAATTTTGCAGCCTAGTTCAATCCAAAGGTTGACCTTCACCTTTCACTTCCAAGCTTCCACCCTTTTTCATTCCTCTTGCATCTTTTCCCATTATAGAAGTATTTAGAAATTTCTATGTCAGTGTTATTCAGCAATTCAAAAGCTCCTTAAAAAGCTAATTTAGGATTAAATACTCCTTCTATTAAGTGTTATATAACTTTTCCTATTTAAAGGCAGTATCAGTGCAAAGTAATTTATGATTTCATATTATCAACACTTGAAAATAATGTCTTCATCATTAAATTCCACACTCGTATGCTTTCTTGATCTCCTTAATAAACTTGTTACAGATAAGTTGAGAGTTCTCCTCTGAGTGGTCAGAAGAGAAAATCCATTTTCCTCATCTTATATGCACTTATGTAACCTTTAAGAGATAGATAGTCCCCACGTCAGTACCGCTAGCACTGAAATACTTGAAATCTCACTGTAGAGGCTTTACCATCACTTGCTGCCATTACTGGAACAGAGTTTAGTGACCAAACTGCAACTAAAAAATATAATCATATTGATTTCTCTTTTTTGGAGAACAAAATTCCAACTGCAGTCAGGACTCCATAAAAGCATCCATGAATAGGGTCCTGCTCTGCCATCAGCTTCCACACTAACTTAACTTCTAGATATCCACCACAGTGGCAGATGATGTACACCAAGTTCTTTACCCCAACCCAGATCCAATTTCACTACCATGATGTATGCGTGCAGTTCCTATGTCAAATCAGAGCATATTCATGCTAAAGTCTCTTACCACCCCAGTTACTTCCACCGGCTGACTGAACCAAACCAACAAACTGCCTCCTGCTGAGCAGTGGTCACATAGGCAGAGCTCCCAGTTGCCCACCATAACTCTTCTCCATAAAGGAATATGAACTTAAATTTCAGTCTACAGTAAAACTGCCAGCAATGTTTCCCTGTTACAATAACATCACACAAAGCTTCTACTCTTTAAGCAAATGCTTTGGAGCTATTTTAGTTCAAAGGTCACAACACAGGCTTTGAGACATAGGTTTTGATAGAAAATGCAATACTAAAAAGAACCCAGGTAGCACTACATGCATCTTCTTCAATGTCTCTCTGTAAAAGCCCTGTCAGTAGAGGCAGCATGCTGACCCTTGTGATATAAATATGAAAAGTAAACCCCCTACCAGCTGAGAAGTGGTACAAAAGCTTGGTAAGAACTACTGATTTCAATGAGCTCCTACTGAAAGGAAGAAGATGCCTAAGGCTATACGGTATTTTCTGATACATCCACTCAAACTTCACTGGGTCTTTCACAAATGTTTGTGCTGCAAGCCTACACTTAAATATTTTGAGTTTCTACCACGAAAAAAAAAAATTTAAAAAAAATCACTGTTTCTACTGAGTGAAAAAATAAATTAATAAACAATTACATACAAAATATCCTTCTTACCTCCTTTCTCTCTCTTTACTTCATCTGGGCACTAAATTTTGAAATTCATGTGGTCTTTTGTTGGGGTTTTTCATTTGTTTCAATGTGCTTCTGGTTTGTTCTTTTACATTCTCATTTAAAAGAATTTTGCAAATATCTGAGACAATCCACTGTCCCACAGCAGAAACCTTTTACTTGATGGTGGATAACAGTGTTTCAGCTTCATGCTTGGGCCATGGTGGGGAGGCGCAGGTGAAGAAGACAGAAAAGGTAAAAAGATCAAATGCAGACAGAAAAGTAGGCTGTACAAAAACACCCATCATTTAGGAATAATCACAACCATGTGTGCTCACTATCACGCAAACTTAAAACAACGCTTACATTCAGGTTTGGAATCCCTGAGAAGTTTCTGATACTATGGGAAACAAAGTGAAAAAAAAATATTCATCTAAGACTAACCTGTCAAGTGTAAGCTTTACACACAATAAAGGCATGTGCAAAGTAGACAGAGACTCACTGTGTTGTTAATACCATATTTTAAAGGCATTTAAAGTCCTTCTGACAACAAGTATGAGGTACCGACTAGGTAAGAATTTTCCAACTCAGTAACTCTCACACTGCATAATTTCATTTAAAACTTCAGTTGTTTTGTTTGTTTGTTTCTTTTAATTTAAGCACTTAAGGCCCAACCCCTCTGCCCACCCCCAATACTATGTATCTTCATCAGCTATGGGTTTTACCCTCTGAAAAATAAATTAAATTCTTGGCCTTCTGTTAGTGACACTTAATTCTTTTTCCTTTTATTGGAAATAAATTCCTTTGGTTGCAAATACATGGACCAGGGCTATGCTTTGTCTCCACAGCCACAAGAAATGGCATGATAATTTTTTTACTTGAAGTTTACAAGGTTTCCGAAGGTATGGTATTAGAACACACTGACCAGGAGGACACAGCTCCCCTTGGAAGAGTTAAAGGTAATCTCAATTTTTCAAGCCTCTTGGTAAAGTGAGAAAAAATGAACTTGATTCAGTCTGCACGCTACATAAGGCCATTTTTACCCACCCTGGGTGTGTGGAGTAGAATAAATAAATAAAAAAATCATTAAGATGTTGAGATTTTATTTTAAGATGTAAAGAATATTTAAGAATTTATCACCCTGCCTCCTTTGTTTGTTTAAACAGAAAATTTATCTAAACTTAGAGTCTGTTGACCATGGTTACTTAAGGTAATTACTCATTTGCATTAAGTAATTCAAATACTCCTTAGGTAAGTCTAACTTGGAACACAAAATTGAAAGTTATTAATTTACAAATTTACTGGCTAATTTGTGGTTAATTGGTGAACAATTAAATAAAGAACCTATATCCTCCTTTCAAAGAGCCATACTTCCATGTAAAAATTATAAAGCAGTCTGGGATAGGAGCTAATTAGGTTCAGGATCTTAATAATGCATGGCTTATTTCTGACGGAGAAAGTCTAGCTGTTTCCTTGGTCAGAAAATGGGTCTGAGATTAATAGGCTCCATGAACTAAATTTCTGCTGTAACATATTTGAGGTTTTTTACATTTGAATAACTATAAAGTCGCATGGGAAAACATCCGGGTACCAGTTGTCTAAACTGTTGGCTACTTCAAATACACAGCTGAGGCAAGGCAAACTCCATGTAGGAATTTCTTTATTCAAGCTTCAACTACACAAACATCATAGATGGAGAAGATGTGGCCTGAGCTTGCACCAATCACTCATGGTTAACAACTCCATAGCTGCTGCAGCACATGCCTGGAGCATGACTGAGTCAGATAAGTAATCCTCAGGAGATCTTGCTGTTGGCTGGTACAGTTAGCTGGTAGTCCAGCTATTATCAACATAGGCTTAAGTAATCTACTTATCTACTTTCCAAGTGCCAACATACACTCACTGTGATGTCCTAAGATATCTCCCAGCTCGCAGACAAAAGACTACCACTGAAAGTCACATTGCTGTTGTGCTCACCAAGTGACACAACGATAGAAGAAATGGCTTGCCACCGATAAAACGCTGCATTTCCTTGAGAAATGTCACAGCAACTATACGTCCACCTCAGAACCCAGCATACTTCTGAAAGGATTTGTAAATGCTGCTCAAATGGATTAAAAACAGCAATACCACTTTATAGATCTCAAGCCTGGAACCAGGCTGTTCACTATTTGTAAGTTCAACAGCCCCCAAAGTACGCCTTGGGCTTACAGCGTGGAAAGATACCTCCCATCCCAAGGAGACAACATGGTCCCTGTCTTGAAAACTCTGAAAATCAACAGTTATCCAGAAAGGACAGAGTTCATTCTTATGAACAACAGCAAAGCAATCCCTCCATTATAGAAGGATTAATGATTACACAATATTGAGTAGTGCCAACATTAACAAGCCAGAGATACATCACTCCATCAGGCAGCTCTGCATTAACACACCGTCACACCTCTCAGACTCTTATTTTCACAGGCTTGGTGAAAGGAAAAGGGCAAATATTTTCAGCTGGGTCCTTTCTAAATAAAATCTGAAAATTAACAGGCTAATTGACACAGAGATTTATGCAGACTTTATATAAATAGTCTGTAGAAGAGCTACCAAGCAAAAACTTCCTCAGCTATTTCAGCGAGATACAGAAAGTGAAAGGTAACTATAGTATTATGAGGGGCAAAGGCTGAAATCAATACAGTCTACTTCCTTAAAGTAACTTTTATTTACAATATCTTTGATTAAGGACACCATCTCATTTTCACACTTCAGTTGGGCAGATGGTGGGTTTTTGTTATTTTTTTATTGGTGTAGTTTTGGTTTGGTTGGTTTTCGTTTTGTTTTGTTTATTTCCCCAAAGGTGAAACTGATGGGAGTGAGAGGACAACTTTAACAGGGTTTTCACAAGCTTAAAGCAGCTTATTCTAACAACTGAGAGCTCTAAACTGCCGTATCAAGTTTGCTACTCAAGGTTACATTGACAGACATTTGAAAAAAAAATTGTTAATCCCCGAACTACACTTGGTTAAGGAAATTAAGCTTAGCTTCAGATTTGGTTCTACTTCCTTTCAGAAATTAAGAATAATTAAAGTTCTTCACAGATTTCTCTGAAAGAATTAATGTTAGCCAATATTAAGTGATAGCACTAAGAAACCCACAACATGTTTCCTCTATCACATTTGTAAAGAGCTGCAATTAAAGACTTATTTAAGTAAAAGATCTTATTAATCGCTTGTTATTCTCTATAAATCTATTTCAGTTCAGTAGACCTGATTAAGTCCCAATTTATAAGACTGGAAAGAGGCCAACATAGGAAATCGTTATAACTCCTTAGCAACATAGATTATTTTTATTTTTTAAGACAGGAGTTCTGAAACAGATTACAAAGCCTTCTAATGAAAATCAATAGTCTTTTGAAGTTAAAGGCTCAGAGCACAATCAAAGATTTAAAAATGTCAAAAATGGCAACATGTGATTCAACCTTTGATTTCTCTTGTGCTCCCAAATCAGCCTGGTGGGTCTGTAAGCTTAAGGCAAGGAAAAAAAAAAAAAAAGACTTTTTGAATTGCTACTACCTAGCTTAGGCTAATAAATCCACACATGGAGTGCAAGGCAATGTCGCTGGATTCCCTTTCCATTGCTCATGGGAAGTCCTGTTTCCTTTCTTGGCCCTAGGCAGCCTCGCCCAGGCCACCTCCTCTCCTGGGCTGATGGGGTGCTGGCCCCTGTCTCACTGAACCCTTCCTCCTCTCTGCAGCTGCAGCCCCTGCAACGGGCACCAGCAGGCTCAGGGCCCAGGCCTTCACCAGGGAATGCTTTAGACGGTCATGGGTATATTGATAAGGGTCAGGAGGGTTATTTCCTACAGCTGGACCCTGGCTCTGAAATGACCCATTTTCCACAGCTTAACAGGAGATTCCTTTGCTCCAGCTTAATGCCGACTCTGCCCTGATGCGCTTTAACCATATTGTGATAAAGGTCTAATTGAAATAAGCAGTCCCTGTGCAATTACCCTGTGAGCCATTTATAAAAGAAAGGACCTCAACAGATTGCAGATCTGTAAAACAAGCCCCAAACAGACCCAAGACCCAGGGGGAAGACAGTATTGTACCACTCCCAGAGAAGAGCCAAGGATGCAGACACTTTCCCTGCCCTCTGTCCCCAAGGAATACTAATGACACTGACCCCTGGGCCCTGGGGGATGTTGCACATTTGAGTATGACACAAAAGGGGTTGATGCAAGGACATTTGTGAGTACCAACTTTAAATACATTGTTAATGAGGCTTTTTAGTCCAAGATAATTGGACTAATAACACCAGGTTAAAATGACACTTCTTGATTAGAGTGTTACAACTTCAATTAGACTAACAATCAATTCTTGGCTTCACACCTGAGGTGTACTTCTTTGACCTACAAACCACATGCAGTTCAGGGTACACTTCTAATCACAATTGCTTTCCATTTTCAAGAAGACCACACAGCCCTGTACTTTCCCAACAGTTTCCCTATTTGTGCTCTCCCTTCAAGGTGGCTGAGTAACCAGCATGGCAGCCATCACTGTTCCTTCCCTGCCTCCTATCTGTCTCTTGGCCAAAATAAAACAGCCAGCACCAAAACCAACCATCACCAAAGCCAAAAAGCACACACTACAAGCACCACTGCCCATTTTTCCGTTCTTATTCATGCTATCAGGAACACTGATCCAGGGTTCTGCCCAGCAAAACATTACCAGGGAAAGAAAGGATGAGCATCGCCTCGATGCAGTCCAATGTAACAGAGGGGTCCAGCATGCGTAAACTGCTTAAGATGCTTCCATGCATTCACTGCACTGAAAATGTCTGTGCACCTGTACTGGGTAAACATCCTTAATTTGTAACATAAATCTTCATGATTAATAAATTAGCACTGAAATGAACACCAAATACTAGTAACATACTGAAAATTAACTTTGAGGAATCACCTTTACCTCAGTATCAGGATTTTTACACATAGTGCAATATCTGCTATCCCTTAGGCATTCCCTTCAAAGAATTACAAGTTTAAGAGGTCAAGTAAACTGTACATCAGCTTAGGAAGACAAATCCCTCATAAGTAATTTGTAACCTATTCTTATTTTTGACACTTGCATCACAGATTGAACTTAAAATTAACAAACTGAGCCTTACCTGGGTCCAATACTTTCCTTTTACTCTTAACTGCTTAATGAATAAAAACGGTATCTTACACACAATGTATATATCCATTAAAAACAATACCACTGAAGCTAAATTGACAACTTCTTATTCAACCTATTTATGCACACACACCAACTTCTCTCACCTTAACTACAAGCAGAAAATGAGACTGGCAAATACCAGAATTCTAGGTTTTTCCTTTTAAGCATTGTTTTAAAAATAAGGAAGTTTTAAAAAATTCCTTCTAAAAGTATTTTCTTCTGATTAAGTGTGGAGGTAGAGGACTGTTCCAAAAAACATGCACCGTCCAGGTAATTTACACCATTGTGTCATCAATGAGAAAGTTCAATTTTCAGCTGTGAAAAACAAGTTCATTACTACATGGCAGCAAGTCAGACAAATTCAAAATTAGCATTTGTAACAGGTAATTTTTTGTTCAGCATCAAGCAGCAGCCCCAAAACTGAAGCATCACAGAATTTTAGAAATCTAAATTTTAAGGTATTTTAACCCATCAGACAACTGTCCACCTACACACTTCCAGTTCTCCTTATTCATAATTAGAGACATGCCCATCATTTTGCCTCTCTATGAGAGAGGGTCCACTCTGAGAACAGAGTTCTTCCAAACTCAGTAAACAGACAGACATTAACCTATAAATATCCTTCAAACATATCATACCAGTGCCAAAGAGTACACTATGTGAAATTTCATCCTCACAAGATGATCATTTGTATGTCGATACAATATTAGAAGTAGGGGACTATGAAAGATGTTAAAAATTAAATATTGAAGCACTTCCAAAATAAAGACCACAAATATCCCTACACCTATTTCAAGCAGTAAGAACAATTCCCAGGAGAGAGCAAGACAGCAGAAGGAGCAAGAGAAGGGACTCCACTAAGAACATGAAACTAACAGTAGTACTGATGATACCTGAAAACATTCTCCACTAGAAGGACTGGAACAGAAATAAGAGGAAATAAGACACAAACCATGGACTCCTAGATATGGGTCAAATGTTTAATTTCTAGCTCTTCTTGGTTCACCCTCCCTACTTCCCCCCCTCCCCAGTAATCTTCCCAAACGCATCTGATTATCAGGTCATGGCATCTTGTTCTTTATGGGAAAGTCAGCTTTCCAGCTCAGATTTTTCCATCCAAGATTTCCCTTTTCTTAAATCACACTGACATAATAAAACTAAATTCATTTGGACACAGAAGATTTTATTCACAGGACAAGCATAATTTAGAAGGAATGGCAGAAGTAATTTTAAACAGTACAGGAATTTGTCATACAAACACTGAAACAAACTGCAGTACTGCTTTCCCCCATCTTCAAACTTCCTAGACAATACTACTTAAAACCTATAGTTTCTCCTAATTTAATTTACAAAATTTATCCTACTTTACTGTTGAAATTGATTAAAAAGCCTGGGTGAGAAAACAGAAAACAATAGGAAGATAATCATATAGTGTTGGAGATAATGAAACCAACTGAAGCTTAGGCTGCTTAGATTTCTATTTAAATGTATTTTTTTCCTCAAGGAGCAATGAATAATCTTTTCCCTAGACAGTATGTGAGGCAGACTGGTATCTACTTGTTTTCTCTCAAGATGACATCCTAAATACAAATTATCACTCTTTAACATAAATCCATCACTACAGTGTAGATCTAGCAGTCCTCTTAATGTCTTTACTGGAAAACCAGCTACAGGAGATGAGTCTGCATCCCTCCCTTAGAGTGCTACTCTCACGCCCTGAACTTCTAGGAGAGAGCAGTAGTGACAGCCCTCTCTTGGTATCATTCTTCGTAAAAAGGTTGAACACAGTAACATAAATAGTGATGACAGTTGTCTCCTGGCCATGTTTCTGAATCTTCCAGGAGAAAGAGCAGGCTATAGGATTTAGGGGCTATTTGCAAACCCAATGCTTCTTTGTACTTTTATTTCTGGAAACAGTTATGCACAATTGCTTAATATATTTAATGAAGTAGCATGAAATATGGTGAAAAATATACTCAAAAGTTGTGAAATTCAGGTTTTTTCCTCTCATCTCCAGATATTTTATCTGTATCTCAATCCCAGCTGTAATAAGGTAAGAATTCTTATTCACCCAGGCAATAGTTACCAGTTATGCTACAGTGAAGAGAGAAAGGAAAAAAGGGAAAAAGGAAAATTAAAAAAGGGAATATAAAAAGGGAAAAAGGGGAAAAAAAGGGAAAAAGAAAATAGGGGAAAATAGGACAAAAAAGTGAAAGTAGATAGCTTGCATAAGTTTAAAGGTCATGTGAAATACTTAGAGCTGTAATAATATCTTAAGAATTATTTCTTATTGTTAAGAAAAATCAATTGAATCTATGTACACAAAAACAGTGTATTCATGTAGAAGATAATCCTTTATTTTTCCTAGAAAGTAAATATATATATCTAAAACTTTGGATCTCACTTCCATTTAATACAGTCTTAAGCACAAAGCTGAGCAATTTCAGTCCTGTTTATCATTTTTAGAATAGAGAAATGTGAAGTAGTACAATGTTTACTTCCCATGTCAGATCAACCTGTTGTTTCTTAGCCTTGATGTGCTTCCTCACAGAAAACTAAATTTACCAAAAACTATTCTAAAACCAAATGCTTACCCCTTTAACTCTCCATTTCTTTCCCCTAGCATGTGCCAACTCCTACCCACATCTCCAGTACATATTTTGAGCCAGAAGAGATGTGCAAAGCACCACTCACATGGTTTGTCTCATACACAGGCAGTCTCTGAATGCATGGCTCCTAGGGCACACAGGAAAGACAGAAGACTGGGATGCTCCTAGGGCATTTTTCCTCCCAAAAATTCTCTGCCACTTAAAATGACACAGAGCCATCATACAGATTTGCATTTTCTCAAAAACAACCTACTTTAAGTTGAGGAAAAAGCAAGGCATTCAAGAAACTCACTTTTATTGGACCCAAATATTTTATAATTAATAGTGTGGATTTTTTTTTTCTCATCCGTCTTCTCTTTAGCTATATCCCTCTTGTTCACCAAATAGGCTACTACATTAAATGAAAATTTCTCAAAAATGCTCAGTCTATCAGTTCTGCAGCACTGCTTTTCCTCTACAAATAAATTATACAGAAAAAATTCTTTACCGCTTAATTTCTGCTATAGTGACAACAGGGAAATATTAATTATATATTCAAGGTGCAGCTATGAAATTAAAACTCTCCAATTCTTTCACAGACAAATGCTTGCTTTTCCAGGTGGAAGAAATACTTTGGAACCATTTTATAAATCAGTATTCCTCAAACAAATGGTTCATAATGGCTTTAAAAGAAGAAAAGTTCCACAGTCACTGTGCAGCTTTTCTTGGACACTGGAAAATTTGAGTCAACTCATAATGACCCCATAAATACTGCAGATTCCTGAAGCCAAGAGTTTTCTCAGAAATGTGTGACTGTTTTGCTAGCTATGAAATCTCTCCTCCCTGCTCACTGGATCGCTATCTAATTTGTCAAACAGACTAAAACAACCTGATAAACAACAGAACACTTCTTGTCTTACCTCTGAGCACCTGGCAGCTCAGACTAGCAATTTCTGATTAAGGCACAAGTCCCACAGCACTCTATGTTACACACATTAAAATGTAAGATATAAGGAAATATGATCATTATCCAGTTAGTAGAAACAACCAAAGAACTGAAGTAGTAATTGTTGACAAAAGAAAAAGAATTTTGCCCAGTGTTTAGGAAGGGAAAGCAAAAGAAGTGAATGTGGTTTTGAATATCAATGTACAAGATTTTTCCCTATAATACATGTTGAAGATCTGTTTCTGTATGTCTTTCTCATGCCATCAACCTCACTGATTACTGCCTCATTTAGTAACACTAATTCCTCAAGTTTTTGGTTTAACTAAGTAAGAAACATCAGAGAAAACCCACCACAATAAGCTAACATAGAAAGAGGGGAAATCATTGTATGGAAACTACAGACAGATAAAAGGAACTAATAAACATGGAACATACAAGACTACCAATGTATGTCTTGTTCCTTGACAAAAGAAACAAAAGATTGTTTTGCAGAAGCTATGCTCATGCCACTGCTTAGTAGTTGGCTGGTCCTATCAGAATGAATCTTCAAGATCAAAAAAAGAGTTAAAGAAAAAGGGATTAAAAATGTCCAGTCCACCTTTTACATCAAGCTGAGAACTGTGCAGTCTTGAAGTATTCCTAATAAATTACAGTGAAGATATTTTAGTGGCAAATACATTCAAATGTCTTCCGTTGTCTGCATCAACTCATTAATGCACCAGCAACACTTGAGAGTTTGGTAGCTATTTTGCCATTTAGCACATGTGCATAATAGGAGCTGGTTCATAAGAATTAATCCCTAAGCACATCTTCATCTGATATAAGCATTTTGCCATGAGCATTTCATCAACTCCATTACTGAGACTTTCATTAGCCCCTGAAATATTTTAAAACAAGCACTTGATCATTCAACAGGAACAGGCTTCCTATATGAAAGATGAAAGTGTTTAGAATACTTCACTTTCTTTCTCCAAATGGTTTCAGAGTCTTCCCACAAACTCCCATTACACCACTGCAGGATATTTAATCAATTCTATTTTTGCTGCTTGGTTTTTTGTGTGTATGTTGGCTTGGTGTTGGTTTTGTTGTTATTTTTTAAATAAAAGCCATTCTAATTAATGCAAGTAATGACCAAGTGATTTGAATCACAAATCATTACATGTGGCTGTTAAGGACCACTAAGAATGATTTAGTGAACAGTAACTGACACTAAAAGAGACAACTATACATGGTGTGAAGACCTCTAATACAGACACAGACAAAAGTTACCTGAAGTCTAACACATATTCTGTATAATGCAGTTGCCTATAGGATGCTAAAATTAGAAATGAGTAGAGTGGTTGCTGGTTGATTATTTGTAGCTGAACACAAATCTCTGGGCTTACAGATTTTGGAAACATGTTCATCCAAATCTGTTTGGTTTGGGTTGTTTGTTTGTTTTTTTTCTTTCGGTGTTTTGTTTTGTTTTTTGTTTGTTTTTTTTAATTTAAAGAATCTAGTACAATGTACCTTGTATGTCAACATTTCATTTCACTACAAGTGTTTCCAAGTAGAAATTAAAAAGTGAACATAATGCATTACCTGTATGAAGGTACTCTGAAGTATATACATAAAAGTTCACATTTCATTAGTTAGACATTATCTTTTGTCATTGACCAGGTTTATTTTTTTAACAGATAACTAAATACCCATTTGACCAAAACCAGTCCAATAAAGATGTGCATTAACTGCATCACGCCTTTGGCTTTATAGTACATGCATATAGACACTTGTTTCTTCGAAGTGTCACCTCTTTCTTAACATTGCTTCTTGCCATGTCACATGAAGACTATACTATAATAGAATACATTTGAGGTTAGCTTAAAACTTCCGTATTTCTTTGTCAGCCAGTGCCAATGTGGAAATCTGGAACTCCTTTTGATTATGTTTTCTAAGGATAGCAATCTCGGTAAAACTTCCCAATTTTCCAAAACATCATCTTTGAGCATTAAAGTGGACAAAGACCACCAACAAGTAAAGAACAGCCATAAAATAGTAGTAGGCACATATGCATAGGCTTCTGGCTTCACCATATACAGACCAATGCAAAGAATGCAGCATATGGGAGACGACCATCACCCAGCTACAAGCATAAAATGGTTATTACTGACATATGCCTCAGCACTAAAGGTAAGATGACAACTGTGTGTCAAACACCAACAAAAAGCATGCCAAAACACAGCCATTTTTCACTTGGAAAACTTCTTATGGAATACTGTTGGGAAACTGTCTGGAAGAAAACAGACATGTGAGCAATCCTGACTCTTTAGCTTTAGGCCTTAAGACCCAGTTGCAAGGTTACTGAAAGATGAGCTATGGGAAAAAGATAAGGGAGCTGGCAGTAGAAAAGAAGAATAACAGGATAATGAGGTAGCCAGCAGAAGTTCTGTGAGAACAGAATTTGTGTCCAAGATACAGCCACCTGCAAGATATCGTTATATAAACAAAGGCTCTATATCATAGAATCATAGAATCATAGAATCATAGAATTAGCCGGGTTGGAAGGGACCTCAGAGATCATCTAGTCCAACCCTTGACCCACTGGAGCAGTTGCTAGACCATGGCACTGAGTGCCACATCCAGTCTTTTTTTAAATGTCTCCAGGGACGGAGAATCTACCACCTCACCGGGCAGTCCATTCCATAGCCTAATCACCCTCTCCGTGAAGAAATTCTTTCTAATATCTAATCTAAACCTCCCCTGGCGCAACTTAAGATTGTGTCCTCTTGTCTTGTTGGAGGTCATCTGTGAAAAGAGTCCAGCTCCCACCTCGCTACATCCTCCTTTCAGGTAGTTGTAGACAGCAATGAGGTCTCCCCTGAGCCTCCTCTTCTTCAGGCTGAACAGCCCCAGCTCTCTCAGCCTCTCCCCATAGGGCCTGTGCTCGAGTCCCTTCACCAGCCTGGTTGCCCTCCTTTGGACTTGTTCCAGGGCCTCTACATCCTTCTTAAACTGAGGGGCCCAGAACTGGACACAGTACTCGAGGTGTGGCCTCACCAGCGCTGAGTACAGGGGAAGAATCACCTCCCTGGACCTGCTGGTGACGCTGTTTCTGATACAGGCCAGGATGCCATTGGCCTTCTTGGCCACCTGGGCACACTGCTGGCTCATGTTCAGTTTCTTGTTAATGCAGACTCCCAGGTCCCTTTCTGCCTGGCTGCTCTCCAGCCACTCTGTCCCCAGCCTGTAGCGCTGCATGGGGTTGTTGTGGCCAAAGTGCAGGACCCGGCACTTGGCCTTGTTGAACCTCATCCCGTTGGAATCGGCCCAGCTCTCCAGTCTGTCCAGGTCCCTCTGCAGAGCCCTCCTGCCTTCGAGTTGGTCTACACTTCCCCCCAGCTTGGTGTCATCTGCGAACTTGCTGATGATGGACTCAATCCCTTCGTCCAAGTCATCGATAAAGATATTAAAAAGAACTGGGCCCAACACTGATCCTTGGGGGACACCACTGGTGACCGGCCGCCAACTCGATGCAGCCCCGTTCACCACCACCCTCTGGGCCCGGCCCTCCAGCCAGTTCCTAACCCAGCACAGGGTGCTCCTGTCCAAGCTGTGGGCTGACAGCTTTTTCAGGAGAATGCTGTGGGGGAAAATATAAATATATAAAGCGAGTGTCCACTGTTAATAAACGACTTCACTTTAACCATATTGGTGACTGCATGTCGTCCTTTAAGCCTCCGCGGATTTTCTTCCTACAGAATACGGTTCCTGTTTCGACTTTTCGTTTCATAAAGTATGTTCCTGACAGCTGTGGTCAGTCAGGTATTTCCCTTTCACTGTCTTCTGCATCCCACCCACACCCTTTCCAAAGGCCGCTGATGGATGATATACCCACAGAGCACATTTAATGTACATTGAATCAGAAGCGGGGAAAAAAAGTGCATAAAGCTCTGGAAGTTCATTAGTATTTCTGGAATTCTGCTTCTTCATCACAGACAGTCATCACATATTTGCTATTAACATAAATTTATTCAAATATGAAGAAGCTGCTACAGCAGTTCTCTATCCGCAGTTCTTTAAATAAGCTGTGATGATTAAAATCCCACACACAATGAAAAAAGTTAAAGTGAATAAATTTGTTACAATACCCTCATACCCCATGCTCACTTGCAGTGTTCAAAGTGCACTAAGTTAAATTACATCCCTTGATTCTTTACTGGGTATTTTCTATAGACTATTATATACTGCCACCAGCCACATCAGACAAGTTTGCTAATTTACAAAGGTCGCTTTCTTGGTTGGACTTTGGACTGTGGTTGCCTACTTAGACTGCCAAGAAAGAGACTGGATCTTGAATATTATTGAATGTGATTAAACACTGAATACTTTGTATGCAGACATCCACTTGTGCTTGATGTGCTCTCCAAAGGATAAAGTAGCTCAAGAATAATTTTTTGCAGTCTGAAATAAAGTTTCCTTCTGACCTTATTACATCAAAGTAACGTAAAGTTAAGCTAAATACCTCTAGATATCTGATAAGCCTATTGATATCTTCAAAGGACTTTTTTTTTCCTGAGCCAGAGGGAATAAGCTTACAACAGGATGCGAATTCTGTGGAAAAAATCCAATAATAAAACACTTCTTTGCCAGAAGGAGCACTGAACTACTACTGAATGTTAGCAAAACCAGTAGCAAGCTGGAAACTGCCACTGTGCCCTCTTCCTGTAAAAAAATTTCCGTTTTATTTCATGCCTTTATGACTATTCCAGGCTCTCAGATCATCAGTATTGATCAATCATCGACCAGTTGTCAGACTGTGACAGCATGAAATTTTAAGTTTTGTAAGTTTAGCAAATCTGAGATGATACAATTCCCATTTAGGTAACAGACTGATCCTTGAATACTGATCCTTGAACCAGGAGATGGCAGTTCTAGCAGTCTGGTCTAGTGTCTTCTGTCTCAGGTAGTAGTCAAAAGTGGGTGTTTGTTTTCTCTCACACACTCTTCCCAAGTGCATGGTGGAATCCCATTTAACAGCTATCAATTGATTTTTTTTTTCCTTCCTTTATTTTTCTCCAATTTTTTTTAACACCCTAGGTTTTGTTTGTAAACTGGCAGCTGCAGCAAGCAGTTTCACTCAACTCCCTTTACTAGGGAAGAACTATTTTCTTGTAGTTTCAAACCATTTCTTGATCACATTTGACAATGACGTTTGCCTGCTAGTGGAACAGTGGTAAGAGTTCCCAGTTCATTTCCTCCATGCTCCCTGGGATTTATCCCACACTCACACAGCTATTCCTTCTCTAGGCTGTAGATCCCAACCACCCACCGCCCCTCAAAACGAAGCTGCCCCATACTATGATAATTTTTTCCATTTTCTCCACTTTCTTAACCATCACCATGTCTTTGGATCATTGCATAATTCTGGTGGTCAGGGGAGTGAATCTCAGAAAATTGAAATATGACCCCTTGAAAGGTATTGGACATCCTTTTCTTGATCAGCTACAAGGAAGTAGGCCTATACTTTATAAACCATGATCTCTGATAATAAACTCTCCCTTCCTGGAATCTTCCATGGTTCAGAGAATCATTGTATCAATCATGCTGCAAAGAACCTAGGTGGTCATCTACACAAACATTCAGAAAGCTGTCAATTCAGTCAATGCTGAATTCCAACCAACTTGCTCAGGGCTTTGCAGGAATTGAAAGCCTGGAGGACAGATCCAACAACCTCGCTAGGCAGCCTCTTTCAATGCTTAATTATCCTCATAGTGAATAAGCATTTCTCTCTGAATTGTTTATCTTCATTTAAATACATTTTTCCTCTCATCTTCTGGCCACACACCTAAGTGAAGAGCCTAGCTCTGGTTTTGGACTGAGTCCTTGTCTCTTTTGGAAGGATGCCATGAGGTTCTCCCTGCCTGGAAGCATCTTCTCCAGGCTGAACAAGCTCCATTCCCTCAGCTTCTCCTTGCAGGATGTAACCTCAGCCTTCAGCCACTTTGGTGGCTTATCACTGCGTAAATTCCAGTCAATTGACACCTTCTGGGTATTGGGAAGGGGGGAGGAGGGAAAGTGGTGTCCAAACCTATATACAACATTCCAGGTGTGGTCTGATGAGGGCCTAGAAAAAGGAAAATTAAACACTTCTGTTGTTGTGCTGCCTAATAAGAACCTAGGATGCTGTTAGCTTTCACTGCTGCCAAGGTACACTGGAAGATCCTCTTTTAGCCTACGAAACTTGAAACAAGTTTGCTCTTGTCCACCTCTGATGAGAAGTTTGACACAGTTCCTTGGAGAGGGCTTGCACTTTTTCTTAAGTGTTTGCAACACTGTCCTTGACGAGACTAAGTGCTACTGCAAAATCAATTGCTGTTGCAAAAAATGAATTAAAATTCCTCCTTATCTTTACGGCCTAACAGCATTCAAATGCAGCAGGGAAACGTGACATCCTAAGTTCAGCTTTCATAACCATGTCTGAAGCAGTAGATAACAGCTGAACTCAATGATTAGGGACAGAGAGAGCAATCACTGGCATAAAAACCCTCACCTCACCACAGAGCTTCCCTCCTTGTTTTTCCTACAGTGATGGAGGAATTATTCCACTGTTCACAATACTGAAGAAAATGTGATCATAGAAATTTGATTCTGGCTCTGATGGGTATTTGATTGGGGAGATTATAGGTTCTAAAATGTTTGGAATAGAGATTGTATGCGAGCATTGCCTATGATTAGAGAATACATTTGCCTGGCAGACAGTGAACAGAAGAAAATCTCAGTTAATAGAATAATAATTTAAACAGCAAAGATGCTTGTCTTAAATTTTGTCAAAAATGCAATTGCTTGCTATAGTCTGACATGTCAGAGGCTAGGTTTGCTTGCTTGAACTGTTCTTGACAGATTTTAATGTTAATTGGTCTGGGGAAGATGCCAGGCAACCTAAAACGGTTGCTGCAAAACAAATGTGAAGGAAATACAGCTCAGGGTGAGGAGTGTCACAATTCACTTATAACAGCAGAGAACAAGCACCATTCTCTGCAGGGAATGACAAAGCCAGCTGAAGTAAAAGAAATAATTTTAAGTGGGAAGCTACAAGCAGCTCTGCCACAGGATTTACTTCCTGTACATTAAGCAGCAATAAAACATTAATTTCACTAGAGTAAAAATGCTGACTATAAACTCCAGCAAGGTCTCAGCAGAAATACAAAGCTGTCGCTGTCAGCAGGATCTTTTCCTTACCCAAATTACCATTTATGGCCAGCCAAAAAATATACTCATGAGGGCCAAACCAATGGAAACTGACTTGTGAAGGAATCCCCCAGAGAAAAAGCAACAATGGCTGTCTTATCCCACATCCTTAAAACACTCATCCCAACAGCTCATTCCCCACCCCATGTCTGCAAATACTTATCTAAACCAACCATACTGGAGATAATGAGCTTTCGTGTTGGGATCTAGGAATGACATAGTACCTTGACACATTAAACAGCAGATGCAGTATTTTTGACCAAGTCAGGGCCACCATTTCTGAAGGCAGAGACCTTTGGGCACCACCAGCTCGTGTTGGTTGTGAAGCCAGTGCTGTTTCTGAATTCTCAGGTCATGCTCCACCAACAGGTCAGCACTTCCCACAACACACCTGCTCACATGAGACCAGTGCATCTTATACTTAATGAAAGGACTCAGTCTCACAAAGTGAAATAGGAGGTCAGGGCTTTCTATCACTGAGTGTCCTGTTTGCCCAGTTCTCATTCATTTTCAGTAGAACTGTGTGAACAAGTCCATTGTAACAGACTCACAAACTGATGGAAAGTTACAAAACCATATTTGAATAAAGCTGCACAGACAAGGAGTGAAGGAAAACTAGAGCCTTCATGTTGTGATTCTGAGTAACAGCAAAACTAAACCTCCTTCTCAGATGAGGAATCAATATACCAACATTACGAAGATCTGGCTAAAAGTGAAAGAGAGCCTTATTTGTGCTACATGCACCGTGGAGAAAAAACTGGCCCAAGCAATTCAACCCTTCAGAGAGGAGCAATGAAACACAGACACAAGCAACTGCAAAATACCATCCTTCTCTTTAAGAACAGCAAATAAGTGTCTCTGTAACATTTATAAAATAAACCAGCTATTTATCCAAACACAAAGGCTCAAATGTTAACACAACCCACTGTTTAGCAAACAGAGATTACAGAAAAGGAACAAGAATTCTTCAGAATTCAACAGCAAAGAATGAAAAGTGAAAGGCATTATTTCTCTTAAATACAGTAACTTAGCATCCACAAATAAAGAAGTAAATTCCTCCATATACCCGAAAGATTTTAAAAAACTAAAAATTTTTAAGTCTGATTCTTTCAATACAAATAGTTTAGCTTAATGAAGTGGTGAATTATTTGTGTATCTAATTCCTTCCTTTCTCTGAAAGCTAAAATTTGTCCTTGAAAAGTTACTGATTCTATATTCTCTAAAGTTACTCCAATCTTTAAAATAGAGTAATTTTTCAATCGTGGGATTAACTTTAAAGGCAGGTATTAATTTGGAAACAAAAATTAGCAATTAGCTTTACAAAAATGGTTTTTTAACAGAAAAACTCTGACGTAATGCCACCAGTGTTTTTTAAAAAAAGGTTTATTTAAGAAATTGTACTGCAGACTTTCTAAAGTCTGTTACAAGACACTCTTTAGTAATTACTCTTTATATAATACCAATTAAGCATTAACACTTAATGTTATAATGAAATCCTTCCCAAGTGTTGCAAGATCATCTTTATGACAGAAAACTTTAAAATGTAGCTTACTACTTGACATTGCCATTAATGATCTACTATGAACACTATTATGAACTACTCTGAATTCATTAACACTATTAATCCCCTCTGCCCCTCAACACAGTAGCACCTTCCTTCCAGCACCATATCCTAAGAAATGGCATCTTCCCATTTGGAGGGAACTACTCCAATGACCAAAACAAGCAAACACCTGCTCACTCAGCCAACATACTCTTAAAAAAAACCCCAAAAATATCTCCACCCCTCTACTTCCAGTTTTAGGCTGGTTTGCAAGAACTGCTTTGAAACATCAGGCAAGCTTACCTGTGTGATCAACCTACTAAACATAATGGTTTATTAGCTCTACATTTTCTTTAAAAGAGTATTTCAAAGTTCAGATCCAGTCATACCAAGCCAATCAAATCATGTCCTCTAGTGCAGATGTAAACAGGATCCATTCTGCTCATGATTTGTCAGTGAAGAGACTGGAAAATAGACATTGGTCTATTTCTAAGAGGAAAATCACTGTCTCCATTGTAAGAAACACAGCACCATGCTTAAGACCCCTATAACAAACCTGTTAACAAAGGCTAATAACAACAAGCACCCTAAAGAAAAAAAGCTCCATTCATTTTAAAGAAATATTCATTGTAAAACCAAATATTGCAGCAGTTTAAGAATTACTATGGTAATAAAATTCACAGAAATCTAAGCTAGGAGAAATTCAAATCCACTACTTGACCTTAAGTGGTGACAAACAATTTTATAAAAGTAAGATTTTGTACTGTCAATTCAACGCAGGATTTTAATTTTTGGGTGATTTATGCTTACTTATTTTCAAATAAATTAAACATTTTAACTCTTTCTATCCTGTCCTCCCCTGAATTAGCAGCACAAGAACTCTTAGTATTCCATAATGTAAATATGAACTTAATGTTTCTATCCAAGATTCAGTCCAGACATGCTCTTCTGAGCCACCTAGTCTGGTCTGTCAAGGCTGAGAAATTTGTCCGACTTGGTTTTCACTAGGGAAATGTTTATTGGAAACGCAGTTGGTCAGCCCATTCCTTACAACTGAGTTCAAGTTTGCCACATGGGGACACACATGCCCTACACGACAGTGGTATTACATATCCTTTTAAAAATTCTGCCCCCGAAGCAACAGAACACAATTACAATGCCAACTAAAATTAATAGCATGCATACTTACATCTTTTTACTCCATCCTGAATTTTGGCACTCTCCAAGAAGACTCCCTGCTGCTTAGCATTCATGAAGCTCAAGGAGATGTTTGGCTTGTAAGACGATAACTTTTAGAATGTCCTTTGTATAAGGCAAATCAATGCTTCACCCAGCACTGATTTTGGTTGTGGGGTTTATTTGTTGTTTTAGGGTGGCTGTGGTTTTGTTCATTGTTTTCTTTTGTTTGTTTTGGGGGTGGCATTGGGGTTTTTTTGTTTGTTTTTAAACTTTTAGTTATTCAAGTAAGACCTAACAGAGCTGTAACAACCACTTCTCCATCTCCATTAATTCTGACTGGCCCATGGATTTAAATCCTGTTACATTGGACACGACCATGTCTGCACAAACCTCTTGTGCCTTGATCTCCCAGATTCCCTGTCTTCGGCAGAGGCTCTGTAATTCATTAGCAGGGAATTCAAGAGCAGAATAAGTTTCAAACAATGAGCTCATAAGAAATATTACTGCGATAACAGTACTGTAAAGGGTAGATTTTTGATAGGACTCTGAAGTTTCCTCAGCACTGTAAACTTTTTAATTAAGCATGTTGATAAACCAGCCTCCCTATTACTGGGACACTGACCAGTTAAGAACCAGTTCAAAGCCTCATTGATGCCAGGCTCAATGGCTCTAATTAGTCTTCACTTAACATGTGTCACTCAGAAACAGCCATGCCTTTCCATTCAAATGTATCACCCCATTTTTAAAAGTAAGAATTTCGTAGAGATAAGACCTTGGTAGACTACATTGCATCAATTTTTTTCAAAACAGCCAAATGGTGGAATTGGAATAAAAGGATTTTTAGAATTTGTTGTTTATTTTAGACACTAAAAGGAAAAGATAATTGCATTTTTTTAAAAATACCAACTGTGTTTCAACCAATTTACCAACACTTGGACTGGTTTAAAATGAAATTACCTAAAATTTGCCAAATTTCCTGTGTCAGGAAAAAAGATGCTTTGCAAAAAGGCTTCAGAGATTATTAAAGCAGGTGACATTAACAGCATTAAAAGAGCCCATATTTGCAACACAATGTGAAAGAACAAATGGAAAAAACCTGATACCACATAGTAATGGAGACTACAGCAGCTTTACACCTCTGAAAACACACTAGATATTCAGAGCTTCATAGCACTGCTTAATGAAAGAGGCAGTCTACAAGAAAGGTAAAACACTAGCAAAGAAAAAATGAAGAGTTTCACTGAAACTGAGGGAACAACTCAACTCCCTGGTACACTCAAACTCAGCTGTCAAGAACCCAGTGGCTGAATAAGAGCTTCAGACTCAGAAAGCAGGATTAGCAGAGCAGTACCTGTACCCTACGTGGCTACTGCCCAATCTTCAGCAGTAGTTCCCCAAAGCATACAAATAATATTATGGAAGAATTACAAGGAAGAGTAAGATCTAAAGATATCAATGCATATGCCCATAAACATTGAAGTGTCATGAACACAGAGAATTTATACATTTCAATACAAAACCCCACAAGTTATTTTAAGTAGTATTTGACATACAACTCTATTGAAAAGGCCAAAGGTGTTCTTGTCTAGCCAAACCAAGGGCAAAATCTACATCCCTACTGGGGAAGAAGTATCCTCCAACACCCAAAATTATGTTATGACTGTCAACATTTTGATATACCTAGGCTTAAATGTTACATCTCTAGAAAAAATGACAGTATAGAAAATAAGAATATTTAGTTAAATTAGAGTCATTGAATTCAAAACTTAACACGGTCAGACATATCAAGCAGAAAGCTGAAGTCTGGTTGCACAGGATGTTTTCAACAAGACTTGGACCTTGTTTCGCACATTATTTGTTAAGCATCATCACACAGTAAGTCATCTTTTTTGTCATCTTCAGGTTGTCCTCAGTACTGTTTAGTGCAGAGCTTACAGAACAGGTTCCCAGTTCTGCACTGAATACATATAGCTCCACATTTTCCTTGGACCTTCTTTCACCAAAGCCATTCATATCCACCATACCTCCTCTCTCAAATAAAGTAATGTTATGCCATCTATACAGATGGGGAGTTTAAAGTTAGTCAAGCTTACTAGCATTAAATGAACCACAATTTAAAGACACAAACTCGTCTTTTCAGGGGGACCAAGCAGAACTGTGAAACTCTTGAGCCTGTAGCTTTCTACACTAAGTTCTCTAATGCACAGTACATTTCCAAAAAAAAAAAAAACCCCACTTGTTTAAGCATCTATTTGGACATTTACTTTATTCCTACAGAGATTGTAAAGTTGGTTAACTACTGAAAATTAAAAAGCTTTAATTTTGTTTCCAAAGTAAAAACTTAATTTTTTCTACACTTGTGAGAAAGTTAGCCATTGTCATTGCTACAATGTGGGGAAAAGATAACATTTCATTTGTAGCTGTCCATTAGAAAGCACAAATCAATATTGTTTCAATACCATAGGCATATTAAATATTTTTATTATTGACAGGTGTATTTTATAATTATGTAATGGCTGTAGTTTTTAGTTATTTATATACTTATTTCAGGGTTAGCTTGTAAATTTGTAATTTCTGTTGTGTAACCATTTCAGGGGAAAAACTGGTCACAAAGCAACATAGGACTCTTACTAGTAATATGGTTGGCATTAGCTCGGATTTAATTATCAAATTAATTTATTAATAATATTTATACAACAGAAAGATCAAGTCTTTCACACATAAAAAAGCTTAGCATCTTTATCCTGCTATAGAGGCTCCAAAGAAAATCACAAAAACAAAAATCAGAATCAGACTGACAAATATAAAGCAAAAGCTTTATATTGGAAAAGGATAGGAGCCCAAGTTAAAGAATAAGAAAAACAAACAAACAGAAGTAAATTTAGAAAGACTTCTCAGAGGCCAACAAGCCATGACATAGTCAAGGACTCACACAACCCACTTCAGAAGGAAAAAAACAGAACAAGAAATTCACCGTAACTCATTCCTTAGACCACAGATGACTATGAAATACACAAGATCGTTTTATCGTTTCTCTTCAGATTTAAAGTTAAAAAAAACCCATGTAGCTATTCAAACAATAAGAATGGTGTCCTGTAAATGCCACAAGCCATCCAAAGCCTTTTTCAAAACATACAAGAAAGACACAGTAAAACCTTCTCCTTTCTTCATTTAAAACAAAACCATGAACAACTTTTGTTACTGCTTTGACCTGCTATGTACTGCATAAGGGTCCCCTGCAGGAAGACACACACCAGTAAGAGCCCCTTACCTCCTCACACCTCTCCCAGTACCACCCACACAAGCTGCACTCCAGGACTAAAGCACTGAAGAAGCATAAAAACATCTTGGTGACCGAGTTTTTTCTGTTTATGCTTTTTTTGTTTTGGCTTGCTCTAACTGTTTTTCCCAGTACTTAACTGCTCACAGATGGGATACTTGCAGAGAATGTATGCAACACCCCACAGAGACCCAGTAAGACTCCCATAAGCTTAGTTATGTCAGGAGAAATGCACGCCATGGTTCACTGGTGAGCAGATGCTGAATGCTGCCTGGATGTAGGAAATGTTGCTGCACTATCACAGCATTACTGTAGTAAACCTTAGAGGAGAGCAAGGCGTTTCCGATGGAAAACAAAGCTGTTTTCACTCACATTCTCACTTTCATACCCAAATATTCACCAATACCAAAACAAACAGGTCTGAGCAACTTGCCCAAGCAGTCAGGACAAAGGGTCAGTGTGTTGCTGGCTTCCATCTCCAGCCCCTGAAGGTGATTTGGGTGGCAAGGAGCTTCCAAAGAGAGTCCTCCCGCTTTTTGCAACCTTCAGGCACTGTCAGTGATCAATTTTTCCACTGAGGGTCATCAGGGCTTAATCACTGTCCTTTGCCTCTTGACCTGGGTCAAGCTTCATTTAGACCAGTTCATTTCAACAGGCCCCTTCCTACAATTTTTTCCTCCTCGTGCTTCCACATCAGTAAGTTCCTAACCAGACCACCTTTAAGGCTGCTACTGCAATCCTCTACAAATGCAACAGGGGTGATCCGACCCCACTGATTCATTCCAGCTCTTTCACAGTCCATGGTTACAGGAGAGGATATCTTCTGAAAAATAAAACCTATTCTGGGTGAGCCCGCAACAAATAGCCTTCTACAGAATTTTCTTCCTAATCCTTTGTACTTAGCAGACATACTAAAGTATAAGGGCATATTTTCTGTTTTAATCCGTCTAAGAGGAAACATTTTCTTGTACTTATGGTTTTAAAGGCCTGGTAATCTTTTTGCCCTCCAAATCTAATTTTTTACACAAGTTTATCACCAGTTACTTATGCCTCATATAAGTAAGTTAATCAGTCTTTTTTAGAAGAAGAGACAGGATTTAACAACATTTTAATGTCCATTATTTTGTTCCAGGATATCGGCCAGACACAAGAGTAGAGACTTACACAATCTCATGCACTCAAGGCTGATTCTTTCTGTATTCACTGCTTCTAGCCTATTTATTTTGCTTCTCATCTTGCACTAAAGGAGTGGAGGGACAAATGCAGGACAGTGCACCAGTGCATCATTACACCGGAGGAAGCAGCAGCTTTCCATTGAAAGCTTTATCATCATCTGCAAATTCACAGTTCCTAACTATGTAGGTGTTCCTATTTCCCTGATTCTTTTCCAAGCATTTCTTGATATAATTCAGAAAAAGCCTTCCAGCTGAATTGATTCCATGTGCAGCTTAGCTGATGCATTTATTCATTAGCTTTAGTGAAGCCCTAGGCACAGTGACAGTGTGAATAATATAAAAGTAAAACCCAACACACTCAAAAAACACCATAGTTTATTAGGAAAAGTAAATAATTTGGGGGGAAGGGGTTGTGGTCTTTTCTATCCTTCTTTTATTTAAGAAGCATGCATAATCTTGATAGACAGGATAAGAAAGCTCCCTCTTTTCCCATAGATATGTGCATATTTGGCCACAAATTGGCTAAAATATGTTTGGCATGTTCTATTCAAACTCTCTCATAAAACTACTAACACTTCAATTAGTTTAGATTTAGAGAAATAAATTACCTGAATTGTAGTTCTAAAGTTTACTCATTTTGTTTGACCTCAAATAATTTTGCTCATAACTCCTAATGGGGAGAGAAGGCCACTCAACCCCTGTCAAAACATAACTGGAAGTGACAGCCTGACAGCATTTGTGCTATAAACTTTGCTTTTAACACTACAATACAAGATGAGCAGTAACAAGTATTCCTATCAAGCTTAAATTGATAGGAACTTTTTCAGCCAAATTTCTCTTACACATAGTGTGACTTACCCTATACACTATAGATAAAAAGAATCCTGACCTAAAGTACCTTCTCTAACTTCTCTGCCTCATAAAGAACAGTTTACCTAGTATTTTCCAAGTTCAGGTCGTAGGGTCATCCCAGTAATATTGGTTCTATGAGTTCAGCAGCAGGGTTTTTTGGGTGGGTGGGGAGAAGGGTTTTCTCATGTACTAGTATTTAACAAGTATTCAAAAGAACATTAAAAAAGAAAAAAGCAGCTGTCAGTCAGTTATATCTCCTCACTGATATCTTTATAATAAAAATACAAATTGACAATTCTTCACTATAACCTAAAACCATGTATGAAAAGTTCTGAACAGCTATAAAAAAGTTTCTTTATTTTTAAAATGAATAAAGAGAAAGGAGAGAACATTTTGTACACAGGTCGTAACAACTAATTTACAGGATTCCACATTTGTGTTATGCATTATGTTCATTGTAAAGTTACTTTTTACTCATGATTTTATAAATTTCTCTTTACTACATGGGCACAGCGGCTTTAATTAAGTACATGGCAAAAATGTGAAGTAAGTCTGATGACCCCCATATTACAGTGTTCCACAGGTTTATTTGCCATGAAATCCCACTGTACGAAGAAGTAATTTGCAAATAAAACATACCTAGTCAGAATTCAGCATATAAGCAGTGCCCACAATAGCTGATGAAGCTGGCCACTGAATCAGCCATTCCAAAAGATATCTTACCATTCTTGTGCTAGTTTTTAAACACCTAGACATTATATGACCACCTCGATATGCTGACCATTTCCCCCCCTGTGATGTATAATGCAGTTTTTCTGAATTTTTAAAACATTCCAGAGTAAATAGCAATACTTACAATTAAACTGAAGCACCTGAGATCATTAGGCAGTATACGAACAGTCACACCTCTATTAGCTCTCTCTTTAATTTGAACAATGAGAGATTACTTATGGATGCTAAGAATCAGCAGAAGACATTCTTTACTTATAATAATTGGTACAATAAAAAGTAATGGACAGTTGCAAGGAAAAAAAAAAAAAAAAGAGAAAGACAGAAAAAACATTGGAGAGTCTGGAAAGAATGCAGCGCAGGAAAAAGCAAAAGGGAAACAACCAAATTACCAGTAAAAATGAAATTAAATATAGCATTTTACAGTAGATGAAAAGTTTTGTTCCTTACCTGAGCTCCCAATATCCAGTACAATCCAGCACTACCAGTAAACATGAAATACCAGACATTTCTACCCTATAGTGAAAATCTTCCGATAAAGTGCTTCTTCTGGGACTGTAAAAGGCTTCCCCAAATCAGATGGGTCTGTGCACTTTTCTGCCACAAGAAGCTAAGCGCAACAGTATGAGGTCTACCTGCCAGGAGATAGCTGAATGAAGAAGTTACACAGTGTGCCTCTCTTATAGTCCTGCCTTACATCCATCACTTAAATTTCTGAACCAAACAAGTGTCTTTCCTCCTGGTAAAATTCAATGCTTTCTTAATGTTAAAGTTACCCAGCCTTTGCTGGGGACCTCCTAAGAGAGAGAGATGTCTGGGGAGATGAATGTCTAAGCTCTGGTCACCTCAGAACAGCACCATCAACACAGTCACATGCCTTCAACCCCAAGTGTTGCATCCTGTGTGCACAAATAGTGAAGTAAATGCATCTGGGTCTACTGTAGGTTGCAGCATACTCACAGCAGGTGTGATTTACTTTGGGTGTGTCAGAACTGCAGGATTACACACAGAAATGGCTCCCACCACCCCCCCAAGAACCTGGTGTTCCTCCAGATCACAAGATGCCTCCATCTTCTATTTGAGCACCGCTTGCAGAGGAACAGAACACACATGGGGAAAGACATTCACAGAGCCAGAGTCGTTCCAAAACCTGGCAGTAATCTAATTCACCAGATGGGTAACTCACAGATGAGACCACCAGCTCAGAGGAAAGCTCACTCCATCATCTCCTGAAGAGAGAGCAGACCACTGGGACTTATTGGAAGACAAAAGGCATTCTGTTTGGTTAAAACACACTGCTATTTTGTTTGCAATGAGATAAAAACCATAAAGAATCCAATTTACACCAAGTATCTGCAGCCTTCAACATTGACACGAGAATGAATTTTTTAATATGAGGACACTTTTCGTACTCTGTGAAATACACTTCAGCCAAGAGGCCCAGCAGAGCCAGAGCTTCTCAACAGCCCTTCCTTGTACAGCCTTAAAAATATTTAGGATTTGTATGATCCATAGAATTTCTGCTAAACATATCAGAAGGGCATATTTCACATCTACAGCAGAAAACCAAGCTCCTGACATCAGCAAAAAAAGCCCAGCAGAACACAGAAATGCAGACCTGGGCTTTGCTTGCTGACTCGAGCTAGGGCACCCGACTGCATTGATGGAGCATGTAATAGGCTTGCTGCTTTGATGAATATTCACCCTTACAGCCCTTTGCTTCACTTTCTCAAAAAGTTTCTAAAAATACCACAAGGAGTTATTTGCAGCACAATTCCTCTGCTTGACAAAAAATTACTTGCTAGAACACTCAAGTGTGACTTCATTTTTAGAGTCGATCTGGATCTCAGTGAAATGTCACATTTAGACGAGAAGCACAGAATAAAAGGATGTTTCAAAGGATTTTTTTGCACCTGTTAAAAATCATGATACATAAAACGTAATTCCTCCTGCTATTGAAACAAAATATTTCATGTTACTTTTTCATTTTACAGAAACTTAAGAAACTCTACATTCTAATAGGCTGCCCATAAAAAAAATTCCATTTCTTCTCAGCATGTGTGATATATTAGATTATATTTTAGTAAGCTTAAGTATCTGGTAAAAATCACTGAAAGGTTGAAAATGAGTGAATTTATTTAAATATGCACTTGAAAATCTATATTGACATTTGAGCATAAGTTTACTGAGTGCATACCAAAATTGCTTGGCTCTGTCACCTAGACACCTGAGAAATCACACACTTCTAAATAACAACAAGCAGATGGACTAATTTTTCCAAAAATTAGCTGCAGTAGCTTATTAAAGCTCTGTAGCAATGTACAACTTCATGTTCTTCCTCAAACTTCAAGATAAATGTGACATTAGATGAAAGGACACATTTTAATTTAACATTTGGGAACTAATTTTCACTAATTTTAACTCACTTCTGAACAGTGTCTGAACTGGATGCAAATGACAAATAGTTGCTCCTGCATCACAGTCATCTGAGACTGAAAAAAATACACTCCATTTCTTCATAAAGTGGAAGCAGCTGCAATGACAACTGATTTTTGGCAACTTCATTACCTATCCAATTCTAGCTACCAGAAGCGGCCTCAATCACATATTAAAACTAATTAAAAAACACAATAATCTACACCATAGCAAACCAAAATGCCAGCTTCATCAGTGAGAGCAAATATCTAACCCTTACACTGCATTTCCACACAATTGTGAAAACATTTTGTGGAAGAAGGTAAACAGATGTGTTCATACATCTCAGATCTGCACATGTATTTTTCACCCCATCTTTTTTATTTCATTGCAAAGGCAGGAAATCTGGGCTCTAGATGTTAGACTACAGCGTTAAAATAAAAGAGAACTAATTACTGCAGGAGCACCACAGTTCAGCAGATCTCACAGTACTGAAAATAAGATTTTTTTTTTATATGTTTACATGTTTATGCAGTGCTGCAGAATGGGAAATTTATGCATCTTCCACAACTCCATGCTAATTAGGAGAATTTTCTTTTACCATGAGAGGACAGCATGCTGTGATTGAGCTCCCAATGTGGGGGAAGGAAGAGCAAGAATGAAATGCTGTAAGAGCAGCATTATCAGTACAACACAGGCCACAGTGGGAAAAAAAACCAAACCTATTCATGCAACTTTTTTATTCTCCATAGCAGAGGTATTTAAGAACAGGATTGAATAGATCCTGACTCATGAGAGATACAGATCTAAAGATCTTCTTCAGATGGTCCTATTTAAGTATCTGAAGATGATGATTCTTTATCAATTAGCACAGAGTATTTCAAAAGCACATTAAAAATGAGGAAGCCTCTGTACAGTGAAATAGCCATTAACAGCAGCAAAAATTCTGCCAAGACTTTTCCTTTTGTACACTTTCTCCCACTGTGTAGGGAAATAGGCTAGAAGAAAAAGCCATGGGGGATCAGGACATGGATGCAATGCATCTTGAAACCTCAAACAAGAATGGAAAGCCAGAAGAGGATGACCTCTTCTAAACCAGAAGCTGCAGTTCTGGTGATCCCATACAGAAGAGGCCACTGAGCTCTCATCATACTGCCTGAGGCCACAAAGCAACAACTGAAGTTTCTGCAAGGAGAGACAAAAGAGGCTGCACCTTTCCTCAGTAGCAGACTTGAGAAGGACAGCAATCAATTTTGCTTACCCATGGACCAAAGCCAGCATGCATATCCTCAGTACTTAGAAAAACAATATCCACAGGAATGTTTTACTTAAACAAACATGGCTGATTTGCCAGCCCAGATTTTAGGTTTTTGTTTTTGTTGTTGGTGGTGGTTTTTGACTCAGGTCCTACCCAGTCCTACTCAGCTTTGGGATTGTGGCGAGCACCACCAGCATCAGCAGTCATTCCCCGAGTAGGAATCAGACAAAACACACACACTGATCATACTACACAGCACAAAGAAGCTCCTAAATTTGAATTTCACTTTGCTAATTATCAAAGGGTAGAGCCTCCCAAAAGAAACCATGCAGCCTGACAGCATTCCTGTGATAAATTTCTCATAAATAAACACATAAATAAAAATAATAACAACAATAAAAATCCTCCTACATCACACAATAGTAAACCTAAGCCTCCTAATGCAAAGTGCTGTAATGCTGTCCCAAGCCAGCAGACAGAAAACCAAATTAATCTCCACTGTTACACACGGGCTTGTTAAGTGGCAGCAGAGTGGAAACAAAAATCCCGTGTTATTATCACTCAGCACTGACACTGAGAGCCCAGCAGGGACCCACGACACCTCGCATGAACCACGCTTATTTCACAGGGCTGCTGTTGGCAAGACCCTGTGAAGAGGCAGATGAAAGTAAGTGGTATTCATGTGCAGGTATTCCTGAGCTAAAGGGATGCACAGAACACCACGTAGAGGACAAAGGGCTAGCAAAAGAAATTTGCACCTCTCTTTTCCTCTGACAGGACAAGTGTGTGGAAGAGACAGTTCTTGTGACTCTCCATCCAGGTCTTGCCCAAACTGGGACAAGGTTTCCGGACTGACTCACATCCACTGCAGAACTGGACTTGAAAACACAGAAAAGCCCTCTCACTGACTGAAGGGAAAGAAGGGAGCTAAGGACTTTTCTCTGCACTTCCACGGATCAATACCTATATCCCCTAAAAGCCAAAACAGGAGCAGCATAAAATGGAGCAAAGCCCTTTTACAGGAAATACCCTCACAGTATCTATACAGAAGGGACTCCCTACAACAGTGACCTAGACAGATATTAAACTAGCAGGTGTTTAGCAAACATCTGGGAGACAGACAAAGCACTATTAATCTCAAAGAAAAATAATGCAGCATGGTAATGTGACATCTGGCCATGCACAGTAAAAACACTGTAATACATTTTTTCTTCTCTAATTCTGAAGCAAGCAATTAATCTTTTAATTATCCACATGAAAAACAGGTTCAAAAGATGACAGTGAATGCATCTGAAACATCTGGGAGACACTGTATTTTATGCTTAGTAAAAGAGGATGCTAGTGCTTGTGGACCTGATTCTGTCCATGTTTATCAAGTTTCCTCCTTGAAGACAATGGCTGGGCACATTTGTGTAAGCAGGATTCTAAAAGTGAAAATAAATTTCTACCAATGTGATTTTATATCACATTGGAATATGGCTTTGTTCTTTTCTTATTTGCCTGAGCACTTCTATATTCCTGAGCACTTTTTGAGAGTTATTTGTCTGTTCTTAATCTATTCAAAGAAGAGATAGTATTAACAGGTCATTAAAAAAACATAAATTATGTGATACAATGACTCTTTGCAACTGTGCACAGCATGTGACTATGTGGAATTAGGCAACTCTGGGCACCAAGAACATAAGCATTAATTATTCTGAAGACAGAAGCAGTCTTTCTGAAACTAAGCTACAAAAGAAACAAACAAAAACCAGAAAAAACCCAACCAAACAAAAAAACCTAACAAAACATAACTGAAACCAAACAAGCCCCCCACAAAAAAATACCCCAAAACCCCTACCCTAATAAAGCTAATACACTTTCCTGACCTCGTCTGAACTCTACTAATAGGCAAATGCTATATTAATGGTTGTTTTTTCAGAACTAACAATTGCATTATTTAAACAACCCTGAACAAAATTAAAATTACCTTATAGGGTGTAATGTGATTTTTCTGAATTTCCAACTATATTTCTGAATGCTTGCAAGATATTGTTTCACATTTTCCATATATCAATGTATTTCATCACTTCAAAAAAACAGGGGGGGGGTAAGGGTGGGGGGTGTTATTTATTCTTGGAAGATGCATAGTTTATTTGTATGAAACTGTAAGACATACTATTTCCCTCTGAAGTAAAGCCAGTCTTACAGGACTAGCAGTTTATCACTAAACCCACCAACTCCCCTGTTAAAGCCAGAGTGAATTTTAACAGATGTACCATAAGGAAGGCTGCAGAAATCCACTGTCAGCAAACTGGACTGAATCTTGTCCTGATTACTTCAGTTTGTGGGCGTTTCAAGACCCCTTACATAATTCTATTTATTTCACCTGACACTGCAATTGCTCTTCCAAGCATGATTTGTATAAATCAAGAAAACATCTTCAGTTCCCCCTTCTGAAAGCCTTATCTTCAACACAGCAGCTTTCCCTCCCAGAGTGACAGTTCAAGACCCAGATTGTTGTACATAGTTGGTCCTTGCACCTTTCAGAAGACACTACTCATCCAGACCACACTTCCCAACAACAGAATTAAAGGTCATGACTCTCCTGGCAAAGCCTGAACTGGCCCAAGGAGAGCTGAACATTAAAATGACTTCACAATTATCAATTGAATAAACAATTGGATAAACAATTTATCCACTGTTTAAGAGTTTTGTTGCTTTATTCCAGAGAATAGTGCAAGAGGCATCAGAGCCCATAAGAAAACAGTGAAAATTACCTCTCACTTGGAGACTTCACTTCTCCTTTGGGCAAGCAGGAGATCACAATCATAACTTCTTCCAAATTATCCGAAACAAATATTTGAGTGCATATATTACCACCAAAACAAAACAAAAAACCCCAGAAAGGGTCTACTGTAGGAGACCAACAACTTGATAATGCAGACTGTGTTATTACAGGACCATTTTAGCATTCCCTGGAGAAAAGGATTCTACTAAAAAAGAACCTGAGCAGCTAAAATGGAACTGAAGGGAAAGCCCTATCTTTCCAGGAGAGAATATAAATGCTGCAGCATGGAAGAAGTGATCCAGAGTGAAAATCAACTCAGAACTTTATTCTTGTGATAGAGCCCAATGTCCTTTTTAAATCTGCAGAAGCAGTAGTGCCTTTAAGCCAGGCTTCTAATTAGCCACACATAATTGAAATATGCAGCTGTTAAAACAACAAGTATAAAAATAAGCACGAGAATAATTTTCTACTTGCACGTGCATTTCTCTCGCAATTAGTTATGAGATGCTGCATTTCTGAACTCCGAGTTCACTAAAGAGCTGTCACTACTGTAACTGAGGGAAAAACACTGAAGCCTCATTATTATCTGATCCATTTCAATTTACAAGTGTAAATGATTAAGACCCACAGAAAACTTACAGTTGTGGTCATTAGAGTTGTACAAGAATTACCTTGTTCTAAACTACATATCATGTAAAGAATAACTTCTGCATCACTTAAAGGTGGTTACGTTACATTGGTCATTATTCTTCAGAGAAAACAATCACCAACTGCCATCATATCCTGGAAGAAACTAAGATTTAAGAGACTAATTTGAGCTGCCTTGGAATGAGCTGGACACAGGCACTCAAAGAGCCAAAGTATTTCCCCTATTTAGGAACCAATAAATTGCAACACTAGAAGTTAGGAGCTCATGTTTGACAAGCTCCCCATTATTTATAATGGGTACTATAATTTGCCAAGAAACATTTCTAACCACTGAAATGTTACTAAATTCCCACAAATGTTTCCCTTGACTAATTATTAAAGTAAATCACAAGAAGTTGACTTGTCAATGGAAACACTTGTGGGAAATTCAGTAAAACTAAAATGTTTCCATCTCAAGTACGGTAAGACACTACAAACACTATATACACATAAGCTTTTAATAGTATAAACATCTTAGTGCCATATAACTAAAAAATCATATAATTTAAAATTAAATGCTAAAAATAGAAATTAAATTGCTATAAACTAAGTTGATTACAACAGTCATAATTAAAATTCGACTACAACAGCAATGTCAAAATTCTTAAAAAGTAAACAAAAAACTCATTAAAACCTCAGAAGCCCATCAAGTATTTCCCATGATCACACCATATAGTGTTTATAATTTCAAGACCTTCTTCACTACCTTAGACATTTAGGTTGTTCTTCCTCATACACCAGTAAATGGCATCACAATGTAATTATCTAATGGTAGGAACAGACACTAAGCCCCCCCCCCCCCCGTCCCTGCCAATAAAAAATACAAGTAACAAAGCTCATTCTTGAAAAACAAAATCACAGCTGGATATTAGCACTGGGAAATGGATTGGAAGCTATATACAGAATATTACCTATTAATCAGCACTACCAAAAGTAGAATACCATGATACAAGGATTTCACACTACACTGATGATACAGCAGAAAATCATTATAAGGAGAGAGCTATCATTTTCTATCACTAATAAATCTACCTCTGTGTATCAAAATTTATACCATTTACCCTAAATACGATTATCAATTCTCAAGAAATAAAAACCTAGTGATACTGCATTAGATACACCAAGGTTCACAAAAACTTTAAAATCCATAAATGAAAGTTTAGCTTGGAGGTGTTTAAGTTGTTAAAAAGCAAAAGCTACTCACCAGTCTGTAAAATCTAATTTTTTTTAAAAGGTACCTATAGTTTTTACTTGAATCATAGGAAGTCATCTTTATTTTTTAAGATTTGCGTAAGAACATACTAGAAATAGCAATCCTTTTTGTTTGTTTGTTTCTCTCTTTAAAAACACAGACTCTCTCTTGCTCTTCATAACATAGTTAGGACATTTATTATAGTCAGTTTTAGCAAATAGTTCTGAACTTAACATGTCAGGAAAGCAAAGTAATCCTTAATGCTAAGGTGCAGAGGTGTTTGCATCAGTATCCAAAGCAATCGGCATAATTTTAGAGCTACTTCACTGAAGCAACTGAATTACTTTAGAAAGTCATCACATACTTACTGAAAAAAAAATCCAAAAAAATTTGACACCAAACTCTGCCTTACTATGCTCCTCAGCCTTAGAGGAAAACTTGTCTTAGAGACAAAACTCCAGCTTTACCACATTTTGTTACCAGTTACACTTCTTTAGTTTAGTTCTTCCTAAAAAAAACCTCTTAATATATTCATTATGCAATATGTAAGTTAGCCAAAACTTGGAACCGACGTTTATGACCATTAGTATTCCAAGACAGATTTCAAAATAATTTGAAGAACAAACAGACCAAAACAGGACACTACCAAACACATACTTCCAGTACCTTTTACTCTATTTAAACAAAACTCTCCCTTACGCTCCTAAGTGAAAAGAAGTAAAAACCTAGAAGCAAGCAGAAATGGCAATCAAATGTTATGATTAGCCTTCTGGTGCTAGTTTTCAGGAATATTTAGAAAGCAATATGGAATTCAGACAATTCATCAGTTTCAGATAGAGAAAGAATCAAGTTATTAGGGCTGCATATGAGATTTTACTCATGAGTTTAAATCTGGTAACGTTCTTACATTCCAGCATCATTAAATGAAAAAAAAAAATTAAACCAGGGTTTAACATACCTGTAAGTTATTATTCCCTTGGAATCATCCCAAAAGCAGCAATAATGTAAGTAATTCCATCAGTAAGGTAACCAGTGGTATTACCAATGGTAATGTAAGTAGAAGGCCATGAATTTCAACTATTTATTTAAAAAGAAGGGCAGAATATACAAGTACACTAAACACAAGTGAGTAACTGAGAACAATTTAAATACAAAATTAAAACAGAACAGTCCTCCAACAGAAATCAAACAGAAATTCCCTGTGAGGTACAAGCAGACTGCAATCAATTTACCTCCTTCAACTGGTAGAATAAGAAAGTTTAAGATCCTTCATGTGCTGCAGGTGTGTTTTCTAGATTATGCTTCACTTGAGTAAGACCCTTCCCCATGTACCTGAAGTGTCTCAGCTGATTGCAATGAAGGGGAAAGATCTTTAAACTTTTGTTTTGTTTTGCTTTTAATCCAATGCATACCAGGTGATTTTGTAGGAACAGAAAATCCCTCCTCTCTTTTCTTAATCCTCAGGTTTTGATCTCTTTCCTAGAAAAGACATCAGATTTTCTCTGCACTCACATGACTAGCTTCATAAATAAGACTAACTTAACTTTTTGGTAAAACCAGTTGATTCTGTCAGCTGTATCCATTGGCCTTGACATACAAACAAGTGTATCTCTTACTGGGACCTCTTCTCTTTAGCTAGCTGCCCCTCACCATGTTTCCCCAGTATATTCTATTCTGAATTAGCATCTCCACCTAAGAATACATGCTGACTTTTTAAAGCCAACTTTTTTCCAGGCACTTAAATTTGAAATGTCCTTAAAATCTTCTTGAGGCAGATTATTTAATTTATAGTACAATTTCTGTAGACCAATTATTGAACCACTATAAATGCTGATAATACATAGAAATTGTCAAATTCATTAGCAGATAATACAACCTGGGGCAAATCCTGCTGGTTTTGCTCATGTAAATGGTCCCAATTATGTCAACAGAACTTTGGATGTATACATGAAGAGGATTTGACTGTGCTGACCAGTATACAAAGTTTTCTCATACCCTAAGGCAGGGGGGAAATGGTCCCAGGTCACACACAACACCCCCAAAACAATCACAGCTTATAGCAGAGGCTGCAAAACCCTTGAGAACCTTCTTCCTCAATTTTAAATGTGTTAATGGCTCCAACTTTTATATACCACTTTACTGCTAAAGACACAAATCATTGCTGTCTACAGACACTTTAGGTCTGTTGAGGCTGCACACAAAGCTGCAGTTGAGAAGAATTCCTAGTAGTGTTTGGAACTAAAATTCATAAACATATACAGCTAGTTTTGGTACACCTATACAAAGAGTAACACCAAACAAAGCAAATTTCTGGTCTCTGTACCCTATTGCTTCTGATAGCATCCTCTTCACCACTAGCTGCATAAAATGGGCAGTGACACTGCTTGATATATAGTCCAGCTGGCAGGATTTTGTCATGCTGTACTTGTTAAACTGCTATTAAAGTGTTTCTTTTAAAAATCTGGTCTGGTTTCTCTTGAAATGTAAATAAGGAATAACTACTTAGTGAACTGGGTCCTGGAGCTTCTACCTTGCATCTGTCTCCACTATTAAACACCTTCCCCCCACTTTTCAATTTGTTTTATTTTATTTTTCTTTTAAATGCAGTTTGTGGCTCAAGCTACCTGTGACTTTCACAAACTTGGCTAAAATGAAGGGCACAATGTTCGGCAAGATTAAAAAGTTTCCAAGGAATGGGAAAAATCTGTAATTTGTAGACATTTAGCCCCCTGCTGTTATAGGAAGCCTCTGTCAAGGAAATAATATATGCCTTAGTGTATGCTCTGTATAATATTAGAAATATCTTGTATTCTTCCAGTTTGGATAAATCATGAATAAAGATCAAGTATGTTTTAGAAAAAAAAATAAATCCAAATCCAGTCTTGTGGATCATACAGAGACTATCACAGCAGAAAGACATCAAAATCAAATTAAGGGACCAGACATTTTTAAGGCATCTGAATTACTGAGAGAAGAGCATTCTAGAACTGAACTTCGACCTGCACTTCTGACATTAGTATTAAAGGACCTAACAGCTTATTTAATCAAAATCAGCTTTTTGGCACCCTCTAGAGGTTTTGCTCCCACTGAGAAACAACTCAGAAGTTAATTATAATTATAAAATTTGGAGAGCTTACAATCCAAAAATCAAGCCTGTAATCAGTGCAGACCTGTACATAAAGGTTTACTCAAGAATGCTAAAGCCATACATTAGATAATCAATTCTGGTTTCATTCTGTGGGATCAGATTGCTCCTCTCCTTCAATTAGCCAGGACTACTGGGGCTATAGGAACACGAACTACAAAAAAACACTTCTTGATACTCCTCTATTCAAATACAAGAGACTCTTCCACCACTGAACTCCGAAGCTTTAGAAAATGTTTCACTTAGTTTACAAGAACATAAACCAAACCTGAACACAGCTAGCAAAATAATAGATCAACAGCTATGCAACATTATAAAACAATATTCTAAACCTTAATCTCACATTTTTTTAAGTTAAATTTACATTTCATTAATGTTAATACAACAAATGAAGGGAAAGGAACTTCTTACTACAAAACTGCCTTCTGAATTTTTGATCATGTTGGTGTTAGGATACGGTGTCCTACATCATATAATGAGGAACTACATCCTCAGATCTCAGTAGATCGTGCTTTCCAGGTCAAACACAAATGTACACAAACATTAAGCATTAATTTTCTGCTATCATCACCCTGTAAATCAGAAAATCCAGGGTGTTTTAAGCAGTTGTGCAGATTTAAGCAACTTCCTCAAAACAAAGCAGAAAACAATAGCTTGTTTTAGATGCTTCATTGTGAAAGAAAAAAAGAAATCATTCTGCAATCTGAATATTAAGGAGGCATTTCCTATCATCAGTGATATCACAGAAACACAAATTCCAACTGTGAAGCATTTATTTTTAGGACAGTTTGAAACTGCAAGCCATTAATTTATACCTTCCCAACTCAGAGATTGCTGGTCTTTTGCTGCAAACATCTCTTCTTAGTTTTGTTGAGAAAGCAAATAAAAAGATCAGGGTGTCCAAAGTATCCCAGCAGAAAAAAGGTAGCACGCTACATGTACTTCTCTAGTTCCAGTATCAGAGTAATGTGAGAAGTACGCATTACTTTATTCAATGTAGACTGCCATATCAGTGATTGGTGAAATGAAATGAAGACCAATTGCTAACAAAATCATACAGTATCTGCTTCAGAGAAAACTGTAAAGAGACTCTTGAAATATCTTGATGGTGGCTCCTCAGGGAATCAGGTCTAGTTACTGTGGATTTTGAATTTCAAGACACTCACTCTTGAATGTAGAAGAGTGGGACTGTAGAAGGCTGAATAGTGTTGCACAGACATCCTTACTGCAGGATTACAGCCCTATTAGCAACCATACAAATCTCTGCCCTGCTGCACGCTGTTATGCCCAAGTTTCCATGCAGCATCAGAACAGTCATTTGCAATCTTCCTACCAAGAAATTTCTGCATGATGGACAAGGCACGGCAATCAATGCAACTGATGTTCTTTAGGATCATAAGCACATGTTCAATCTGAAGACCACACAGTCCAATTTGAAGAGAAACCAGCTGTCTACTGTGTTAAAAGTAGTTAAAAGATAACACATCAGGCCCATATCCAAGACTTCTGTGGTCCCAAGCTACTTCTATGCAAAACCTTGTTTGTCATTCAACATTAAGTAACAGTTAAACTAATATTACAGACCAATAATACCTGAATTTCTTTGAAACAACACAGATTCCAAAGGAGAAGTAAAAGAGGAGTTGTGAATTATCTGGAAATACAGGAGAACTGCACACAGTTCTCCAGATGTGGCCTCATCAGTGCTGTGTAAAAGGGAAGAGTCCTTTCCATTCACTTCATGGTGGTTCTTTTCCTCAAGCAGCCCAGAAGCTGTCAGATCTTTGCCATGAGAGCACACTGCAGTTCATGTCCAATTTGCCTACCAGGAACCCCAGTTCCTTTTCTGCAAAGCTGCTTTCCAGCCAGTTGGCCCCAACATGTATTGATGTAATCGGTTATTCCAGCCCAGATGCAGAACTTGGCATTTTGCCTTCATGGAACTTCACAAGGTTCCTGTCAGCAATTTTCTCCGATCTGTTCACATCTCTGAATGGCAGCAAAATCCTCTGGTGTGCCAGCCACTCCTCTAAATGTTGTAGCATCTGCAAACTTGCTGAGTATAACTGTCCCCTCACCCAGGTAACAAACGAAGATATTAAACAATACAGGACACAGTACTGGCCCCTGAGGTGCATTGTTAGTGCCCTGGCCTACAGCTGGACTTCGTGCTACTGACCACAACTCTTTAAGCCCAGCAGTTCAGCCAGTTTTCAGTCCATGCCACTGTCCATTTATTCAATCCTTCAAGAGCTTGTCTAGGAGGGTGTTAAAACAGACTGTCAAAAATCTCCCATAACGTCACAATAATGACAATCTGCTGCTCTCTCTTCATCCACCACATTGTAGAAGGCTATCCAGCTGGTAAAGCATGTCTTCTCCTTCCCAAATTGTTGCTGACTACTCCCAGTCACCTTCCTGTCCTTCTTATGTTTGGAAACTATTGCCAGGAGGATTTGCACCATCATCTTCCCAGGGACTGAGGGGAGGCTGACTGACCTGTAGTTCCCCAGAGCATCCTTCTTGAAGGCGGGAATGACATTCGCTTTCCTTCAGTCCTCAGGATCTTCCCCTGATTGCCATGACCTTTCAAAGATAATCATTAGAGACTTTAAATTTCCTACAACTGTTACAGATGTAGAGTTTTTTCATGTAGATGATGGGCAGATGTCATGATAAAGTAGATCACCACAAACTCCTCCACTCTTTGGTGAGCAAATAGCACTGGTGGCTACAAAGCTAACTCTGAAGCCCAAGTCAGCTGTTCACTAGTTCATCAAATACATTCTTGCATCTGTAACATTCCACACCAAAATAAAAGGAAAAGCCCTACTGGAAACATCCTGAGACAGCCTGATAGTCACAGACCACTAAGAGATGCCACAGAATTTCCTGTTACCACTGTCATGAGGAGTGAGCTCAGGTTCTCTATCACACTAAAAGCCTGTGCCCTCACTCAACAAAAAAGCTGCATCCCATCTCCCTGGAGACATTTAAAAAGCGACTCGATATGGCACTCAGTGCCATAGTCTAGTGACTGTGGCGGTAGTTGTTCAAGGGTTGGACTCGATGATCTCTGAGGTCCCTTCCAACCCAGCCTATTCTATGATTCTATGATTCTATGAAAAGCCAGCTAGCAGCTGAAAACACAGGCAATGAGGCCTTGGGCAAAGTTCATGAGATTGGGAGAATTGAGTGATGGCAGGGAAGGGTGCCCAACTATGGAAGAGTCTATTGGAAAAATAAAAATTAAAGGAAAAAAATTGGCAAAAAAGTAGATTTCAAAATCTATCCATCCTTTGAGCACATACACACACACACACCAAAAATTCTCTCCCATGGATAAAAAATCCAAAGCAGAACTAAAACACCATATTTAAATAAAGACTTATTAGAAAAGCATTTGAAAAATACAGATACCTAGATGTTATGATGAGATATTAAGCCTTAGAAGATCAGGAATCCTTGCTTCTTTATTACAGTCCTGGTATTTTACTGGAGGCATGCTAAATACTTTATGAATAAGAAAACTTAAAAACACTGGAAAGGAGAAAAATAATTGCTTCATTTGCCAGAACACGTATTTCCATCAACATAGTTATATCTTTTAGATGTCTACAAAACTTTCTGGAGAGCAATACTATTCACTGACAAGCATATGGTAGCATCAGGTAAACCAACTTCTTATTTCCAAAACTATACTGTTCTACAAGTCATGAGGGACACGTCTGGAATATATAAGTTACATAAACAAATCAGCGTTCTGATTTCTTCCTTCTCTTTCCCACTTCCCCTCAATTTTTCCCCTACCTGGAATTCATATATTGATCAAATCTGCAAAAAATCTCAAAACTTACGAATTCTAAAGTGCAGAAATTATAAGTTACCTGTTATTTTCCAAAAAATAAAAAAAAAATAAAAATTAAAACACCCAACTGCATCACAACAAATACAGGCTTGTGGAATTACTGAAGAGTCAAGGGAAAGAAGGTTGAATAAAGAGAAAAATGTTTTTACTGAGGTACATTTTGTAAAGCACAGATCTCCCATTGAATCAGTTGGATTTCTGTTACCAAATTAAACAAGAGTACAATTGGGTTTTGCCTGGGGAAAATATAAAATTACATTGCTTTTGAGGTTGATTCACAAGTTAGATAACAGTGATGCAGAAGAGGGATTTTAATGTTTGACACTGGTGCAGCTAATTCTATACCTGCTTATAGCATACAAATAGAATATATGCATGCATGAATTTCTTAAAAATGTTCAGACTGCATTTTGCTTATTGTATCTGTGCAAGCCATCCTGCTTGAACTGGTCTACTTCTGCACATAAAACACTCCTGAAAATGTACTTCTGAAAGTATTTACTAGAAATCATCAACCACTTACGATAAAAGATTGAATTAGCATCCTTCCTATCCTTCCTATTCATTGACAGTACAGCAATTGTGCCTTCCAACCTGCCTCACTCTCCCCACCTTCCTCCCTCAGCCTCTTTTGTTTTGCTGTTAACAGTATCTCAGATCTCCTTCTCTGCTTTGGACACTAGATACAAAGAACAGAACACAAAACAAAACAAAAAAACAACGCAAAATGCAAAAGCAATTTATACTGCAGAGTCTTTGGCTCCTTGGCAAAAATCATTGCTCCAAGTCTGTTCTGTCAATAGACCACATCAATCTGTCATTTGGGGACCTGAAATATTATCATCACCACTGATCAAAAGCCAAGGAGCTCCTCGAGGGATATTTCTGGAGGGGAGACCATGCTGAGTGTCTCAGATGGAACGATCCATCAGCAATGTCAGCCTGAGGACTCTGGTGGGAAGAGCAACATTGCAGAGGAAAACCCTGCCCTTCATCCCCAGCACCAGCCCCACTCCTCCCCCCATCAGCCAGTCCTGGTTTGAGCAAACATATTTTAGTTCACACACAAAAAGGAAAATCAGGGTGTCTGAAATGACTCTGCCTAGCACACTTGCCAATGAAACATCACCAGAATGTTCAGGAGATTTAGAGAGATGTCAGATCTAAAAAATCCATGATGTCCCAAGACAGTGGTTGTGGTAACTGGATTACAGTTGGACTCAAGGGTCTTGTAGGTCTTCTCCAAATGTAATGATATGATTCTATAAGTAGGTCAAATTTATGTGGCACTTAGCTGGCACTGTCAATTACAACATATTCCTCAAATATTAATGTTATGCTTGCTATAAAAATACATACGTCATTGAATTACTTTGGAAATCAAACTGAAGTCCTTTTATTTAACCTAACAGTTAAGTTTTAGCCATTCTAAGATAAATTGAAGGCACAAAAAATGATCAAAGTCTGTAATTTTGGTTTTAGCACTCAATAACAGCCGTCTAGTTCACATGAAACAGAAGAATGGCTGACAGGCTTTGATAGACTGCATCAAAAGAAGTGTGACCAGCAGGTGAAGAGAAGCATTCCCCACCCCCTACCCCCCTCTCATGAGATCCCACCTGGAGTTTTGTGGCCAGTTCTGGAGTCTCCAATGTAACAAGGACATGGAACTATTGGAGCAAGTCCAGAGGAGGGCCACAAAGATGATCAGAGGGCTGGAGCACCTCTGCTATGAAGACAGGCTAAGAACTGGAGTCCAGCCAGGAGGAAAGAAGGCTCTGGGGAGACTTTAGAGTGGCCTTCCTGTTCCTGAAGGGGGGGCTACAGAAAAGCTGAGAGGGGACTTCTCACAAAGACATGTAGTGATAGGACTAGGGGTAATGGCTTTAAAATGGAAGAGAGGTGATTTAGGTTAGCTATTAGGTTGCCCATGAAGGTTGGTGATGCCTCATCCCTGGACATGTTCAAGGCCAGGCTGGATGGGGCTTTGAGCAACCTGGTTTAGTGGGAAGTGTCTGAAATGCACTGCCTAGTGGAAGATGTATTTGCCCATGCAGGGAAGCTGGAACTAGATGATCTTTAAGGTCCCTTCCAACCCAAACCAATCTGTGATTCTTTGATTTTAAGTATTTATTACCCACTACCAAAAATTCCCATCTCTTCAGACTGAGGGAAAAAAAAACAAAACCACAAAAAACATCAAGAACTACACATGCACAGTATCCTTAGACTTAGAGATAGAAAAGAAATACAAAACTGATTAATCTTGGCTTTTTGTAGTTAAAAAGTATTTACAGAGAGGGAACACTTAAGACAACTGATCAAAATTCAACATCAAAACAGCAAATAGGAGATGTCATCCACATATAGTAATTTCTGCACACACTTACACTAGATAAGGGGACATAGAATATAAGGAAATGTTTTTCTTTCTGAAATGAGGAGTATTAGCCATCCTTTGAGTGCTCATTATGACAGTCAGCATTGAGAATTAAGTGTACAGGATCCCAATGGAAACACTCAGAGGCTAATGAACTTCACTAATTTGAACAGAAATACATGCTTTGAAATTTGTTTTCATTGAAAAACAACTGTAATGACACATACTAAAAAGACCTATTTACCTGAGAGTATTAAAAAATTGGTTAAGAGAAAGTGCATTAGGCATCTGAGATATATTATGGCTTCTGTTCAATGCTACCACTTATATGAAAAAGATTTTTTGCTATCATGACTATTTCCAGTGCCAATTCTTAAAACATGTGATTATAAATTTATTCTTTGATTGGACATGCATGTTTCTAATTAAGCTCAACTTGCCCATCCTTCTTTGAAGAGATTTAAGTCAGGAGTCCACCAAGACCCTCGAGGCTTTGTGCAATACTTGTTCTTGGTAAAGACAATAGAAGCCAGAAGTGAAAAATAAGTGCAGTAAGTTGCCAAGCTTGTCGGAAATACTTCCAACAAAAAATACATACTTGCAATCTACAAAATCTTTAAGAGACCTTTTTAGTTACAGAGAAGAAAAAGGGGAAATGGTATTGGGTATCTCATACGCATTCAACTATAGGATACTGTATGTCATTAGTAGGATAAAAGCATGTGTTGTGGTTAAACCTTAATGAGGTCTGTGCCATATTACAAATGCTATTTTTCCCCAGAGTGAACCAAACTATTCTAAAACTATGTAGACATAACTTAGAGGCATTCTTCAATTCAGTGGGTGATCCCAAAGCAGGACTTCCGACCCTGTTATTCAAAATCCTTCTGTTTAGCATAAATGGTATGGATGTGGCTTAACGATAGAAATAAAGAAATTAAACAGAAGCATCTTCTGTGGGTTTTTATTTCAATGACAATTTTGAGAATGCATTTGGCCTTCTATATTGTTACTTATGTAGAAGTGATACTACCCCATTTCTATGTTTTCCTCAGTACCACAGAATGACACACACGAATACTGCTGTGGGAATCCATATATAAAGTCAAATTATTCCTTTAACACAAGCTTCAAAAGCATTTGCAGCAAAAATAGCATGAAGTATGTGGTTCGCCAATTACTGTCAACTTCCTTCATTAAAGTAAAAACTTTTTTTAAAAATGCCCAAAGCTTTTTTGTTCTATTTACTGCATTTCTAAGAACACTAGGTCAGACAAGGTTAGGCACTGAGCTGAAGGTTCAGGTCACTACCATGTGGTAGTCAAGGATACCACGTACTTCATCAGAAATACTCAGAAAGTTTAACAAAATTATTAGCCATATTTGACAATTTGTAGAGATGCTCACAGACTGATCTAGATTTTGATTTTTAAGAATTCAGTAGATTATCTGCTCTGTATTTAGCATCTCTGCCATTTATGGGCCCAATTCCCATTTTCCACAGACTTCAGCTTTCAGATCACCCAGAATCTCACTTCCAGAGGCACCAACCCGTTCAGAAATGAGAAAAAAAACCCAACAAGGTTTGCCCAAGATGGCTTTCCATGTCTAACTTTAAGCCACTACCACTGTTGAAAACCTTTAAACTGCTCTTTCCATTGATAACCTTACTCTGACCTAGCCTTCTGCCTTCTCTGCCTGTCACTGAACTTAAGTGCCCAAACCTAAAGTCATGACATTCATTTTTCATGCCAAAAAAAAAAAAATTAATGTGAAAAGGCTTTTGCCTTCCTATATGCAAAACACGTAAAGCAACAGTCAGTCTCTTGGCAAGAAGAACAATTATTTTTAAACAACTAAATTTGACTGGGACAACAACCTGCTTTTAAAGAAACCTGGTAACTATCCAACCATGTACAACATTAGAAGAAAACAAATGCCAGGACCCAATTCACATAATTGTGTATATAATTTTCAGAGAACTGTACTCCTTTGCACAAGCTAGACTCTTCACTCAGATAAATCTAAAAAATTGAAAATATAAAAACATACAATAATAATTTGTAGACCAGCTTGAATCCCAAAAGCACACACATGCATGAGTTTCAGTATTTTGGTGGAAAACTATAATCACAAACTGTAATGCTTACATGTTATGTATTCAACACCCAATGCAGATTTTCATGCTTTCTATATATACAGCTTCAAAAACTGTAGAATTACTCACATGGGAAATAGGAACTAAAAAAGAGCATACTGCTTGAAAATTCCTTTTTGGAGACTTGAGTTACCCATGAGACCTCTGTCATCCATCCTTCCAAACTGCTTGCTGGTTGTAATGGAAGGCCTCTGGCTTTTACAAGATGCAGATTACTAAATTTAATAGTGGTATGGAAAGGTACAGCAATTTTCCACCATCACACTGAAAATTATTATTTTCCCAAACATCTGAATAATTTAGAATAATCTGATATAAATTAATATGAGCTAAGTCTCATTAAGTGGATTTAACAATCAAGAACCCCATTAGAATCCCTATTTATCCTACCTGTCTGACTTCATTGGCTCCCTTCAAAAATTCACCCTTAAAGGGATACTGTGATGTTACTTAATTCAACAGTAACTGAGTCTTACTACAGATGTATCCTTAGCTGAAAAAAGAGTATGTTTATGATACACTAAGCAGACAAATTTAAGTTTTACTGTTCATTTTATAAAAGGACAGTAAACATTTTCTTGACCAAGAGGAAACTGCTGTACTGTGAAGACTTAGGGGAGACAAAGAAATCAATTGCAAACTTGGAAAGAAAAAAAAGAGAGAGGAGAGGAAAAGGCAGAAGTCACAGTGGCGAGGTTGGGGGTAATATGCAAAATCTTTCCCTAGAGAACCATTTATGAAAAGCCTCTTAAGCCTCAGATGTTGTTTATCTTGGATGTTACCATTCAAAGTGGACTCTGCATATTTGGTGGCTTCTCAAGAAGAATGGAAACAAGCAGAAAATAATGGTTTGTTACAGGGTAGAACTGTTATGACTAATGCAATAAACCATAATAAAATATAACATCAAACACTGTTATTTTATATATATATTTTAAAAAGTTACCAATCTTTTGGTAAGTCTCACTAGTATGAAGTTTAAAAGTTTCATTAGAAGCCTGTGGGTTTTTTCCAGAAACTTCAGTAAGTAAGTTGTGGCCAAATGGTTTATGACTCTTGAAGTTATTGCTTATTACTATAATTGACTTTTGTAAAGCAGAAGAGGCAGATTAAGAGCCAGTAGGATCCACTAGAAGTTATCATGCCAAGAGTAATTTAAACCAATATTAAATTCTTGCTTTCATAGATAAGGAGATGCTTCTCCATTGATTAGCTTTACACTAAACTGGCAAATAATACATGGAAAAAAATAAATTATCTATTAACACAGCTGTCAGTTCACATATAAACAGACAGCATATTTCCTTTCAAATGTTATTGAACTTAAATTCTGTCTAGCATACTGCCAGAGAATCTGGTCAGGCTGTCTGCTTTTACAACCCATCCATGACACAAAGTCAGTGCATCCCAAGAACACAGAAGAACTGGTTTCAGTGTGTCATGCTGCACCCAGACTTCTTTCCAAGCCTACCTAACTACAGAAGAGACATTAGCCAAAGGGCTGTGTGGTTCTGCAGTGCACTAGTAGAGGACTGGATACCTGTCCTAAAGTGGGAGACTTCATACTGAGACAAGAGAAATAACTTCTCCCATCATCCACCCACAAAACCAAAAAAGCCAGAAAAATTATTGTTTTGCAGGTGTAATGACTTTTGCCAGGAAAAAAAAATCAATCTCTTATTTAAAAGGAAATGTGTTTTAGCCCTTTTTGAGAGTCATTCTGACATTGAAAAAAAAAGCATTATATTTAAAAGAGTTGCATTAAGATTTGTTTACTTGTATGTTATTAATAATTAGTCTACTGAATTTAATATTGTGCAGTAAAAGAAGTATCCAAAACTGATGCTGTAATAAGATCTTACGGAGACCTTCAAAGGGCAGAAACAATCCATTTTTGTCAAACCTCAGCTGTAACTTGAAATATCAAACTCTTTCTGACTTACAAGTACAATCAATAAGAATCAAAACCACAGGTCCTTATTTAAGAGTTCTGTAATAATGTATTTTCCTTATCTTGCTGATAATCCTGAAAAAAAAATTGCTTCTAGGAATTGTTAAAATGCATGTTTGAAACCCTAACAAAGATATGCTGGAATTTCCACAAGTGATAGGCTCAAAAAATAGCATCACACTGAACCATGAAATACAAAATGCATCTGAAATTTAGTGCAAAATTTAACACTTATGAGTTCTGCTGATTCTGTTATCTGCTCCATTTGCATGCCAATCTACAGCCCCACCTAAAAATGTGTTTCTTAAAACCCTTAAAATAAGCTGCTCCAGCAGTTCCTTTGTAGCATATGATTTTACACATCTTGAGAAACAAATACTTAACACTGAACCACAGCCATTAAATTGATACCATCCATCAGCAAAGGTAAATTATGCAAATCAGAATTATGCAAACACCATTTTTTTTTAGTTGCTACAATTTCTATATTGTGCATCTGTCTGTCAGAGTTTATTATGGGAGAATTAAGTTATTTTAGTAGCATTATTCAAAAAAACACAGCACAAGTCACAAATCTGTGTCACTGATGAGCTACTTATTGTTTTTAACATCAGTTAAGGCACCTGACGAACAGAACTCGAGCATCGTAACTCGAGTTCCCTCCCAAAAGCATATTTCTTGCAATCCACAAAAAGTCATGCAACTGGCATTCAGAAATAAGTACTTTGCTTTCTATTAGCAGCTTTAAAGGGTATTTCCTTTAGTATGTATACACAGCACAGCCCGCTACTCTCTTTTTTCAAGCCTCTCTTATATAACAGACTGCAAAAACCATCTCTGAACAATGTGCTCAAGATGTGATCTCCTGCTTCGGTACTACAGCATTCAATATAGTCACGTTAAACACTGTCCTGAGCCATTAATCAACTTTTTACTAATAAGGATGATCTAGGGCAAGTTCTCTGCTGTTTTGCAGGATGCAAACTGACACTCAAAGCACCCAAAAGGGAAAGTCACTCACAGACTGAAAAGAGACAGCTTCACCAACTTGGCTCAAAATTTGTCTTACCAGAGTATTCGATCATTGAAGAAGGCATGAGATTTGCTTACGTGTCACACTCTTCCTAGGTGGGTTGGGTTTGAGTTCCTCCCCACACAACCAGGGTAAAGGTAGAGGCTCACAAAAACCCTAAAGCCATCTGAGCATCAGAGGCCCACAAACTGAATACACAGCAGCTTTCTCTGAAGACCTGCACCCAACTCCCTCACACCGTACCCTTTACGCACTGACCAACTAACTCGGCTGTTTGAAAAATATCAGCCCAGACTACGTGAATTAGATAATCAGTTCACTTTTTTTAGACAGGATGAATACGTCCCTAGATACAGGATGACAAACCTTTTTTCCCCTCTTTTGATTTTGTAAAAGCCCACCAGACACTTACATAAACTCCATATAATTCTGGGTAGTTCTCTTGCTCTCTCGAGGTACGCAAGTGTTGACGTACCCCATGGAGAGGTGTGCTATGAACCACTGCTCAGGCCGACTCACTGTGTTCACTTTACAGGCAGACTGCCTACACAGCCCTTGAAAAAAAAAATCTCTAACATTAAGTTTTTACTTTATCTTGTTACTGCTAATGAACAGGCATACATGTTTTAAGAGGAATGAATATCACTCAGTACAGTCGATAAAGTTAACAGATGGGTGTCTAATAAAGGGCCTATTTATTTCTAGATATTTTCTGCATGTTTGGGATATTTTTCTGTACTGCACAGGGTTAATCATGACATGCTGAATCAGAACAAAGCATACCCTAACACTTAAACTATGAGAAACAAAATGCCTCAGTACAAGATGCTGTATTCCGATCGTTCATGTATTCGTGCTTCCAGTTCCTCCAGGGGGAAATTTAACATGGTTTCTAAAATGATCTCTCTTTAGGTTGTTTTATTGTTATTATTATTATTTTCCTCCAAGATCCCTGGCCAGATGAATTCGTGTATTACATGCACTGCCAGTGCTGCTGCACCTCCTCTGTGACTCGATTCAGCCGAAGCTACCGCTTTGACCGATCGATGCAAGCACATTATACACCAGAATAAGAGTAAGGTAAGGGTAAAGGAAAGAAAAGCATCTTTCCTTTCAGCCATTAAATATAGATCAACGAAACATCACATTGCACATAGAGCCTCCCCTCCCCACCCACCTCCCCCCCTCCGCCTGCTCCTGGAGCGCAGGATTTCGCAGACGGTGGCTTCAAAGAGAGAAGCTCCCCCCCTCCCCAGCTCTCCCAGCCACTGTACAGAGAGGCAGGCAGGCAGACAGACAGACACAGACAGACCGACCCACGGGCAGGAGCCGCCGCTCGGACCCGCCCCAGGGCTCCGGCCACCAAGCCGGCAGCTCCCTCACGGGCTCCGCGCAGGGCCGGGCGCTGCCCCCGCCCGCGGGTCCCCGGGCCCCTTCTTCTTTTTCTTCTTCTTCTTCCTCCCCCTCCTCGGCCCATGACTTCACTGCCTTAACGAGTACATTCGTGCAGGGCGTCGGGAGACACGCTGCCGCGGATGCCCTACATAAGCAGCGACTAACGTAGAAAGAAAGGGAGGAAAGAGATGGAGCGGGGGGAGGAGGCGCGGGAGGAAGAAACAAGGGAAAAATAACGCACTTTGTTACCTCTCCGCTGAAGGCACAAACACAGCTCCCAGCAGCCCAAACCCAGCCCGGCTGCCTCGCCGAGGGGAGCACTGCCGGAGCCCGCACCAAGAAGGAATATCACGCAAGCGGGAAGGGTGTGTGTGTCGGAAGGGGAACCTGGCACCATTACGGTGCCTGTCGTACTCACCGATCGGCGCCGATTCAGCTTGCTTTCTCCCAAACATATACCAAAAACCCAAGAGCAAATCCTCAGTCCGCTAGGCAAGAACGAAGGGGGAAGGGGAGATGGTGGGGGGGGGGGGGGGGGGGGCGAGCGACGGCCCCGGGCTTCACCGCAAGGTCCTGACCTTGCCCAGCTGCAGCATCTTCGGCTTGCCCCCCCCCGGGCGTGCGTGTGTGCCCGTACGCGCCCGTGTGAACCCGCGTCCGTGCGAGCGCGCTGATCCGGGTCCGTAGGGCTTCGCCGCAGGACAGCTGCCCGCCGCCGGCTGCCGGGGCGAGGCGGGATCGGCATCCACCGCCCCGCCGCTCGGGCGAGGTGCGGGGCCGCAGCTGCGGCGGCTGGGGCAGGCTGCGCGGCGCCGCCGTAGCGCTGCGCGCCTGGCGGGCGCACCGGCCGCGGGATGTGGCCGAAGGAGACACGGCCGCCGCCGCAGCATCTGCCGCCGCCGCCGCGCTGCCTGCCTGCCTCCCTCCCGCCCTGCCTCCCTCCTTCCCCGCCTGCCTCCGCCCCTCCCTCACCCGTCCCCTCCCCAGCAGGAGCGCGCCCGCCGCGGCCCAGCAGCCGGCGCTGGGGGGGGGGGTTTGGAGGGGCGAGAAGGGGAGCGGGCGGCCCCTTACCCGCTGAGGCGCTGTCACTGACTGCTGCGGGCGGGGCTGAGGCAGGGCCGGGACGGGTCCCCGGGCCTCGCTCCGAGCGGAGCCGCCGTCTCGCCGCAGAGGGGCGCGTCCCTGTGTCCCCCTACCCCGCTATGGCTGGGGGGCTCTGGGTTACATTGGGAAGGCAGAGGCAGGGCGGCAGGCCGAGGGCACAGGTGTGGGGCGCGCCCTGGGGCTGGGGTAGAAGGGCCGGCGGGGAGCATCCCCCCGGCAGTGACAGGGGATCCCTCTGCCTGGCGCCGGGTGACTGAAACTTGAGGTCTGCCAGCTAAAACCGTGAAAGCAACAGGGAAGCGAGAGCTTGACTCCCCTGCTCGCTCCTCCCTCGGTTCTCTCCCCCCATCCTTGGGAGCTCTAGGTGGATAATCTACCATGTTTCCAGAAGTCTTATTGCGAGCAAAGAGTGTCAGGAATATGGAAGTCGTGTTCACTCCTATGCACGCTTAACCCTTCACTGAGAAACTTGTGTAACATGCAATGACAGCACTCACCTGAAAGTTGCCATTCCATGGGTCCTTTTAAACTTGCTGCACGGAGTTTTGGCTACCTGAGGAAAATTACCGATTGTTGTTGTTTCCTGGGGCAATTGGTGCTCATTCACGCTCGAAGCGACTTGAGTATAAGCGTGGCGACCAGGACAGCTCTCTACTCGGCTGAGACAGCAAGGCAACGCCTACAGCGGGTTATTTGTTCTGCCCGAACCTTCAGCCCCGACACCTGCTCCACGGGCACCGATCCCGCCTCTCCCTCGGGCGTCAGAGGCGGCAGGCGGCGGATCCCCTGGGCAGCCCCGGCTCTGGGGAGGGCATCCTCACCCCCGCCCTTCCACTACCGAATCGCCGAGTAGTTGGTTGAGTAAATAAATCATCGCAAGAGCTTTCCTAACAGCGGTGGACTTGGGAGGCTGTATCTGCAGGCCGGTTTAGCCGTCTCCACCGCGATAAGCACAACGGCCGCCGCCGGGTTACACAGCGACTCGCTGCTGCCACCTCTCGCTTGGCGTTTTCGCAGCTTTCCCAAACCCTCCTGTAAGAAGTAACTTAAGACCGAGCGAAGAAATTCCTACTTGACCTCGCCAAGTGCTGATTGAGGTGGTTACCCATCATTTCGTTTCACGATAAGGCCAGAGACTGCGTGTTCCATTCACTGCATTGCTCTTGCTGTGTCCGGCTCCAGAGGCACTTGCTTTCTGCCTGCAGTCTCTCCTTTATTTCCCCTCATAACTTGTCTTCATTTTACCTTTGCTGTTTACCTGGAGAAAGATTAAATGCAGAATTTTGTGTGTGCTGCCTTGAGGCCACAACTCTTATCGTCTATGTCTAACTCCACAATAATCATGCTTGTTTTTATCTACTCAAAGATGCATCCTAGGAACAAGAAAATTTGTATTCAAAGGACCCTACTTCAGCAATTCAAGAGCATGCAACAGTTAATAGTTAAATAAATTTGCATTAATTAAGAATTTGTCCATCTGAATCTTTTCCTCATCTAATGAAAGAACAAAATTGATTCCCTTATCATTGTCCAAACTTGCAACAGCAGTATTGGGCCTGTGTGGTTGTCTGAGGCTGGAAAAATTAGCAGCTGGAAGTATAAGAAAATGAAAAAAAAAATGGTAACATGAATGGATTGAAATCCATTAATAGAATTTTCAGCTAATTTGTCTCCCAAATGACTGTATTACCAAGAACAGTAACAATAAAAAATTGTTTAAGTTTAGGTTCAAGGTTTGCATGTTACTGTAGCTAGTTAACAGTGATTCTTTCCCAGTCCTGTTAGCTAGAAATAAAACTTTAACTTTGTGGAAAGTTTCATCTTCAGGTAAAGGTTGAAGTTAGCAGTAGAGGAACATGGGGAAAACTCCCTAGGTCAACGTTATACGAGGCATGTAAAACATGGCATGACTAGACACAAGGGCTGGTTGAATCTTCACATTCTGTCTCAACATACACCATATTTAATCTTAATTTAATCCATTTTGCAACAGTCTTGGGGCTTGTTTTATGAGTTTTTGACAGAAGGGAAAACATTTCTTGGCTGGTTTAACTGTCTTAATTTACAATTATATTTAAAATTAAGTGTGTACTTCATACGATGTTTGTTGCGATCCTCTGTCATGCTCAAAGTCCAGTACCCTCCTTTGTCACAGTGAAGTACATAGGAACTTTCCATACTACGAATGTACTTCAAGTAAAACTAGGTCTGTGAAAACATGGGTTTTTTCCCCCTTTTTAATAAACTGAAATATCAGCTAAGCATAATTTTTCGGATTTAGAACAATAGCTTGAAGAAGCTATTGCAATTACTATTTTACCACTTCCTAATAATTACTTAAAGGTGAAGTTATTAAAACAAGCCGAAAACATCCATTGAAATATATTTTAGATAAGAAAGAGCACGTCTTCTGAGACACACAGTATGATGTCTTAATGAAACCAAAGTGGGAATGAATTTAAATAACTGATTTAAATTTCTTCTCTCATTAGACTATGATGTTATTGTCAAAAAGTCAACTAAACATTGAACTATCAAAATATTGTTTGTGTTTTTAATTTTTCCTACATTGATACACAGTATTATATACAACATTGCTTACTTAAGAGCAAAGTGTGTGGAAATCCTGGTATTAAGATGGCTTTCTATGCATTCAAGATAAAATGACAGCAGAACATTTGCAAAATTCTATTTGCATAAACTCATGTCTTGATCTCAGGGGCATCTTTTTTTAGCAATAGTTTATTCAAGGAATAAAAGGTATTTTCTGTTTTGAGACACAGCTGGTTTTGACTCAGTCTGGTTATGAGTAAATTACTGTTGAAGTGCTAAGCTTGACTGGAAATAGGAAGATACAATTGAATTTGTAGCACCTGAAGATTCTGTAAATGAGTCTATTCTTGCATTGGGAGAGATGGAATGCTTGTACTGAAGATGACTCTCAGTTCCCTAGGACACGACTGGGATTTATCCTATTCCAAACTTCATCCACAGGTGACTATATAGGCAGTCATTAACAAAATGTATCTCAGACAGCTAGGTTAAAATCTTTTTTGGACCTGCTCATCTTTAAAAAATGATTTAAAAAATTATTATTTAGCTAATTGCTGCCATTAATTTCTTGATCAATTTGGCATTTTCAGCATGTAAGATTTTCATATAAAATTAAATAAAAAAGGTAAAAATTCAATTTAATTCAATTATCTGTCTCAGTCACAGATGATCAACACTCTTATTCAAGGTATAGTAATAGGACTGCTTTATTTAATACTAAAGCTTTATCTAAGTCTTCCTGATTAATGAGCCAGTTGGTTTTACTCAACTCCAAGGAAATACATAATGAAAATACTAAGACTGTGGGAGAGAATGTGGCTGATCATTCCTATCAGTTAATCACATCTAATTTAAAGATGGTTTGGTGCTTTTATATGTGAGGGTGTTTTGTGGTGTGGTTTGTTGTTTTTTTTTTAGTTTCTTGGTATGCTGTCTTTTGGAAGACAGAAGGCCAGAAGATGAAACAAAATTTAGTGCAATGTAAAACTTGTTCTTTTCATCACCCAGTAAGAGAATGTTTGCTATTATAAATTCATATCCTATACATGCTCAGGGTACAGAAAGAGCTGAATGTTCTGGAACCATTTCTAAACCCTAATCCCATGAAAGAAAATAATCTCAATCTGTCTTCATGTGACCCAATTTTATGAGCAATCCAAAGTCAAATCAGCTGCAAAGTACAATCTAGTTTTAATAGTTCAAAACACGTCTATCCCTATTAACCTCAATAGAAAAGCCAAGCCAGTCTCAGAACATACCCCTTCATTCACTTAGAGATGCAAAAGTGTTTAGGACTAAGGTATAATAACACCTACAAAACTGTGCTGTACCTTTTGCATTCCTTTTTCTTTACCCAGATGCTTGTGTATTGATAAGTCCATCTCAGTGATAAAGACCATCTTGCAAAAGGCCAAGTAGAAAGCATGACACAGGTTCAGAAAAATATGCTGTTTGAATAAGTGAAATCTTGTTATACTGATTATCCTTTTATTTAACCAAATTTTGTGTGAGTTTTACTTCATACTTTTCCACAGTGTAAAAAACCTGTCAAAGTTCAAGGAATCAGGAGATTGAGCTTCTAGTTAGACCTCATATTGTGTAAGACTGAGATATTTCCTACAATACAAGTGAAACAAATGACTTGTCATGTCTTGCAATTATGGAGGACTGGCTCATTTTCTAATTTATCCTCTAGTATATTTAGTCAGTAGCAGGAAAGATGAAACTAGATTTACTCAACTGCTAACTCCATGAGCATCGCGCTCCAAAAGTCACACGTTTCTGCTTTTTCCAAGCAGCATTTCTTTAAGTTCCTGAAGATTTTTTATCTGTCTCCCCAGTGCTCAGGAGACTAGTGTCTTACCTGACATCTTTGACAACATTTTTATTAGTTTGATAGTTACATTTGGTAGTTACACTAAAAAACATTGTGAAACCCCAAACCACTGAAGCTCCATGGGCATACAACAAGCATGCAAGAATTTTCTGCTCCTCAAAGCTTTTGCATGGTCTTCTTGTGTGGCATGTATGTTAATGTTTTAGTGTACAGACGGACACTTTGTAATATTCCTTGCATCCATTCTTGGAGTTTCTTGAGTTTACTTCTGGTGCATTGAAAGTGAGTACCCCCACCAGTGTCACCAAGGCTGAAGTCACAGACAAGTTCTGCCTAGAGAGCACTGTTGGCAGCATAGACCCAAGGCCCTCCAGCATTCCCTGTAAACACTGAAGCCCAGCAACTACTCTGAACTTTATCTGTTATAGATGTAAGGTTTGCATAGAGTCCTGAAACCTGAATAGATGTCACTGCACCAGTGATGTAGATCCCAGAATCACAGAATGGTTTGGGTTGGAAGGGACCCTAAAGATCATCTAGTTCCAGCCTCCTCTCCCTGGGCGAATACATCTCCCACTAGACAGTGCATTTCAGACAAGTGGGAGGTGAACCAAAACTACTTCAGTCTCTCTCTTTCCTAAACTGAGTTCTTTCATACTGGATTGTTGGGAAGCAGATGCCTTATTGTTTCTTGCTTTGACCTGATATTTCTCTTGGTTAGGCCCCAGAATTATTCTCAAAAAAACTGCAGTGTATCAGATCATCTGGTTCATGCATGTTAATCAGTTTTACCATTTTTTTCTACAATTTATCCTGCATTATTATATATTTCTAGTCCTAAACATTATTTTTATTCTAGACGTATGTGTGTTTTATAATCCTGTGGAATTTTCAGTAATAATCCCACTTCCACTAACTAACTTATTTTGAAAAAATACTTTTCAGAGATGAGGGAGCATCAGTTGCTGCAGCTTAAATAGCCACCCACCTTCAAGTAGAATGGATGAGTGTGCAACAGATACATAAAATGCAGAATTTTCCATATGAAAATTTTCAACATCATGATTTTCTACTTGGGAGATTAGATTTTCACAATGATTTGTCCAGGTTGGTGCCTTGTCAAACCATGATTGTTTTCAGCACTGCTTTCAAATGCCTCCAGAAAATATGTGGTGCTCAGGGTGTCTCTTCCCTCACCTCCTGTTCTGCTCCCGCTCTTTTGGTTTCAGCATCACATCTGTTCAAGGAAAACTTTTGTTTCTTACGCTTTTTTCAGCAGGAAAAAGTAACTGCTTATTTTCATCTGAGCCTGTTATTTAAATCTCTGTCTTACTGCACCCCTGACCTCCTTGTGTTATTTTTAACTTGGTGAAAACCAGAAAGATATGTTTTATCAGCACTACCTGCTTAAATAAAAAAGATAACTGAGTTTAGTATTCTCTTACCTTTCAAACAAACAAACAAAAAAACCCAAACAAAAAAGAAGTAGAAAGCTGTGAAGTAAGATGAAGTTCTAAGAGGAATATAAGATGTATTGAAATCCCAATGTAAATATTTCGGGTTTTTTAATAAAAAAACTTATTAGAAACATATTTATATTAAATCTATGTAGCCAGTTATTTTGGCTGTATTTAGGAATTCCCACAACTTCTACTGTGCCCATACACTGCAAGAATAATTGTAGATGTTCACAGGTAGCATAATTAGTCCCAGCATGAGTCCTTTTGGATACATGCTAAAAGTATGCTATGACAGCTCTCATAAACTCAACAGCAAGAATAATTTTCAAGTGGGAAAACCTTTTAACTTAGTTACAAAAAACTTTGACATTTCCCATGTCCACTGTGCCCCTAAAATAAATTACTATTGTCACAGACAGAGTTCAGATGGCAGATCTTTTTTACTCTAGAATATCAGTGTAGAAAATCATACTAGACGTAGACCTTTGGTTATGTTTATGTTGTTTCATGATGCCTGGGAGATTTTTCAGCTGTTACGAAGAAGCAGAGAAAAGTGCTGTGCTTCTGGAAGTTTGAATATACTCTGCAGAAAAATATTGATGAGCAACGATCTGTATACCTATGTATCTATTGAAAGCATGCCTACAATGGGAGGAATTGGGTATATTGGTGGATGAAAATATGGACATGAGCACTAGGCAATTGCAGCCCAAAAAGTCAGCTGTATCCTGTACTGCATCAAAAGAAGTGTGACCAGCATGTCACAGGAGGTGATTCTTGCCCTTTACTCCTCTCTTGAGACTTCATCTGGAGTATTGTGTCTGTTTCTAGAGTCCTCAGCACAAGAAAGACACAGTCCTGTTGGAGCAGGTCCAGAGGACCTTTCCCACTCTTCAGATGATCAGTTTACTACAAGACATTCACTCTTCATTCACTGTCACTCCTGCATTCACGGGTCCCCATATCAGACAAATCTTTTCAGCTTCCCTGTCCAAACCCATGGGCCCATCTTCAGATCTGACCTTGCATCTTTCCAGATTCTGGTCTCTTCCAACTAGCCAGCTAGTCCATTGTGCTAGTGAGTCATGTCCACATCTCTCCACATAGAGGGCAAGAACATAGATTTAGACTGTATATTAGGAAGAAGTTCTTTAGTACAAGGTGGTGAGACTCTGGAATGGATTGCCCAGAGAAGTTGTGGATGCCCCCTGCCTGGAAATCTTCAAGGCCAGGTTGGATGAGGCCATGAGCAACCTTGTCTACATGAGAGATGTGTCAGGGAGGTTGGAATAGATGATCTTTAAGGTCCCTTCCAACCTAAGCCATTCTATGATTCTGCGATTCTATGATTCCATGATACAACACTCATAAAAAGAGTAAGAAACAGGGCTCAAGAAGTTAGAACAGACTGCAGTGATCAGGTGTGGAGGTCAGATGGAAAAGGGTATTGGCCCTTTCTCTGCCTTTGGTTCTTTCTTCTGAACATCTTGTAATAAGTTTCACCCAATCCTATAAGCCCCTTAAAGACTCTGAGAATAACCTTGCTTTTCCATGTGAGACTCCTGATATGCTTGTTCCCCCAGTACACCCCCTCTTATCAGATACAAAAGGTGTGAGTGATTCATTCAGTTGTATCCCTTCAATCTGTGACCTGAGAGATCTTGTATTTGATATAGTCTCTGTTATTTCTTGCTCCTCAGGGTCTGGGTATCAAGGTGGGGGATTAATGTTTTCTGTTACTACTTTTTACTGGTTTTCAGCAGTATTCTTGAGAAATGTCTCTGCATTAGAGGTATCTACATATCCTTTACATTTCACATGGCTTTCTCCTTCCACTTATCTATACTGTACTTATCTATACTGTACTTATTAATATTCCTTCATGTTTGAGCAACTAGAGCTCATCTGCTTATGAAAACTGATCTACAACAAGAAACAAAATAAAACAAATCCTTTGTTAGAGTCACTTGTTAACAAGTTTCTGAGGATTACATCACCCACTGTTCTTCAATGTGCTTTTTGCAGACTCCAAAGAGAGCTACAGCTACAGAAAATTACTTTGATATTTACATGATACTTTACTCAGAGAAGAAATACACTGATAGTAAAAGAAAAACACCTCTGGCAACAACAAATAACTAACCACTTGGATTATATCATAATTTAACAGGAAGACTGCAGTACTGTGGGCTTTTAAAACACTGTGTAATCTTCAGATCTTTTAGTGCTGCTTTGACAGTTTTTCTACTACAGCAACCAAGTGAGTCTGCATATTCTTCACAGAACTCCTAATATTCTGGAAAGAAAAAAAAAAACAAAAAACCCAAATTTGAATCAGAATATTTTAGCTGCAATATTGTACATTTCCCAAAATATCTTCTTGAGTTGTTCTTTGGCAGTTTCACTGCTGTGGTGCCTTATGTGAGAATAAGTTGCACATGAGACATCATATCAAATTATGTTCTTCAGCTACAAATCTGAAATCATTGAAGAGCTCCATATTCAAGAATTGTTTTCTCTAACAGAAAGATACTTGATGAACAAAAACTGTTATGTGAAGGAAAAAAAACAAAGCAAGTGAATAATTTTATCTCAGTTTTTACTGATTAAAGAAAATTGCTGCTGTAGAAAATCTGTCAAGATATTCCATAAACCCCCGCCCCTTCGCTGTTGTGTCCCTGTGTCACACAAGCCAAGCCTGTTCCCTCATCTTAAGGCAATCAGAATCGCCTCAGAACAAACTAGAGAATTGAGGGACTTCTTAAATCTAGAGCTGAAAGCAGCCAGAGTAGGCAAGGTGGGATTTAAAGCCATTTTATCCTTTCCAAAAATTACATCAGAAAAGCAGAAACTTTCCTAGATAAAGGAAAATACATGTATGAATAAAAATGGTGTCTGAAAGAAATGGCACGGACTTTTAGTTTCCTAGATAAAGGAAAATACACGTATGAATAAAAATGGTGTCTGAAAGAAATGGCATGGACTTTTACATCCTACAAACCGTACATTTTTCAGTAGAAAGGACCAATATTGCATCTAAAATAGCACAACAGAAAAAAAACCAACATACCTTCCTAGAAATTGTTAATGATCTTGTTCATTACAGATTACAGAGTCAATTGACTTAAGGTAACTTCTCTCTGAAGTCCATCCCCCACATGCTGGGACAGACAGCAGGTCTAGAGTTCAAGGTATCCACTAGGTCTCCTGCAGCTCCACATGGAATAAAAAGCCAGGGAGAACAATGTAAAGGATATGTATCTTTTCCTCAGGTTCAAAATCCTAGTAAAGAAGCATTATTGTCCAGATAACTCTTGTCTCTTGCATTATTTTTCCATAGAGCAGATCTCATCCTTTTCCATCCTTTTCTAAAGCCATCCAATACCCCAAATTAGACCTTACCTTTCCTTAAATATTCAGTGTAAATAGCTGATACTAAATTTTTTCCTACTTTCTTGGTAATGGAGAACAGGACTAGATAAGAGGTTCACATTGTGGACATATGAATGGCTGACAAATGTGCTGTCTTTCAAAAATGGTCCTCTGAGAGAACCCTTTTTATGCTCACAATGCTCATCTCTTCCCCTGGGACTGATTTCAAACAGGTTGCTTTTTACCTTTTACTTGCCCAACTGCACAGTGCATTTCTTACTGCTGAATTTCTTGTGTTGTCAAATCATTTCTGCAATTTGTCAAAGTCATTTTGAATTCTAATGTTATGTTTCAACATACTTGCAGCCTCACCTGGTTTTCTATCATTTGTGTGTTTAATAAGGTTGCTTTTTATTTTGGTATCAAGTCCATTAATGACAAAATTTAAGTAAAACCAGGTCTTGAGCAAACCTATTCTGCTGTGGGTGGTAATTCACTGATAGCTACCCTTCTGATTACTGTTTGCCAACACTATTTATGCCCATGCTGTAGCAGACTTTATCCAGATTATCTTGTTATAAAATTTGTCTAGATCCTGTCTCCCTATTCTGCTTATCAGTCTATCATGCAGGACAGCATTGGAAGTTTTGTTATCATCATGATATGAAACATATTTCTGTTTCCTTTCTATCCACAGGTCTCATTATGCTGCTATGCAAAAAATTGATTTGACACATCTAATTTTTTACAAACCCACATTAATTCTGTAACCTCTCGGTCTTTTCTCTTCTTGCAAATGGTTTACTTATTCTATCAAGGGTTCTCAGGGTCCACAATGAAACTGAAATATCTGAAAAACCCCCATGGAATCCTCCAGCTCATTTCTTTTTGTCATTCTTGGGGTTAGACTGCATTTAGGCTGCCTCTTTTCCCTATGAATTTTCAAACATAACTACTAGTGAATGTGTTTATTTCAGCTATGAGTATTTTAGAATTAAATTTATCAAGGCCAGCTGATCTCCAAGCAGTTATCTCTCATAAATGTATTCATACCTGTTTTCCCCTTGCTCTAGGCTGAGCTCTTATCTCACTGGTGTGATGTAAACAATTATGGAGGCCAGAGCTGACAGATGGGGGGATTTCGGGGAGGCAAGATTCAAAAAAGGGCACAGAATACATAGGGCTTTTTAGGTGTTAGAAGTTTTCTTCTGTGTTGGGTAAGGTGCCAGGATTTTTTTTTTTTTTTAAACTCTTCTGCTGGCAGGCTGTGCATTTGAAATTATGACATGTCTTGTTGGTTTCATGGGGCTTATGCCTTGGTCTTCTCTTTCGACATGCTTGCCTATGGTATTTTGTATTCGTCTTTTACAATCTGATTTAGTCTTCACTTCCTGAATTCTTCTTTTGGTTGAAGTAACTTAAGAATTCATTAATTAAATTGATCACTTCTTATCCTTCCTCTTCACTGCACTTTAGGATTTTGTGAAAATATCAGTCTGGTTTAACAGACTCATAGAACATGGCATTTTTTCAGAATAGGTGATGCCTACACCGAAGTAGATGAGACAGATAAAAATGCAGAGTTAGTTAGATTTTTCTAAATCAGTCATACACTTAATTTACATGGCATGCAGAATCCCTGGAATTATTAGAGTTTATAAATTAAATATTTTAAGATTAATTGGATAACCTTGTCTATCCTACTAATAGGATAACCTTGCCATTTTTGTCTCTTACCTGTTTTTATGAATTCTGTTTTATAATGGTACAACTAGTTCATTAACTCTGTTTTGTCAACAGTGCTAATACTAGTCAATTATACTTGCTAACATTTGACAAGATTTAAAATCATGTTAGAGATTACCAACTGTGTCACTACACGAGTAGGAACTGACAGATACGAACAATGCTGGCAGTTTCACTCCTAAGTGTTTCTGACTGTTTTTGTTTTGATTTCTTGCAACCACATGCACACAGGTGGGACTCATCAGCTAACTATAGCTTGAAAGTCTTGACTCAATCTGACAACTGATGCACCTCCAGCAGATCAGCTGTTCCTTCATTAAAAGCTGCCTGTAAGAATTATTATAATTACCATTAGTTCTATGCAAGAGTGGATACCCTTATGCTGAAAGCCTTATATAGCCTCAATGTTTACATACTAAGTGACATTTAGTAAGGTGAAGTATCTTGTTCCTTTGTAATTAATAATCCCTTTTATTATTTTGGAGAAAAGATCATTTGGCATTTGGTCTACAAAAAAATAAATCTAACAAATAACATTCAAGGAGAGTTAAAGATCTGTGGTGCATGCTGTCATGCATGCAAACAGTGAGCAACAAAGGAATGTTTGTATCACATGCCTCAGGCTGTGAAATATTGCCACATCGTGCCTGAGAAGAAAGGCTGTGAGGGTCCAGCTGGCCTCCCAGTTTTTTCTGTGATTTAGTCAAAGGAGAGAACTCATCAAACCTCCTTGTTGTGAGATAGATCCACAGCGAAACTCCCATAGCACTACAGTGCCTGCTTAGAGCCAACAACTTATTTACTGTACCTTTAATCTCAAGACCTTTTATAACCTTCTTTTCCTACTGGAGTCACCTCTGATGTGCCTGATTCAAAGGTGCCATTGGTCTTGTGGAGAGCCATGACTGAGTTACTGTTTCAGGAGAGCATGCCACTGCACAAAAACAGCTCTCTGTCAAACTCCAGCCCTGACTTCACAAACCTTTCCCAACTCTGAGAGGAACATAAGGAACCTTCACATTACTGAAGGTTGAATATGTATTTCAAATTCACAGAGCTTAGCTTTATGGAGTGTAATGCTCCCACTGGCACTGATTGAAAGTAAAATGGGCTAGGTTTAATTTCTAGTGCTTCTTACTCATACACTCAAATAACATGTAGGGGAAACTAATCACCACTCTGCATTCAGGATGTGCAGTGGGGGTGGTTCTCCAGACTGCTTTTTGTAGGGACTAGATTGTCTTCTTTCTGCTCTGTCAAAAGCTATTGCAATCACAAGGTGGATGAACAGGGTGAGACAAGGAAGGGTGGAAGTCATCCATCAGCTTTGCAGGTCTGTCTGTACTTTAGAAACCCCTTTGGTCCTATTGGTGACGAAGGTCTCTTAAAACAGAGGGGCCAAAATTGTTTCTTCCTTCAATGCTCCCAGGCCCATGTCCGTGCAAGCACACTTACACCTAATGTGACACAAAGGAAGATGTTGGGAAACACATTCACCACTGCTGGGAATAACATTCTCCTATTATTTCAATGGTGAGATAGGTAGCTGATATCCTTCACCTCACACCTGTGTATGAAAGGGAAAGAGGGGAGGTGATTCTAAAAATACACCCCAGTTAGGCAGGGTAAAAGTTTCTGTTCCTGCCCTCAAAGGTTCTGTAAAGTACATCTTTTCCTCCTCTTTTGGAGCAAGGACTGCCCAGTCTCCTCTGCTGGCTGATGGTAAGAGTAGCCAGAAAGTAAAGCAGGAAGCAACAAACAGGTCTCAAAGGGGGACACAGAGCATCCCAGAGTGACTGGGGGATGTCCAGCACTCTGAACTAAATGCCAGTGCCCCCCACATCTCAGAGAACCGGACTACCCAAATGGTGTAGGTGCTCTGGCTGTAGCTGAAAGAAGGCAAATGAATGAGGAGTAGGAAGCAAAGGGACTGGGGTGGAAATATTTGCTATAAGTGCTCTGGACATAGTCAAATTGTGGGGAGTATGCAGCCTCAATGAGAGATACTATCACCTGTGCTTACAGGCCTTTTTCTCCTCTTGACCACCTGATCTTTGATGCAGCAGCAGGACTTGCTTCTGATTTTAGAACACACATAGTGTAGTAAGATTCAGTCAGTATCATTTTGGATACCATTTGGCAGGTCTTAGAAAAAAACCCTAAGGGTTTAAAATCTAGACACAAAATGGAGCTGGTGTTATTTTCAAAGTGGAAAATGCTTAAAGGGTTTTAATTTTATGTTTGAAAACCATCTTATCAGAATGTGCCAGTGGTTAATTTTCCTAACATTTTATGTGTGTAACACTAAGGGATAATAAAAAATTGGGAAAGGTAAAGACAATCATAGATTGTTAGACAGACCATATGGTGAGGGCAGACCTTGAAGAACAATAAAGTCATCATCTTCTGGCCTTTATTGTTCATTTGTTTTCCTGTTTGTTTGTAATGTGCCCTATGGCAGCATTATAAATCTTCTTCCTGTGTAATAACTCTTACTACTTATTTTCTTGAAATTACAAAAGGTATTTTATGTTTATCAGCAACTCCAGACAACACGGATCCTATCAAATGTATATCTGGAGCGGTAAAAAGATTGAGTGTTATCAGTGCCTCATATAGTGTGGTACATAAAATGGAACATTATTAAAAGCTTTTGACAATCTCCATCTGCTTGGTCTTCACACTTCTGCCTGTGTTTTTAAGAGATAAAATCTTGAAATATTTCAGCATTTCTTCCAACTCATCTAGTCTGCCAATTTTTGTGGAGATCAGAAGATGTCAATTTAGGAGTTACTTAGTCCTATGACCAGAGCAGAGAACAGTGTTTTTGTTGGGGTCATGGGAGCTACTTTTGTGTCTCTGGAAAACACACAGAAAATGTCACTGAAACACTTCTGAATCTGAGGATGAGTTGCTGTAAAGAGTTGACTGTAGGGTCATGGAAAGCTGTGGAAAGTGTGATTACATATACTGAGATGTAGGAGGAAAGAAGATTGAGAAGCTTTTGAACAGAATATGCAGTTATAAGGCTCCACTTGAGCTGAAAATAGAATTACCATTTCAGTGTTACAAGCATAAAGTATCAGTGTGGTGTTTCTTGATGGACTTTGCTGAATGTCCACCTCAGCAGCTAAAGCACAGGAACTGCCAATTGGATCTCAAGAATTCTTTCTTCACAAATTCAACCTTCTCTGACATAGACTAGATCAATACAATTTAAAAGTAAGTATGCAAATTAATGTCTATGTCTCTGTACTGACAGTCCTTACTAAGAAAACACATTTCATAACTATGCTGTCCCTCAGTTCAAAACTAAAATCATAATTTACCAGGTTTTAAAAAAAAAAACGGAATATAGAAACTATGAGTCCATAAAGTCTACTAGTTCTTTCTTTGTCTTCCACAAATTATTTGCAGATTATTTGTAAGTACAAGTAGCTACAGTTTCATATTCTCATTGGTTTGGTGTAGAGGAAATAGATTTAAAGTTTATACAGGAGAAAAAATATTAAAACTATGTATTTTGAGGAAATGGCATCGGAATCGAATACATCTCAATAATTTATATAAAACTGTAAAATCCCTGAAAAAACTCAACTCTTGCCTTATATTAGCTCCCTTTTATAGAAGTGATTATTTTCTTCCATTTGCTAAGAATAGTATTAATTTCATATTTGGAAAGATGGAAAAATGATAACTGGAACTCATTCACAACGAATCAGTGATACTATGAACTGCCTTAGCCCAGGTCAAGCTTTCATTCCTCATGAAGATGTAATCTCATGTCCCACAGAGATAAATATCTCTTAAATGTTGTACTCTATTGTGTTTTTATAGGTGATACAATGCATTTCACAAAGAAAGTTTCCTTACCAATTTTATTTTTTTACAGACCCTAATTCTGACATATGTTAGCAAGATGGAATGTATTTTAAGAAAATTCCTAGAGAGTGACTATTGTAAAATAAATGTGTCATGATTTTCTTTTCATTTTATCAAAGTTTCCTGAATGCAACATGCCACTTTCCTAAGAGTATCAAAGCCAAGTAGTACCAAAACAATCATCTGTCTGCTATTTATGTAGGAAGATCAAGCAGATAATTTTATTTTTGTTGATTTATTTAAAGAAGAACTGCTTTCCTAAAACTGTAGCCTATGTCAAGAAGGCAACTTAACAAAATACTTAGGGGTTGATTTCAATAAAGGAAGCAGGTTTTCCTAAAATAGAAACTATGGGTATTTCTTTAGTTCCAAAAAAAGAGCCCTGCTAAAGATTCTGGAGGTCAAAGGAAAATCATAGGTGCCTAGCAGAATGAGCTGGCTGGACAAAGCCCACAGTAGCCCGGTTTGTAGTGAACCTCGAATCTTGATTTGAGGAGATGGGGAGTAGGTAGTTGCCTGAGGTCTTTCTCTGACTGCATGAACCTATCAATATGTGACTTTGGTTTGATTTTAAAATAACAGAATAACACAGAATTATCATGAATCACTTAGAATCTTCTAAGACCACCATGTCCAACCATTAACATCCCATCCCCCCCCAAAATAATATAAATAATTATATAAATTAGATAAATAATATATAAATTAGATAAATAATACAAATAAATAATATAAATAAATCAAATAATATATATATGTATAGGTATGTGTATATATATATATATATATATATATATATCATCATGCCCCCTAGAGCATGTCCTGCAGTGCATCATCTACATACTCTTTAAATACTTCCAGAGATGGTGACTCCACTACCCCCCTGCTCAGCCTGTTCCCGCACCTGACTACTCTTTCAATGAGGAAATTCTTCACAATGTTTATTTGCAACCAGACAAAAAATGATGTCTATGATCCAGATAAAAAATGTTGTTCAAACTGGGATTCTCTTAATGGGCATTTTTGATTACGATGGTAAAAACACTAAATGGAGGAGGTGGGGCTGGGGGAACCACAACAAAACGTAAGGAGTCCATGTGTGAAACCATCAGGTGGCATTCTGCTGTTGAAGCTGCCATCCTCTTTCCACACATACACTGGGGATGTTCAAATTTCATTTTTCCCTTTTTGAGCTGCTAATGTGTGCTAGTATCTTTATTAAGCCACCAGGCATTCTCAAGGCAACACGATTCATTTCTCCAAAAGACAACGAAACCTCATGTGCACTGTGCTCTCCCAGCTGCTTTTGCCCATTTTCCACCTGGATATTCCTCACTACTGAGAAGAGGTAGATCAAGACCTTTTGCCTTGTTTAGGCTGTCTCTTCTGCTAGAGTAAATGAATATGACAGTGCACCAAAGGGTTCTGTCATCCTTGACACTTCTACCATCATGCTCAAGGTGGAATTTACCTGCCCAGTTTACTCGTTGTTATTTATTCCCTTCTCATCTCTGCAGATCTCATAATCCATGACTTTTAAAAAAGATATTCTCCCCTTCAGGCCATTCCCAACAGAAAGCACAGGAGAACTTGTTTCTTTTAGCCCCCTTCACACTAAGCAAATAGTCGCTCTGATGCTTTCCTCCTACTTTCTTGTAATCCTTAATTCCAGTGTTAGCCAGAGGATCCCATTTTAACTACCAGTCCCTAAGTGTGTAGAATATAATTACTCCTCATTTTTCTGGAATGTATCTGAAATTATTAATAACTGGACAGGTATAAACAGATGTGTGTGCTTGTATGTTTGTGCATGCATGCGTGTCTTTGTACTATAGCTGTAAACAAGGGAGATTTTCCATTCTTATGGGAACAGCAGTGCTTCAAAATTCTTGCAAATGGAGAAAATATAAATATCAATTTTCTGGAGCAAAATAAAAATGCTTTTTTTTTTAAACTTTTGAATACCACTTTTTTTGCATAGAAACCTTTCATGCAGGGACACAGCTCTTTTCCTGCTAAATGCAATTGTTTTCTTGTTTTTAAAACTAAACCAAAAACTAAGAACAAAACCAATAATACAAAAGAACAAAACCAATAATACAAAAGAGTTTTGCTAGGGAAATGGCTTCTGTCAGTTCCCTCTGTATGTTTTCCAGACTAAGACAGCCTTTGTAGCAACTTCCTGAAAGTGTAATCTGAATTGTGCTACAAACACTGCATTAAAAAATCCCTCCTTGTGTTTAATCAGTTGGTTACCTTTTTGTTTGAACCAGGATGTTTTTTCCAGTATAATATTCATTCCAACTACATGAATGCAGATGTTTTTCCATTTCTAGGAGTCTGAAGTTCTCTCTCCATGAATGACTATATTCTTATGGTGCTGTCATGTGAATATGCTACTGAATCAAAGATCAGAATTCCCAGGGAAATCAATATGTTGTTTCATTTGAACAGAAATACCAGCTTAGCTTTCATTTATTTAAACCTCAGTGCTCCTTAGAGATTACTTTGCACAACCTTTTTTTTCAGAAGTTAATGAAAAATTAATTCAAATATTCTCAGCATTGTTAGAAACTGGAATCTGATTGAAGAATTTTCCATATAGGAGATAATATAAAAAACTTCAGATATGAGGGTGGTTGGTCATACTGAAGAGAATGATTTTCCCTCATTTTCCATCTAATTAAATCACTTAACTCCATCATAACTTGCAATTTTTTTTTTGGTACAGAAGAACAGTAGGTTGAAAATAAGAAACTCAGAACTAACATAAAGTGTGTACTAAGGAGTTTCCATCTTACAGCTTGTTTCCATCTACATCTTAATTTGTTCTTACAGCTAAAGAATATCATACATTTTGAATATTGAATACTGATAAGGAAGTGAAATAATTTCAGTTGAACAACTTTCACAATGGTTTAAGAACACTAAGAAATTAACAATTAATGGCCAGTTAGTATTCACATTTAGAAGGAATAAATCCTTTCAGGAATATGGAGCCAAATTGCCTCATAACATTAGTTTCAGAATCCAAATGTTTTAGACACTAAATATATCATAGTGTCAGCTGCTAAGGAAGGACTGTGAAACCAGCTTCTTGAAGGTCTGATAAACAGTAAATATCAGTGCTATTTTACTGTGATAAATGACAGCTGAACAACTGGCCAACTGAAGCATAAGGCAAGCTACCATAGAGCAGATATGCTTATTTAAATTCTTTTTAATGCAGGATTTAAATAGTTGTGGCATCTAAGGAGGATACAGGACATATTCATATAAGTGAATATGTCCTGAATGACATATTCACATGAATAAGTGAATTAATATAAGCTGATATGTGATATTTTACTGGGTGATGTAAAAATCACCCATTGATGCATCTTACTCATAATTTACGTAAACTTTACCTGTTAGAGAATAATTAAATTCTTAAGCTGAATCATTCGTCCTGGAACGAATTCTCTGTAAAATAAAACATTAAAAGAAATGATTGGTTGAGGTAAGAAATAAGAGTGTGTCAAGATCATGGGAAATGCATGATAACGCAAAAGGAAGGTGGAGTAACCTGATTCATGTATCCAGTAGGCAGTATGGAACAGAGATTTGTAAATAATTCATGGAGAAATTACCGAAGCATTAAAAAGATCATATGATTTCAGAATAATTTCTCTTTTGGTTGTATTTGTGCTGCAATCCCACTACATATGAAATGAAGAGGCATTTTTAAAAAACACTATGGTAACATTTTACACTGAAAAATTGGAGATCTCCTTTAACCCAGAGAAATTATTATTCAGACATGATCAGTAAGACCACTACAGGTTTTCACCATTCATATAAAGATAGGTATACAATGCATAGTTCTCCATAAGCCCCCACCTTTTTATCAACTTAAAACATATTTTAAGATATCAAAGTGCTATTTAGAGAGAACTTATATTTCATTTGTATTCTTCATCAGTATTCATGGGGGCAACAGTGTCCGTGGCTCACTCACAGCAAAATGATGTTAGTCTGAGCAGTGTTTATTAGTCAGCAACAGCTGTATTCTGGCAGGGAAAACAGGGGCAAAAACTTTTCCAGGCATGGGCAAACATAGTCTGGACAACAGCTGCTGCAGTGTGAACAGTGCCCTTTGTTGCCATGGTCTAATGGCCTCTTATTTCTCATCCAAGACTGTGAGCTCTTCAAACCTCCTGGCACAGCCCATGGAGGGTGTTTTGTTCAGTGGCATGATTTAGCACATCTGGAGTCACATTGGACTGCTGAGTTATATTTCAGCTTCTATATAATGCCTTTATTACAAAAGGACAAATAAGCCTAGTGAATTATTAATATTCATATGTCAATTCCACCATAATTGTGTGTCATATGGTAAATAGGTTTTAAATAGAAATACTTGCACCATTTCACAAAAACTTGGAAATATATATTAAAATAAGAAGAAAGAGAATCAAACCTGATTAAAAAACTGAAAACCGTGGCCAAAAAAGTGTCAAAGACCTTTTTTTGTCGAAGGAGCTTGGTTAAAGTCTAATATGTTGTCATAGGGCGGAAAAAAAACTATATTATTGTCCAATTTTTTGAAAGACAATAATTTTCCTATTTTTCTTTGTAGAAAAAAACCCATGGATGCTAACATGTACTATTAACAGTAGGAAAAATATGATTTTTTTTTTCCCATTCTTTTTAGCATCCAAGGCTGGAGTTCAGTTACAGTAAATCCTATCAACAAACTACTTGCTCCAGATCCTGGGATGACAACACAAAAGGAAGCCCTTATATTAAACAGGAAGGGGTTTTTACTAACTTTATAGCAAACTAATCTGGTAACATGCTTAGGGAGGTGAGTTAAAGGCTTAGAAAAAAAGGTCAAATTCTCTGGAGTGAAAAAAAAAATGTATTTGCCTTCGTCATGCTGGGATTTTGTTTCCCCCTGTTCCTCTCAAACTGTCTTTTTAAAGACCATTAAAAAGTCAGTGATTAAGGGTAGGTGTTGAACAGTCTGTTTCCAACATGCCAGTTTGGGCTCATTGATTTCCATGCTGCTTTTTTTTTACTCAAGATGGCTTCAGTGTAGTCCTTTTAAGGTATCCATGGGCTAATAGAATTTGTCCTTAGATTATTTTTTCTCTTTTCCCTCTCTTTTGTACATTTTTTGCCCCCTCATTATATGTTATTAACAGTCATCAGAACATTTTATAAACTTTCATTGACTTTGCAGCACTTGAGCTCACAACTGGTATAGACTTAATGAACCTCAGTTATTACAGTAGTTGGAAACAGATCCATTATTTTCTCAGTATAAAGCTGATTCAATACTATGGTTAACAAACTTGAAAAAAAAAATGAAAGCACTTGCTGCTACGTGGCTGGGCTTGACATTTCTAAATAATCTTAGAGTTCCCCTTGTCATTTCCACTGTCTCCCTCAAAGGTCCAGGCTCTGTGAAGTTGAGTCAGAAAATTACTCCATTATGCAGCAGACTAAACAGAATAAGAGTCAAACCTGGACCAGAAAGTGAGGATTGTTTGTTATCTTGGTGGTATTGAATAAATATAAAACTTAATATTTTATCTCCTGAACTTAAGCTACCATGTTTGCTGATGACTCAACTCTTGAGTTCTGACAAGACTTCAGTGAAATTCCTGACACTTGAAGTTTGCTAGGACTTAGCTAGATAATGGTGTCATCCCTTGTTGAAACAGAACTAATTCAGGAAGGCACTCAGCATGTTGCACATGCTAGTAGAGCACAAGCAAGTAGTTGGACAATGCTTATTACAGATGGTGTGGGAATCAATCCAGATAAAAAAGAGAAAGAACCCAGATCTTATTTCTCTTGTGCTTGAACTTGAAGCCTAGAAAGGCAAATCTTGGAGAAAAGTCACTTTCAAATCTCATCAGGATCCTTGCCTAAGGCCTGCTCTGTTAACAGGACATATCTGATTATGTAGCAGGGGTAAGATAGCTGTGAGAATGGGGGTACAGAAGAGGAATCAGGAAATTACAGGAAACATTGAGGAGTTTGGTGCCCGCTCATCGGGTATCTCCTCAGTACAATGGGTGGACTATTTGGTGGAATATGTTACCTCCAGTTTTTAAGATTTTGTGCCACAAAGTGTAGGAAAACATACAAATGGGTCTGGTAGCAATGACTTTTACTAAAAGTTCAATGTTATATGCAGGAAAATAGTTTGAGAAGCAGTAACTTTTTAGAAGGAAAAAGTTATCTAGGCAGCTGCAGATAAATTACTTTGACCTCTGCAGTGTGCAAAATTTGGAATATATTGTCAAAGAAAAGGCAATTAAGACTGGAGAGGTAATAGAAATTGGTAAAAATGCAAGAACAAAACGGTCTTACTAGTAAGGACAGATAAAGGAATTTTCTTCTTTAAATGAAAGGTTTATGAAAAGTAAATGACAGCAAAGGAGAAAAGATTGAGTTCATCAAGATGGGTTATGTTATCAGTGTGATATGTCCCAGAAAAAGGAAATGCAATTAAACATATCTGAAGAATTTGCAGGAGAGTAAGAAGTATTAATACAGGGCCCTAGAAAATTATATTGAAAAGAACCGTGTATATTGTGATCATTTATGTTCAAGAAAACTGTATTGGTATTAAAAGGAGTCCAGAGACTGCTCAGAGAAAAGCAGAATTTTCTGCAAACAATGACTAACAGAATATGGTTTAATAGTCTCACTAAACAAAGACTGAATGACACACACTTGATCCCTCTGTGAGAATTTCATTTCCCTCTCTGCTTTTCTAGGGTGAAAACTGTGTATGAGTTTCTAAAGACAAAAGTTAATATTGGAACAAGAAAAAACAATATGGCTCTATGCTGTGCACAAGTTTAGGGTGGAACTAAGAAGATATTTAACAAAATGAGACTTTGAACCATCCTTCCAGTAGGATATGGGGTGAGAAAACTCAACAGCTTTCTGAATAGAATGTAGCTGCTTTATGAAATTATTCAATGTAGCTGCTTTATGAAATTATTCAACACAGCTGCTTGGCATGGTTCAGAACTCATTATTTTCTTCTTCACAATATTTTTATTCCCTGATTTTTATTACACCAAGAAATCAGTGGTTCAGATTACTTTCCAACTGAAATGACCAAATAAGTTAGGTGTTGTTTGCAGTTCATCCTTTTCATCTGACTGCTAGCATTCATTTATTTATCCCCAGTAGACATGCAAAGTTTCTATCTGAAAGATGTGATTTTGGTCACTGATAGATCTAGGTTGCTGGTCTGTCTAATTAAGTTTGAAATTAATATTCCCATGCTTCTCTATTATTATTTGTAAAAGAAAAGATTTGTTTGAATAAAGGGAGAAGAACTTAAGCCTTCTGATAATCACAAATATTATGCCCTCTCTGAACTGATCAATAAAAGAATTCAAGTACCTGTTTTTATTCCTGTTGTCAATTGTACTGAAAATAAAAATGAATTGAAATGGTCATTGACTACATAACATTAGATCCCTGTTATATTTTAGCAACTGAATTGATAATGTACAGAAAAAGTTTAATTCTTATGGGTCATATTTTATATACTATATAAAACTATATATAACTACTATGTAATTACATATAAATACACTGATTGATATGTGCATGTAGGCTAAGTTCATTTGCCAAAGGTTATCATCAGGTGTCACACATTTATCTTAAATATCCTGACAGTAAGAGAGAAATGTGTCCAAGAGGCAGAGAGATTCTTATGAAGCTTTTTTTCTAAGAAGCAATGAAGACTGACTTTTGTGTCAGTGGCAGCATGAAGAAGACACATTCCTTACTACAAAAATAAAATGAAATATACTATAGCTGTACTTAGTGCATCCCGTTCCCAAAAAGAAACCTTTTGTCAAGTTTCAAGAAATCTCAGTGCTAACTGCTATCCTACCAAATAGTGAAAACAAGTTCATAAACCAAGTTTGACATAATACACTTCTTATCACAGCACGTATACATGATGGGGAGAAGTATTTTCAATGCAGCGTGTCTGTTTTTTGGTTTTTTTTTCATTTTTGACAGCTGTGTGTTTGGAGCCTCTTCATCCAATGACTGAGACATTTAATGCATCCAGTTCTGTCTTGACCTCTCACTAAAAGGCTACTGCCTGTGTGCTAAGCAAGTAGGCAGCAGAAGTAGCATCCACTGCTCAGTGTTAAGCATGTATACACACACAATATTTGTATAGGTCCATATACATACGGACCTTATGCCTAAATATTCACACATACACAGACACAGATATATATCCTGCTGATGCAGTATAGGCTGAGATGGAAGATCGTAATTCAAAGGGAACCCAAAACACCAGAGCAACAACTGAAAAAACCTTTCAGACAATTTTGTTATTAGCCAGGGTCTGAAACAGCCACCTCTGGGAGCTGTTTCTGAGGCATCTGAACACACTGGGGCACATCAGCTCTTTTTCAAGAGTGCCTGTGGGAGCTTTATACACCACTTCTTTCTAAGTTTTTCTTTGCTCAGAGCAAGACCTGAGTCATGACTCTAAATATTTAGCCAAGCAGGATTAGGTATATAATCTTTTTGACAACTTTCAAGTTAAAAAAAAAGGAAAGTTCTAGCTCTGTTTTCATCACCTGGGTCTCAGAATATGCCTACCCCTGTTGAAGATACTTACAGGTTAAATTAAAATCTGAATTACATTGTGATAAAGAAGACTATTGCTTACAAATGAGAGTAAGTATATATCTCTTTTTCCTTTTTTTTTTCCTTGTAATGAATTTAGATACATCATGAGAACAACTTTATTAAAGAAATGTTGCATTTTATTTCTCTTTCTGTTCAGTGAGACAAACTTTTAAGAAAAATAAGCCAAATTTATTGAAAAGTAGTAGAAGTTTTAAATAAACATCTAGAAATTGAATGGACTATACTGTGGTTTTTTTTGAGAGACGCCATTTTTTCTTCATACTAAGTTTACTACCTATTTCATGTACATGAGTAGTAAGAAATGTCACCCACTGTTTAGTAAAACAAAAAAAGGCCTAATGCTGGATATAATCTTAGACTTAAGTTAAGCCAACTGAGACTTACACTTTGTCATTAACACAGGACACATGGATTTTCTTATCTGCAGTTGCTTCAGGACATGAATTCATGCAGTGACAAACTTCAGGAAAACTGTCAAGAAGCAGAGGACCATTGGAAAACTCCTGGTTTGTAGAATGGAGACATGTGAAAAAATCCTCTATTTTAAACAAGCAGAAACATTTGCATCAACTATGAGCTACAGTGGCTTTTGCACTACTCCAGAGCATTGCATGTGTGTGCGTGTGTTTGTATCTGACTTTGGTGGCTGGCTGAAATATGTGTGTGATATAACTCTTCTAGGGAAAAAGCTAATCTTTCAGTACCTTTGCTTTACTATCTACCCTGATGTGCTTTAATAATATACTCTGATCCACAGAATTGCAGCATCAAAACCTCAGTTTTGACATACCAGTTAATATTAGAATGGGCTCTGTTCTATATTAAACCTTCTAACATCCTACTGTGTTTTTTTTCCACTGTATTGCTTATTGAAGTGGATAATCTTAATTTAACACATTTATCCAAAACTACATGTGGCACAAATGAAAACCTAAACCAGAGAGAAATACTTATAAACAGATTAGGTAATGTTTGCAAAGTACTTGAAATGTGGTTTGCTAAATCAGCACTACATAGTATCAACCTGAATTAATTAAATTACAAATAACTAGAATTTCTTGTAATTCTGCTTCACATTTTGTAGCCTGGCAAATTGTCAAGAACCATGATTGATTCCAGCTCTCAACAGACCATGGCATCAACCATTTAGCAGGAAATTAAGTGAATTCTATTTTCCACCAACAGGTGGTACTCTGAATTTCTATATTCTTTAAAATATTCATATTGCAATATGTTTTTTGCTTAATGTGAAACCTACATTTAGGGAAACTACTTAAGAATTCTTTTTTTTTTTTTTTCCTCTTAGTAGCCTTAAATTAATTTGTACCTTGTAGTGAAAAAAAAAAATGCCCACATATATATAATAGTTCTGAAAATTTTACTGGTTTGATGGCGTTTTTATGGGTCTTGCAAAGTATTTTTGCATACTGTATAGCACAGCTAGATACTTCAACAGCTAGCCAGGACTCACAGTAAATGTATATTCTTTAGTGTCCCCTCTTTTCTTCCGGAGTTCACATTCTGTATTTTGTGCCTTATTCATATAAATTCTCCCTACTTTTTTCAGTTACAAAGTACTACTGCCTGAAAATATCAGGATATTAAGAATTAAAATCTTAAATTATAGTCCAATTTAAAACTCACAATTTAGAGTCATTAAGTACAACATGGGAAGGTACGAAGAGTGGGAAAGAGCACATAAAAAAAATAGAAACATGAATTTAAAGTGAAAGGTAAGGGGAAGAAAAAGCTGAATTGTAGTTTTGATTTAAATTGAAAGTAGAGAGAAAAACACTGAATAATGATTCTCTGGAAACTATTCCAAGTTTCATGTTACAAATTATGGAGGCTTTGAAAATGCCAGCTGTAGTAAAATTATTCATGTAACGATTGTTTTGTACTGGAAGATCACTCAGGAGGAAAAATGGCTTAAATGGGCCATGTCCAAAATAAAATTCTTATAATTCAGGACAGGGATTCATACTGGTCACCATATATATACACTGAGAAGTTAGTATACTCTTTTGGTACCACTGACTTCAGGGTTAGGCAGTCAGGAAGATGCATGCATTCAGGTAGGCTTTTTACTTCCACAAATTTTGGGACTTCAAGTCCAGATAATCATTCATAGGCATGGAATGGTGAAATACATATTATTTCTGCAGTTCTTCAGGCCTCAGAGCAATTTTTGGCTGAAACTGCCTTATATTTTAGAGGTGAAAAAACAGGATGTAAAGGAATTATGTAAAAAATAAAGCACACTTCTAGCATTACACTTCTAATTTATTGCTACATTTAGAGACCATACTATGTCCTGTAAGTCATCACTTCACCAAGTAAATTATCAAAAGTGATTCTTGAGAGTTTTTTTGTTATAAAACTTCATCGTTTACTTCAGAGACTCACATGGTAATTTGAGCATTCTATAATTTAATATATGAAAGGTATTCGTGCAAGAAATTTATTTTTAATAGTATGATGGTCATTACATTTTTTTTTCCTGCAATACAGTAGGTAAGGTACATGTTGAAGCTTTCATGAAACCAGCAGTTTCACCTTTGGCTCAAGTATAAAAGCTAAAAGTGTGTGAATCTGAATTAGAGGCCATGGGTCTTATTTTTCCTGGATACATAGTCCCTGGAAGAAGAATGCTTGTGAGTAAGGTTGTTTTACAATAATTTAATTTAATACTTCCTATCTAACTGTCTGTATTTGTTTCAGGATGAGAATCCAATTCATGCTAGATCTATGTTCCTTTCAGAGATCAAAACACAAGATGCAGTCAGGTGTTTTGTTTGGTATTCCACTAGTAATCATGAAATCAGGCTAGACCTGCCATACTCTTACATATAAAAGAACCCGCCTTACGTTTGGGGGGGTAACCTTGGGTAACCTTTTTAATTTCTTATTCATGCATCATAAACTTAAATGTTAGACAGATTTAGCACTCAAAGCATCTTACCACAGTGCAGTTAAGAAAAGTGAGCTGCCTTGAAAAACTGGTGGCTTTCAAAAGTTATTTCCTTGTATTACGGAAGAATTCTTACTGTTCTTGAACTATTTTTTTTTTTTTTTGCAAGTGTTTTCCATAGGATAGCAATGTTTCTGTCTAAAAAATAACAAGGCAACAGTGAGAACTGCATAAAATATGCACTAGTTTACCTGCCACTGACCCATGATATCATACAACATTTTTACTTCAATGAGCAAATCAGAATTGCTCCACAGTTTTGTTGTTTTTTTTTTTTTTAATCGCTCTATTTATTCTGTCAAAAAATGTATTTTTCTTAAGGTATGTTATGGAGTTAAGTCTGAAGACATACAGAGAGTGGAAATCACACAGATCATGTGGCTCCCTGATGACTTCTTATAGCCATGCAAAATACTTAACCTCCCTCACATTGGATGACTGCTTAGAAATCTTAGGGTTCTTTTAAGCACAGTTACTATGTACTTTCTATTAACATGTCTGCATTTTCCAGACTTGTACTTTCTGTACAAAGCATATAAAAAACTACCTGCATGGAAATCGCATGGTTAGCTGAGTTTGCACCTTGTTTCCAGACTGCTGTTGCTGCCTGCATTGCCAGCTTTCATGAGGTTGCTAAGATCTTCAAGCCATTACTTCATTTATGACCTCTCAGTGTAATCTGGCAGGCATCTGGTCTAGCTGTTGTTTCATACAGGGAGATTTTCCAAGACAAATAGTAGCTGAGAACCAAGATTCCCTGGGTCATGATTTACCCGTAGCCAGCAGCTAAGCCCCACACAGCTGCTCCTCACTCATTCCCCCATGTGGGGTGGGGGAAAGAACTGGAAAGGCAAAAGAAGTGAGAAAACTTGGGGGTTGAAATAAAGGCAGTTTAATAGGTGAAGCAAAAGCTACATATACAAAAAAAGCAAACCAAGGAATTAGTTCACTGTTTCCATGGGCAGCCAGGTGTTAAGCCATATCTAGGAAAGCAGAGGTACAGCACGTGTAATGGTTACTTAGGAAGGAAAATGCCTCCACTCTGAATGTCCCCCTATTCCCTCTTCTTTCCACAGCTTTATATGCAGAATGTGATGTCAAATGGTATGGAACATTCCTTTGGTCAGCTGGGGTCATCTGTCCCAGCTGTGTCCCCTCCCAACTTCTTGTCCCCCCCCCCAGTCTACTTGCTGGTGGAGTGAGAAGCAGAAAAAGCCTTGACTCTCTGTCAGCACTGCTCAGCAGTAACACAAACATCCCTGTATTACCAACACTTTCTCCACAACAAATCCAAACCACAGCCTCATACTAACTACTATGAAGAAAATTAATCCTATCTTAGCCGAAACCAGTACATCCTGCAGAGGCTGAGACATCAGATACGATCTCACAAATATGATGTGGAGGAATTCAGAAAGAAAAGGAAAAGCACACATGAACAGGGTGATGGCATCTACATCTCTCCAGTTCTGAATGTCAGTACAGGGCAATGGAAGGTAAATTATCTTAGGGAATCTACTGGTCTGATTTTCCCGTGCTAATTCCAGTACTAAAATAAAATTGGAAATATGTATGTATTACATTATATCCTAGAGTATGACATTTGATAGGTGGGACCAAGGAGAGCAAAGCTTTGCTGGTTTTGCTCTGCTTTGTTCTGTTCTGCTTTGCTTTGTCTTGTTTTTCCTTTCAAATGTATTAGCTGCTCAGCATTAACTGCAGCCAACCAAGGATGGCTCATGAAAAAAGCAACAAAGTTTTATTTTCATTTCACTTTCTCTTTCTTTGAATGTGAACTTTGCAGAAAAAGTAATAGCAAGGCTCTTATTCTCATCTGTGCTTTGCTTTCAGTTCATCTTCCTTGCATATTAGAATATCCCTGACAATGCAGTAGTTTCTTTAGCAGCCATTTTGTTCCTTTTTAAGCAAAGATGTTCTGAGAAGCTCATTTTTACTTTAGTCAGATGCACTTGTCCTATGAAATTGTCAAAATCCTTCTGCAACAGTAATTGTATGAACTCAGTAATTTTGCAACAAGATTTGCGTGAATGTTAGCCTTAAGAATTGCTAACCAAAACATATGCAGAACATATGTTCTGTAATAAATACTATTTTTATACATTCAGTATATGACCAGCTTTTCTTGAAATTATTTTATCAGACAGATTAAACAATAGCAAAAATAATCTATATTGTGGTTTTGGTTTTTTTTTTTGTTTTGTTGTCTATTTTTTAAAAAAGCTGCCTAATTCAGAACTTGTTGCTGAAATTGTCTAAAAGCTTGGGGTTTTTTCCCAGAAAACGTGGGAAATTATCTAGCAACTGCTATAGGCTAGTGAATTGTTCAAACAGAAATGACAGTGGAGAAAAGCAACCTGCATGCTCAACTGGAGAAGACATCTGAGCTGCCACCATGAGAGAGGTGTGAGGGGAGCTGCTACTGTTATAAATATGTTTGGCAAAGAAGAGGAGAGATTGGAGAGAAACTCTGTCATCTGACAGAGATATGGAATTATCAAAACTCTTCTTTGAAACATGAGCAGGATCTACTCCAGAAAAACATATAAAGCTTCGGTTAGCCTTCTCTTCAGAAACAAAAATTTAATCTGAAGACAGACTGGTGTACTAGATTAATTAAGGAGAGTAGTATCTGTCTAAAGGTATGAGATTAAAAGTGGTTGGCTTGTTTAGCTTAGCAGAAGAGTCTGAGGTGGGCGTTGACTATGTAATGTGTATAAGGATAAAATTCAAGAGAAGAAAATAGACGACAGTCAGACAGACAGTCCATTTTAAGATAAGAATAAATTTAAAACATTTTTACTATTACTATTTCTATTATTGTTATCATAATTACTCAAGAATAATCTTCCAAAACAGTGTAACAAGGAAAGAGAATCTTACTCTTTTTAAGATAGAAGATGACAAGTTTATGGAAAAGATGACAGAACATAAGAATTTTTGAAGTTTGAAATGGAATATTTGGTATCTAACGTATTGATATTATCAAAGAGATCTGACGACTGATTTTCTTTGACTATGCTATATGTGGATAGCTGTATCAATATGCTCCAGGTATTTTGTCTGTGCATTGTGGGGGCATTTTTTTTCTTCCCATCTGGCTTGACTTGGGTTTATTTTCTTTACCAAAGTTTTTTTCTTAATTGAACACCATGGCTGACAGCAGACTAGTGTTCACTAGTGTTCTCAGTAGCATCAACTTATCAGGTACCTTGCCACAGATCCCTGCTTGCATGCTCAGGTTTAGAGTGATGACCATCTTGAAATCAGGAAAACTTTTTTTCTTGCAGATCAAATCACAGGGACATCCACTTTCTTTTTAGCTCCTCTGCCTTCTTTTGTACAATGCTGTGTATTTTTTTTTCAATTATTTTAAAATTCTGTTTAAATAGTCATTCACTTATACAGGCACCTGAGTCTTTACAGTTCTCAGTCTCATCCAACCTTTTCCTGTGGGCAATGTTGCTATGGATGCTGATTAGAGAGCTCGAAGTTATTAGAAGATTCTTCATAGGGCTCTGTAGAATACAGTTTTCTATGAATTTTTCTGAAATTTATTATTTAATTGAATAGATTCTATTGTACAAGAGGGGGACTGATTTCTGAAATGGTTCTTTGTAATCTTAAAATCTCAGGCAGGGCCCAGGTGGGTGCCAAAGTTTCAGGCCCCAGATTTGTTCCAGTTCTTGAGTCACACTTGTAAAGCTTTATTTTGTAACTGCAGAACAGTGTTCTGATAAATATTTCATTTGTAACAGTGAGAAATCACTGGAATATTTATGTTAATTTTCCTCTCAGTATATTGTAAGAAAAGTGGTATTCCTAATACTCCAAAGACAGAAGTATTACAGTTTTATGACATAATATGAATATGAAATTCTTTTAGAGTAAAATATGAATAACTTTTCTAGTACGAAGTATAATATTAAACAAATTATCAAGTTACTGAGGATTTTGAGCAACAATATCTAGAATCAACATATAATGCCATAAAAAGTTGTTATTGTTTAAAATAGTTTCCCTTGTTCTGTAGTGTTTAGGTATTTATACCTGTGGTTTCACACGTTGATCTTTCAGCCTCTCCTTTTGTCATCCTGAGCAATCTAGAAATTTTCCTAATGCCATATATTTTCTATTTGATTACTCTATCATTACTTTTCTTAATTGATTCCATTATCATCTTTTAATACTTGGTCATCCATAATTCTTATCCTTATTCTCATGTCAGTTTGCAGTATTCTGGTTTTTTGTTCACTTCTTGCTTTATGGCTAAAGAAAATATTAGTATCATAAAGAAAATATTACTTTATTTGGAAGATCAAGATCCACAGGAGGTTGTTGTTCTTTTCTTCACCTTTAAACTGGCAAGATACAGTTCTCCCACATTCCCTTTTCCATGTCTGCATGATCTATTCTTACTCTTCATCTCTATAATACTGCTTGATCATAACAGGAAGTCTGCAGCTCTGTCAGTTTTTTTGGTTTGTCATAGTTTTTTCCTGAAATTCAAGCACCATTATAGACTTTGATGTATATACTTGGTATACTAAGAATACTTTGGAAAGGATCCTGTGTTCTTTTCAATTTCCAATTTTTGAACTCATTATTCTAGGCAACATTGCTAGAAAGTTTCCAGTATTTCTCAAAGCTTGTTTTTCCAAAATTCCAACTTAGTTGAATCCCAAACGTACTAAGATGAACTTTCCTAGTACTTTGGCAACATTTTCTCTCACCAGCATCATATTTTGTTCTTCTGACTTCACTATTTGATAAAGTAACATGTTTTTTTTGTCATACCCAATCAATATTACTCATAATACCTTTCCTTTCACTGTTACTTGTCTTATAATCTTACAGCAATTCTTATCTACCCCAAGATACAGTATTCTATACTGAACCCCATGCACTGACTTTTGCGTGTTATGCAGATTGCAGATCTGCTTCCTGTCTTGTTGAATAAGTATTTCTACTTGTCAGCATTATTTATTTAGAACATTGCACATGCATTGAGGACATTGATGTGCACTGTACTGCAATGTACAAGAGCATGAAATAGACTGCCCATTAAAAATCGTGATATTAGGCTAAAAATAAGATTTAAACAAAACATTTAAATTTACATTTTTTTTTTAATTTTTTTTTTTTTTGCTCTTTACCTCTAGGTTTACTAAAACTCAGATGGAAATCCTTACAAAATACTGGTTTTGCAACGACCAGAAATATCTAATTTTAGCTACTGAAAATAACATTAAAGTAGTTAGACTCGTTATGCAGTCATTAATCTATCTGATCTATCAGCCTTATCTGTCAGGTCCCTTTCTCCCTACATTTTTATTTCCTTCACTGGTGTTTCACTCCTAAAATTTCCCTTCTACTGCTTTCTGATTCCTCTAACTCCTTTCTCTTCCTGGTGCTGTTCATACTCATCTAAAGCCATTGACTTATTTGACCCCTGCTTTGATCCACTGTCTCACAGTCCCAATATGTTTTGCCCTTCACTCACAAGTTCTCTGAATTCATCAGTTTTCAGCCCGCATCCAGTGTGAATCCAGTGCTCACAACAAACATAACCGAAAGCATTAGAATGGATGGAATGCTTCATTATTTTGCCTCTCTTCAAGTGAAAAAAGATATCAGTGTTGCAGTCGGTGAAATTTTATAAGTGACTCATCTGAAGTATGAGAGGCTGAACTGTAATGCCATTCTGCTTTGGCATGCACACTCTATGGTGCATTAATCTTGTGGGATGTTGAGAACTCTGGCCTGTACCTAACTAAGGGTAAAAGTTAATTACCCAGCAACCTAAAAATATTTTTAGCAGAACTGAAGGATATAAAAGGAAATTTTATGTAATTCCTTACAGATTTCCTTTAATAAGCCAGATCCTACCTGGTAGGTAGTCAGAGAGAATTCAACTGAAAAAAAAAATCTACCACCATACAGTAATTTATATAGCTTAGAAATAAGTGTGTGAATAAATAAGGATACAGTAGAATACAGAAGATTATAATATATTGCAAAGTGATATATTCTAAGTAAAATGTACATGAAATATGAAGCACATACCATACCTGCAGTAAAAACATGAACCTAATAAAATAATTTTACATAATGCTAATACAAAAAAAAAAAGGGAGTGAAACTGATAGAGTGATTAAAAGAAAACTATGCCAAGCAGAGAAAAAAAGAGATGAGACATAGGAAATAAGTTGTTCAGCTTGCTGGGAATATAGATACAGAGGCAGAGGAATTGTGTGGTTTTTTACCTATCAGTTATGTTTTTCAATTTTAAAAACAAAGGGTTCAAATTAATTCAGTTTGTCAAAGATACTTTCATATACTTAAGTGTAATGCAGTTCACATAAGGAAAACTAGAACTCTATACATCTCCTTTAAATATTGTAAATTAAGTGTATATAGCTTCACAGTCATTGATAATATGTATTTTATAATGCTTATATACATAAAGTTTCTCAATGACTCTGTAGTTATTCTTGGATAAATCCAGTATTTGGAAAGCACAATGGATTAAAAAATAAACTTCACATTTGGGAAGAGACCAAATTTGCTCTTCTCTTTTTAAAAAATAATCTTCAGTGTGAATTCTGCTACTGTTTAGCTGTGATTTACATAAATCACATGTATGTCACTGTGGAAGCCCACTTACCTGCTTGCATAGGATATCTATAAAAATGAGAATACCAACCTTGCCATTAAACCTAGCAATCTGACACCTCCCAGTCTGTACACATTTACCTAGTCCTTGTCTAATACATCCAAATGAAAAAAATGCAGATCCACTGTGCACTGAAATTTGTGACTCCTCCTTGCCTTCTGTGTCTATAAGTCACCTTTTTGTTTTACATTTCACAAGGCTTCCCAACAGCACTTATGGATAGGGCCTATTAAAATAATTAAACAATATTTTCTTCTGTTCTCTATCCAAAGAGGGAAAACAGTTCCTGAACTAGGATTGAGACAGAAGGAAGAATGAGCAGCACACATAGAAATAGGTGAAAAATTAAGTTAAAAAATCAGGGTGAGGAAGTGTGGAAAAAAGTCTGGTTGATCACTCTGCACTACTGGTTATAAATCACCTGCAAGCAGGTTAGAAAGAATCTGTTATCTTACACAGGTGGTGTCCAGCCATCTCATGTGACAGGAGGGGCTAACCTGTTGAAATATGGAACATCCTTCCAGACAATAATACAAACGAGCAGCTAGACTCTCTTCTTTCTGTGAAAGATTTTTTGTTGGATCTTGAATTTAGAGTCCTCACCATCACCTTGAAATACTCCCTACGGTGAGGAGGAAGCAGGGGAACAGAGGAGCTGAGGCTGACAAGCAGGCGAACAGGCAAGAACAATGTGGGAGTGATGGAATGAAAACTAGAAGCCCAGTTCTCTCCAGGGCATTTGGGCAACACATGCTCCCTGACCTGCTTCCCCACACTCTGACACCCACAGCCTCCCCTAGTGAGACAAAAACACGTGTTGTGCATTTCAGGGGCCAGGCTGGATGGCTCTGCTGTGAAGCAAGGAGGGCACTGCATATGTTTTGTAATCTCATTACTGGTGCCCCATTAAATCCTTAATGGCTTGCTTTTTAAAGGTTCAGAATAATCACTTGGCATGTGATCAGTGCTGGTGCTAGAAGCCAAAAGTTTTATAACTGGTTGTGCATGCATTCAGTTTGCTGAACTGATATTTTTTCCTCCCATTTTCTCCTATAAGCCATACGGGAGTTATTCAGGTACATGAAGAGAGGTGCCTGTGCCATTTCAGCACAAAATATCATGTTTAGCATCCAGTTGCCTCTCCAGAAGAAAACCAGGCTTGACCCTGTCTGTCTCAGACACATTTCTCAGACACCTCTGGTCACAGGTTCACTATGTTTAAGCACCTAAAAAGCCTCTTGTGACCTATCTTGTTACCTGTCTAGGACAGGCCAAGATAATTTGTCAAATTCGATTCTCCTTTGTCAAACAAAGTGTGGATTTGTTCCATGTTAATTTAGCTTATTTCAAGATTCAGAGTTGCTATGAGCACATTTTCCTACCCAAATGTTTGGTACTACTGTTCCTTGATAAAATCAGAGACACTTATATATAGACATTCAAGTATACCCCCTTCACCCTGAGGTGACATCCAACATGGTTAGTCTACTGTGAAATAAGGAAGACCAGTATCACTTACAGGTCATGTAAATGTCAGGCTCAGCACTCCCTCCATAATGAAATATGCTGGGTTAGATTTACTGCTCCAGTGGGATATGTCTGCAATGCTCTGCTGGTGCAAAATAATCTACTACAACTGGTATATATGCAGATAAACTGGAATGGGAGATCCTCAGCTTGCCCAGTACCAGGACTGCAGGCTGCTTTCCCAATTTACTGTTGTAGCAATCACTGAAGTATACTTTGGTGTTCATGGAATTAAACATTTTGGCTATGTCCTCCAGGGCATTGTCCCTTTGCTTCTGCCCCATAGTGCTGTGTGAGGGTGGAGGTGGAGATCTGACACTTCAACTTCATTCCTCTGCTGGATAAGTCCCAAGTGATGCAGAATGTGTGTCCACATTTTTTTTGACAGTTCAGGGCATTTAAGTTATTTCTCTGATCCAACTAAAAGCACAATAAGGGCAAGATTAACAACCTAGCTTATAATTTGATTTCACTGCCAGCTTTCATTTTTTAATGAGGTTTTCATTTTATGAAGAGTTTGATTTGTTTTCTCACTAAAATCTTTTCACGTTCGGAAAATGAGGCTTTTGCCTTCAAGAGTTGCAGTTTTTGTTAATCTCTCTGCTTCTTCATTCAATTGATGTTGCCAAATTTGGCTTTCAAGATACCGATCAATGAAATAATTCAACAGAATTTTGTCATGTCAGAACCAGCTTACCAGTATTTCATAATTTCCTCATTCAGAATGTCACATTCTAATCAGTATGTTTGCTGTGCAGAAGTAATAAAAATGTCTGTCTTCTCAACTTTATTCTTGGAAGTATTGAGTCCAAGTTGTTATCTTTTCCAAGTCGTAGCACTTAGTTGAGTACAAGCAGTTCCACAGGATTATTAGAGAAGAATTCACATCTGATGGAATTACTAGTTGTTGGTAAGGAACAGACAATAACAAATCTATAAGCAATACAGATCCATTTATATTGTGAAATGAGAAATATCCATGAAAAGGGGTTGCTAATCTCATTACATTTGTTCAGCTCAAAAACTGCAATGAGGCGATTTACTGTGAAATCAGGCTCATGCTCTGCAGATCATAGGATTTCAGTTTCTGAAGCTTATTAGTGCTAATGCGACATTTTTCATTTACTTAGTGGCCTTTCAATGAACGCAGAAGCATCAGCTCAACGAATCTCTCTAGCACATGCTTCATTCTGATCAGACCCAAGGAACATGACTTCTCTCATGTGGTAGGGGCATGTGAAGGACAAGCCAGACATGGCTTTGCTATTTGAGATTCAGACATATCCAGCTGGTCTCCATTTCTGGTCACCTAGCAAAGCTGCTTTTTCTTTGGGAGCTATGCTTTTTCTTTAGGTTCTCCTCAATGCTGGGCAGAAAAAGTGTAGAGGCTTTTAATGCTGCTCAGAGACATTATTTGCACCCTGTGAAGTTTTCGCCTGGACTGTACTTTACAGCAGCTCATCTTCCACCTTGAGTCCTTTTCAGAAGAAAAATACTTTTTCAGAGAACGTTTCCTCCATTAGGAGACACAAGTGCTGTTTAGAGCACGCTGTTGATGCAGCACCTGAAGATAAGCTGGCCACAGAACATGGCTGAAAAGCCTCCTGCTCATCACTGCATCTGCTAGTTTGGTAGAATGCTGTTCATGAAAGGATAATGAGCCTTGGAAGATTTGCTGCAAACCAGAATGGCTGCTAGAGAAATTGTTTGATTTCAGAATACTTTTGTACAACTCCCAAGAAGTATTTTATTTTTTATGAACTTATCACTTAAAGAGGAAAAGTCCTTAAAATGGTAGCATAAAGAATGCTCACAGGGTAAACAAAAAAAAAATCGTTCTTGGTGAGGCATAGACACAGGTTGCCCAGAGAAACTGTGGATACCCCATCCCTGGAAGTGTTCAAGACCAGGCTGGATGGGGCTTTGAGCAACCTGGTCTAGCGGGAAGCATCCCCGGCTATGGCAGGGGGTTGGAGCTGAATGGTCTTTAAGGTACTCTCTAATCCAAATCACTCTGTGATTCCATGATTCTGTGATTTGTTTTTCTTTATCAAATTTCCAGTGACTGGAATTTGGTATGCTCAAGGATAATCCTTGCAGGAATTTTTCGAGTTCTGTATGTGACAACATACTATGAAGCAGTATTTTAGATAGTAGATTTTAAAATAACAACACAGGCAGAGAAAAGGGGTCACGTCTGACAGAATGTTATTGCAAGCAGACAAGCTCCTATGGACCTTGATGTATTGTTATTTCAATTGTGTTTCAGAAATTACAGATAATGAACAAGCTAATTTTCCTATCCCATTCACCATTCACTGAGGTTTACATAATTTCCTCAGTATTTCTTTCAGTAAGCTTTTCTTTACTGATATTTATAAATAATGTTTTATAATTTTAAGATTGCTTAATTTCCCATACCTTCGTCTAATTCTTAATTTCTGTTTCCTGCATGGACACCTCTTTTTTTCAAAATACTTTTTCTGTGGTGACATTTACATAAATTGAATTGGATACATTCCTTAAAAAAAAATAAATAAAAATTTGCTAATTGTTTGCAAAGACTTAATAAATTGTGATGTGAAAATAGTCAAAATTAAAATCAAAAAAGATCCTCCAAAGAACATTCAAAAACCTGATACTAGGTAGTCACATCTTCCTGGCCTCACCACAGGGATATAAACTGAAATATTGAAAAGTGTCATCTCCACAGACCAAAGAGAAAATCTCATATGCCTGATGTCTTTGCTAAAGGTACAGGCTCTTCTCACCCGAACAGAACTGAAATCCTATGGTCTTGATCTTCACCAAAATTATGTATCACCCATACTTACTTTATGCTCATCACGTTAAAGGGATATAATTAGTGTCTTTCATTACTGTCTTTCATTAGGCTAGCTCCTTGTATTTTCAAATCTGAAATTAATTGCATTTTATTCACTTTGGACAAGTACAACATAATTGTGATCCTTTACATTACTTTTAATCTGTTATTATAATTCCTTTGAGATATCACACTTATTTATTCTGCATACAGATGTGACAATGAGACAGAATTTGTTCGTTGAGAAAAACCAGAAAAGGAACAGATCGTGTGATGGAAGTGTTAACGCCCAATAACACACAGAACTTTTGCCCTGGAACCAGTGATGCTGTTACATTCCATAAAGGGTTTATGGCACATGCATACATATTAAAATAAGGCTTTCTACATCGTCACACGGGTGCAGCTGTTTGGTTTAAGACCTCCCTCCATCAGAGATTCTCCTACTTCCTGATGTTAATTTGAAACTACAGATTGTTGATCTAGGGCTAGAAATCCTACAGCCGTTTTCTAAAACCCAGCTGCTCTTCTCCGGTGAGGAGAACAGCTCCGGTGCAGGCACGTCCGCAATGGTGGTAGAAAATCGGCAAAAAGAAGGGGGGCTTTTTCTGAGCTTTCTGGAGCCGGGAAGAAGCCCGGACAGTGCCGAGGGCAGGCAGCCGGCCAGAGGGCTGCGGAGCTTTCTGTATCCCCCCCCTACCCCCACAGAAGCGGCTCTGGGGAGCGGCAGCCACCGGGATCGCGGCGAACGGGAGGGGGAAAGAGGGCGCTGAGCGTCAGGAAGGGCGCGGGGCGGCAGCGGGGGCGGGCGGGGGGAGCAGGGAGGGCGAGGAGGAGTCAGGATGGTGGCCACGGGGAGGGGAGGGGAGGGGAGGGCCGCGGGTCTGGCCGGGCGGATCTGCGCTCTCCGCCTTGGGAGCGGGCGGTGCGTCCACCGCGATGGAGCTCCTGAGGGTCCTGATGGGAGCCGGGGCTGTGGTGGGTGCCGGGAGCATCCCCTGGTGCCTGAGGAGAGGGGGCAGCTGCCGCCTGAGCTGTGGGCGGGTGAATGATCCCCTGCAGCATCACCCTGAGCTGCAGGAGGCAGTGAGGAGGCTGCCCGGGATCAGGGAGGCAGAAAATGAGCTGGAGAGTGTGATCCGTGAGCTGAGTGCTGGGCACACACAGCCTGTGCCCTGTCAGCCAAATACTCCCCTACCAGTGTCCATGGAAAGGAGGGGAGGTGAAGATAGTAGGAAAAGCAAGGAGAGGAACAGCAAAGAGACAGGGACTCCATCAGAGCCCGAGGTGCCCTTGAAGAACCAGTTCATTCCTCTGCAAGTGATAGGAGAATAATTCTCCTACACCAGTGCTGGAGCAGAATCAAGTGACTCAATCTGTTCCAAATAAAATGACCAATGAGACCAAGAAAAAGCACCGGGTGAGAGTAGTGGGGGGATTCTCTTCTAGAGGCACAAAGTCACCCCCTTGCAGCCCATCCCAGCCCATTCCAGCCCATTCCAGCCCCAGCCCAGCTCAGACCAGCTCAGACCAGCCCCAGCCCAGCCCAGCCCAGCCCAGCTCAGCTCAGCTCAGCTCAGCTCTCTAGAGGGGGTTGCTGTCTACCAGGTGCTCACATCAGGGATGTCCCTGTTGCCTTGTTCACCCAACTATTACCCACTTTTGGTGCTTCATGTGGGTTCCACAGATGCAGCCATCAACAGTGTCAAAAATATTCCCAAGGATTGCTGGGCTCTGGGAGCAGCAGTGAAGAACTCTGGAGCACAGGTAGTGTTTTCATCAGTCCTCCCGGTCAGAGGGAAGGGGATAGATGGGGCCAAGGGGATCCAGCAGATCAATAGCTGGCTACGTGACTGGTGCTGTATCACCATCAGGTTTGCTGATGATCCCAAACTGTGGTGTGGGTGACCCCTTAGAGGCAAGGCAGGACATCCAGAGGGACCTTGACAGGCTGGAGAGGTGAGCCCATGCCAACCTAATGAAGTTCAGCAGAGCCAGTGCAAGGTTCTGCACCTGGGATGGCACAGCCCCAGACACAAACACAGGTTGGGTGGACAATGGAGAGAGATCAGCCCTGAGGAAAAGGACTTGGGGGTGGCAATAAATGAGAAGCTCCGGATGAGGCACCAGTGTGTGCTCACAGCCCAGAGGCCATCCCCATCCTGGGCTGCATCAAGAGAACCATGGCCAGCAGGGTGAGGGAGGGGATTCTGCCCCTCTACTCGTCCCTGGGATACTGTGTACAGCTTTGGAGCTCCCAGCACAGGAAAGATACAGACCTGTTGGAGAAGGTCCAGAGAAGGGCCACAAAGATGATCAAAGCTTTGGAGCACCTCTGGTACAAGGACAGGTTGAGAGAGTTTGGACTACTCAGCCTGGAGAAGAGAAGGGTCTGGGGAGACCTTATAGCAGCCTTCTGGTACCTGAAGGGGCCTACAGGAAACCTGGGGAGGGGCTTTTCACCAGAGAGGGTAGTGACAGGACAAGGGATAATGGTTTTAAACTGAAAGAAGGTAGATTTAGACTAGATATTAGGAAAAAATTATTCTGCATGAGGGTAGTAATACACTGGAATAGGTTGCCTGGGGAGGTTGTTGTTCCATCTCTGGAAGTGTTTAAGGGCAGGCTGGATGAAGCCTCGTGCAGCCTGGTCTAGTGGGAGGTGTCCCTACCCATGCGGGGAGGTTGGATCTTGATGATCTTTAGTGTCCCTTCCAACCCAAACCATTCAATGATGCTGTGAAATTAACTAAGAATCTTATGGAGTAAGAAGGAATGGCAAAATCTATGAAAGGTCAAAGCTTGTATTACTTGTTTTGATTTTGTAATGCCTAAAAATGCTATTCAGCCTTATCCCTGAAATCTTTTTCCTTGCTTCCAGAAGCAAAAGAACACCCCTATTTTTCCAACAGAGGGAAGAACCAGAAATTTAGAAATTTCCCTCCCAATTCATTTAAAGACATGAGAATACAAAGAAGAAGAGAAAGACACCTGGTTACTTTGGACTAATCAGACAAAAAAAGCAGTCATAGAGAAGGGACTGCAGGAGCTCTATTCTTATGAAGGAAGGAAAGCAATATTAGAAAACACATAAAAGAATCTCAGCTTCTATCAGCTAGAAAGAAGCAAGATTACAAGAAAAAAAATTACCCGTTTTTCTCATAGCTTCTCAAATGCAACGTTTCCAGGATTCCTCAGTTATCAGAAGATTGTGTGTCAGTTCAAAATTTTTCATTTACCTCTTAATTTCTGTGGGATTCATTTTTGAAATTGTAAAAATATGATTTTTTTTTCCTTATTTCTGCAGTTTCATGCCCTTGTTTTGTAAATACACAAAAGATCTGCCTATGTAGAAAGTGCCTATTCACATTTGTGCACTGAGTATGCCAGGACACCTTTCCTTCTGTCCATATTTATGTGTCTTCTTTGTGTTGTATTGTTTTGTAAGGAGAATGTGTTTTGTCACATTCATGAATTGCAGATCAGTTTCTCATGAACTGGCAGGACTGATAGCAGTAGTTTTTTCTTCTCAGCAGTCTATAATTCCACTTCTCTCTTGTTGTTTGTCTTTTATGTTTCCTTCTTATCTATTTCTCCCCATAGAACATGGGCAAAGCTTCCTGGAATACTAGATAGCAATTATATTCTGAAGATGATTTCTGTAAGTCTGTCTACTTTTCAAGCACTTAGCAGCAAAATTATTGTAGCTGGGAGGACATCAGCATAAGGAAAGGAAGGAGAAATATATGCATTGTTTACATGGGTGAATATACAGGTTCCAGATTGGAAAGTGTCAATAATATTTACATATGTTAGATGATGTTCATTGGCTTTATTCTTTAAAACCCTTTTAAATATTACTATTGTTTCAGAGCATATTTTTCTAGATAATGCTTTTGTTTTTAAAAAAATCCAGTTGTTCCTTGCATGTTTGATATGCATTTAACTATTTTATTTTTCTTAATTTTTAGCCACAATATAATATATGAGAAATAGATTCTTAGAAACTTTCAACTTGAATTATTTATTGATATATCTAAGAAAAATTATACAAATCAAACATTTTTGGGAATTTCATTCAAGAACCAAGAATTTGTTATATTGAAAATTAATACAATAGGAACTTTGCAGGTCATAGAATCATGGAATGGTTTGGGCTGGCAGAGACCTCTAAAAATTATCTAGTCCAAATACCCTGCCAGAAACAGTGATTACAATAATAATATATACATATCAGAGAAATATTGAAATTTTAAATCAGTAAAAGACTAGGGCACTTTCTATTTCTAAAGCTATCAAGTAACTTAGACATTTTCTTTAATATCCAAGATTGATCAAAAAGTTGTCCAGTATGTAATAATTTGCTTTGAGAAAATGAAATTAGATTACTTAAAATGAAACAATAATGAAATGAATTAAATAATGAAATAATGAATTAAATACTTAAAATGAACAATAATGCAATTCTATAGTCTGAACTTGTTTTTCAGTATTTCCAATATTTTGTCTACTCAGGGCTTTTTGCCCTTTTGAATTTGATAGCCTGAGCTGAGTAAATGTGATTCACAAAATCATCAAACTGAAAGCCATCAAAAAAGTTGTTGATTATGTTTAGAATAATAATACCTGATGTTCTCTAGTATTTTTATATTACATTTCGTAAAATTCCTCTAAAGTGTTGAACACCTATAGCTGTTTGTTTTTTTTTAAAGTGAAGAGACAGTGAACATTTTCAGTTATTTTGTTACGGTATATATTATTTCTGATGTGCCATCTTTCATAATTAAAATTTTTGTAAAGGATGCAATTGAAATTATTCAAGTAGGATAAGGCTAATCAAAGACCACAGTAATAATGTTCCAGCACACTAAATGGAAGGCGACGTACTTCATTTTTTTAAGTTGCAATATGTTAAAATTCTGTGATACAAGCTTGATAAGTCTCTGGAGTACTGGCATGGCAGTCAGACATCATTATGGTCCCAAACACCTTCAAGAGATGCATAAATTGTGTTAATTTTAGTGGAAATTAAAGATGCCCAGCATGCTGAATTACATGCATGTATGGTGTATCTCTGCTACAGAAGAGGAACCAGAGTGTATTCTTACATTTAGAAAAACTGAGTGACAAGGCTATTAGCATTTGTTTGCATTATACTTGCATGACTGTAGAAACAGACAAGTTTAAAAAAGAAACTAGACAGCTTCAAAAAAAATCTTATTACTACAGCTACCTTGCTACCTGAAACAGTAAAAATACCTGCAACCAGTCACACAGATAATGTAGATAAAATATGGAAAGGGTATAATAAAATAAGAAAATCCCAATTCTCAGTATAACCAGAGGATCTATGTTCTCTATCAGTCCCTTAAATAAAAAGATGACCTGACAGAAAAAGGAGAACCGAGGTTCATCCAAGGATTTTTCCTAATAAATCTTTGTTATCATGGCTTTTTAGCCATTTTTGTGGCACTGCCCAGCCTTGATGGACTTGTGCCCCTGAGCATGATAACAGCTTGGATGATGTATATGGTCCCCTGCCCGGAGAGGCTCTGCTGGCACCATGTTCCTGCAAATACATGTATTCCTCATGCCTGCATGACTTGCCTGTGACCTGTAGCTTCTTCAGCTGATGTAGACAGGTAGGCATCTTCCACACACACACTCCCCTCTTTTTGTCCCCCTTTTTTGTCATAAAAGAATTTGCACAAAATCCTGTGTAGCTGTTCCTAATCCCCTTTGTTGTCTCTACTCAGAGGTTAAGCAGCACAGGCTTTCTTAAAATTCTCCAAACCAAAGCTATTCTAAAGAATTTACTGAATTTATGTTTGTTTTTTTTTAGACAGAAAAACATGCATGAACAACAGTTTCCATTAACTCATATTGATTGAAGTGAAGTGCTCTGCAGGAGACAAATATGCAGAAAAGTTTCTCGGGATTATTTTTAGGAATTTTTTTGGCTTAATAGAACAGAAATCAGATGTTTTAGTCTAGCCCAATCTGTCCAAAACCTGACAAGTCAAAGGAAGCATACCTGTAGACTTAAAGATTCAGCATTGCAACACTAATTTTGAACTGAAGCAGTATATTGAGGAATTTCCTAAGGTTTCCATATTGATTCTGAATGGGCTGGTAACTTTAATTTTGTATTTCACTTTTATAAATTTCATTTATCAAAAAATTAATTAAAACACACTTAAGGTAGTAAAGTTGACTTGTGCTTTTTCTTGTGCATTCACCAACCATTTTGTCACTTAGTCAGTCACTACTATGGAGAGCTTTTGCATTTTTCACAGCCACTGATCACATATATCATCCATCCCAGGCATCTTATAAACACTGACAGACTTTTCCACCTTCTCATCTGCATTTCAAGATCATTAATGACTACATTAAAAATCACCCAGTCAAGTGCAAACATCTGAAGAGTCCTTCTGATGATCTTCCTCCCCTACGAAAACTATTTCTGCCAATTGTTTTCTGTCTCTTAATAAGTAACTTTTTAATTCATTTTAGTCCCCTTTTCCACAGTCATCTTCATCTCTTTGAGAGCTTTGTTAGAAGGTGCCATTTAATCCTTTTTCAAAGTCAAGGTGCATTGTATCAATTTTCTGAAGAAGCTGACAACTTCAGAGAGCTGTGCATTTGTCAAGAGTGCTATAGCTCTGCAAAAGCCTTACTGCTCTCCCCTAACAGTTGATATTTATGGGCCGTAATGGTTTGCATTTATCCAGGTGCACATTAGTTCTATTTTTTCAGACAGTTTTAATTAATTAACCTGCTGGACATGTTGAGCTCCTGGTCAGTCACTGGATTCCCTTGTGGCCTTCTGAAATAATTCAGTGTCACACGTGTCAGTCGTCTGCCTCCAAACTGGTTCTTGAGAGAGAGTTTTGATATTTACTTGATATTTCATCTTCAGTTCTCCCTCGAACCTAAGAATAAAGAGCAGTCAGTCTCGCAATTTTTTTGCTCTTAATTTTATATGACCAGGATAAAAACTGCCTATGGCCTATACTGACCTGAGACCTTCTGCCCCACCCCCCCCTGTCGGTGCAGAGTTGGAGTTGGAGTTGGAGTTGGAGTTGGAGTTGGAGTTGGTGCCGGTGCACCAACTGGACAGGAGTCACTGGGACACGGGGACCCCCACCTGCTGCTGTGTCCTGTGTGGAGCTTCTCTGGTTGGGAAGTAATTACCACTTGAGGAGCGTGGGTGACATATTTACATATTTTTATTAGTATTTCTTAATTCATTAAACCTATGTTTTTTTCCAACCTTGAAGTCTCTCCTCCTTATTCCTCTTTTTATTTTCCCCTGTGCGTAATGGGGACGTGACAGAGGGCGTCTGTCACCTGCTTGTTGGCTAAAACTGTGACATATGGACAGCTGTGCATATCCTCTAGTGTAGCTATGGAAAAAAAAAAAATTCAGCTCAGAAATCTTGCTAAGCTTATCCACATTAAGCAGGTACATAAAAGATTTTCCTCTCCTGCTATGGCCTCTGTTCTTCTGTGTGTTCTTCTCATGCTTTAACTTGTGTCCTCATGCTGTAGGCTCCCTAGAAGGCTTCTTCCTCATCTGTTTGAAAATGGATTTATTCTTTGGTTTGGTGTTACTGCAGGTATTTTCTTATACTCTTTTTTTGGGTGCTGTCTTTTTGTGTTTTTACATATAGCTGACCTCTTAGTGATTATTAGTCCTTCTATTATACAAATTTCAACACACTTTAAGGTTTTAAAGGATTCCCCTTTCTGCTGATACCCACTAGCTGTCTCTGTTAAGTGGTCAGGGCCAGACAGAACCCAGAGAATAGAGCTGCTCTCTGTTATTCTCCCCCCTCCACACCTTCTTCCCAGGGGAAGGTAAAAGGGGAATAACAGAGTGTGAAAAATAGAACAGCTTTAATAGAACATGGAAGGGATAACAACACATGCAATAGTAATGAAAAATGTACAAAATGTACAAAAACTGATTTAAATTTTTGCTGGCATAAATGTCCCAAGGTCCTTTGTGGCAGGGAAAAGGGGCCAAGGCCTTTTTTCAGAGCACCTGGCAAGCTGAAGGCAAAGAGCAGGAGCTGTTCACGGGGATGTCTACTGCATGAGGGAAGGGGGACAGGAAAGAAGAGGGGTCCAACTTTTCTGCCCTCCTGGCTTTTATAGGGTATGGCAGAAAAAGGGAAGGAATAGTGACCTCTCTCTTCTGCCCCTGGGGTCCCTTGGGGTCCTAAACAATGCCTTCTTATTAGGTCTCTGTATTAAAACTATAAAATCAGCCTGTGACCCCTCAAACTGTAACGCTAGCCAGTCGCATTTTCTCAAGTCTTTGGTATTAGGTTTTATTACTTTACTTTGAGAAGCCATATGGTGGTATTAGATGGGTACCGTGCCACTGGAAATGATTAATCTCTTTAACCTTTCTTTAGAAACATTTCTCTTTTGTGTGTGGTTTCTCTTTTTAAAATCAATCAGCAGTAGAGTTTTTGATTTAGTACCTTCAGGATTTTGGAATGCAGTGTCCTTTGGTTATTCATTGCGCAGTGATTTCTAATAGTAACGCTTGAACTGCACATTGGTCTGTACCAAACCTAAAAAATAGTAATTGATATTGAATAGATATTTAATCTTAAAATCATACACAGATGTGATGTTTACCCAAACTACCAGGAAGCACTTTATTCTTTTGGCTGTTGAGTTTTCTTCAGGTTCCAAACTCTTCTTAAGTATTGTGAGGCCACTGTAAACATCACTGTCAGCTGAAGTAATATATTCCCAAGAGGTTGTGTTGTTTTCTTTTGTTTATTTGTTATTATTGTTGTTTTCTGATATGGTCCTGGAGTATTTCACTGGATGGATTTTGCATTAGGTGAGGAGAATGCAGAGTGTGACTCACTTGGTTCTGTGCAAAGTACAAGTTTGAGGAAAACATACAATAATAAAACAAATAGGTAATCCTGCAGCTGTGTCTTCCTCTTCTGTATGCACTGATACATGGTAGTTTGCAGCTCTTTTTGGTTGTTATACCACTGTGCATACCTCTTAGTATTTTAAAATCACTCAGCTCTCTTAGAGCCCTATTTTTGTGGAAATTTCCAATATTCCAGTCACTTGCATCTCTGAATCACACACCAATGCAAATAACAAGACACAAAAGAAATGCGACATGTGGGAAAGTTTGCAGCGTGACAAATTTATGAGGAAACACTCAGAGTTTCCTTCAATGAGGTAAGTGGGTATGTTGCAAGATATCCTACTTTCCTAACCACATAAATCTTTGCAGTGGTTTTTCTGGGCTGTATTTGGGTGAAGATTTTAAACATATCCTAGTTCCCTTTCAGTCCCTTCAAAACAAGAGGCAAATCTCTCCCCCCAAAGGAAAATTATAGAAGATTCTTGCTAAGGCTCGGACTGGTGTGATCCAGTAAGTACTAATAAAATTTCTTGAAAACTGAAGCATTGACCATAAACCCAGGTTTATTTCCAAGGCTTATGACATAAAACTTCATATTTATAGGTGTTATATATCGAAAGAGTTCTAAAGTAAGTTCTAAAGTGAAAAGCAGACTCCTAGGCAAATCTATGATAAATATATGCTATTAGTAAATAACTATATTTGTATCAACCTAATACCCCAAGTGTCCTAAGATAGTAAAACTCCCCGTTCTCTTCCTCTTACACCTTGAGGACTGTAGTCCTACAGGGAAGAGAAGATTAGGGTGACTTTCTTGCTGGATGCCTGTAGTACCTTGACCTACCCTCTCAGCCTGAAGCCCCCTCTCACCCCCCATGAAAACCCCAGCACACTGTGGGTCCTGAGGGGCCAGTCCTTCACTCTTGATAGGCTGTGCAACCCAACTGCTCTGCTGGGAGCAAGATTTTTGCCTCATTAACTGCCTAAGAAGTTATTAATCAGAAAAAGGTCTTCTTGATGCTTTCTGGTTTCCTATGTGAACATACTCCATTCTGGTTAGATACAGTAGATTAACTAAATGGCTGATGCAGTGTATGTGTCTGTCATTGCTAAACACAGTGAGAGCTGAGCTAAGAAGTGGCTATAGATTTTTAAAATGTGAAGAGCATATTCAATAAAACTCTCAGGCCTCTCCTGCACTGAGTCAGAATTGCAAGAGTGTTTTCCAACCCCTTCCCTGATTGTTATGTTAAATCCAAAACCTAACACCATTCAGTGCTCTTTTGGGGAACATTAAATATTGGCAATCACATCCATCTTCCTGAGTGAGGATTCAGATGACTACAGGCTGCTATTAAAGCTAAGCAAAGCTGCTGTAGATGTAGATTAAGTTTCAGTTGTCTTGTCTGTGCATTTGATATGAAATTTAGCTGAACACCACTGGTCAAAATCCTTTTGGATGAATGAGAAGGTAGTGTTTTAACTACCACTTTTCTACAAGTATGAAATAGTTTAACACCTCCTGACCATCAAATTGATTTGATAGGAATATTTAAAAAAACTCTATAAACCAAACCACTGACACTGAGGATAACTATCAATGAAAAAATTTGAGTATTTCTTTTCTTAAACAACCACAATCCAATGACATTGAAGTGTCAGAGGCAAAAATCAGTGCCAGAATTTAAGAAAGCTGTAGATGCACACTGCATCTTGTCTGCTATTCTGGTCTGCTTAAGTTTGCCCTGAACCAGAAGAAGAGGAAATTATCAAGCATCCAGAGAGAAGATGATGAAGTGGGATCACTTTGCTATTGCTTTATGTATTCATCATATATATGTAGTCATCCCACCGCCATCTTCTTCCCTAATCTGTCGCTTCAGAGGGGATGATCAACACTGTGAGACATGCTGTCTTAAACAGGGGTGAGCTTCTATTTGTGCCATGATAAATGCCATTTATATCTATCATCACAATGCAGAAACTTTGTCACAGTTACTGTGAATTCAGTTCACAACAGCCTTAAGCAGATCTCCAATGAATCTGAAATATGATAATGGACTCTTGTACCCCGATGATATCTGGTCCACGAGAGTAAGTCTTTAAAACAGAAATACTAAGTCTGAGCATCAGTTAGGCTATAATGGTTTAAGAGTACTAAAATAATGATTGCTAGTTCTGCAGATAAGCACAGGTCTTGCAAATTTGAAGATTACTTCAGTTATGATCACCGTATTTGGAGTTGGTAAGTTTGAGGGGAAGGAGACAAGTTGCCATCACCAACTGAGATCCGGACACTTCTTCACCACTGGCACAGCTTGCCCACTGACCAGCAGCTGGGGCTTCTTCAGCACTGGGACCAAACCCCAGGAGTCTCTGCTTCCAGGGCTCTCTGATTTCTGCAAGGAGGCTGTGCGTACGGGGAAGTTGAAGTGTTTGTCAGACAAGTTGTAACACGAAAAAAATAACAGTTTAAAACAAAATTGTTGAATTAAAGATTCCATACATCAGTATGAAGAAAGGCATTATTTGGTTACTTTAAAATATTACACACTTGGTAAGTCAGTGTTTTACTTTTGTCTTTGTTACGGCTTAACACTGGCCCAGCAATTAAACGGAGTAACAGACGCTCTCTATTAATCTCTCTCTCCTCCCTATAAAGAAAGGAGAGAGAATAAGGGAGAGAGACGTATGGGTTGGTAACTAAACTACACAACTTTAATGAAACAGTAATGATAAATAAGAAAAATTACTAAATATATACAAATATACAGGAAAATGGATACCACGTTCCTCCTCCCTTTCCCCCAATAGCTCTCACATCACCACCGAGGCTGCAGGGCAGCCCTGGGAAAGTCCAGGCTGGACTCCTGGAGTCGGCAGCAGTCAGGAACTGGAGGCAGGAACACACAGATATGGGCTGGCACAGATCAGGAGCACAGGCAGACGAACGAATGGGATCCTTCCAGGATGTCGGGTGAAGGAAGGGAAGCAGGAAAGGCAGGAAGGGCAGGCAGCCGGAAGCTGGAAATCTGGCTTGGCCTTCGTGATCCTTCAAATTTATACTGAGGATGACGTATATGGGATGGAATACTCTGTTTGGTCAATTCTGGCATCTATCTTGTCTGTTCCTCCCCAAAGGAGGGATGCAGGTGGGACCTTTTTATCCTCCTGGAGGGTAAAATGTTTTCCTCAGAGCTGAGCAGTGTCCTTGGCTCTGCATACCAGTCTCTAGCAGTAACTATAAACATCGAGTGTTATCAGTCCTAGAAACACACACTGTCTGAGAAACTTGCTGTTAATTTCAGCAAGTGCAACTACTTACAAGAGACCTAGCTAAAAGCAAAAGTACAAGACAGAAAATCACCCTTATCCTGGCCCAAACCAGGACAGTGTTTTACATAAAGCTTCACCTAAATCTGAGGTTTCCTTTTGTTCCTTTTGTACAGGCAACCTGTTTGTTAATTTTTTCTGTTGTCCATGTCACTCTATATCTTCTTTAATAACAAAAGGACTTAAATGAGCCTAGTAAAACAAAATAGAAAAAATCTCAGAATAAGGAGTGCCTAGTTTTAGTACCATTTCACAGGGGGCATTCCTAATGGCTTAAGCCTTGGGATTCCACTGTTTCAAAACTAGCTGTGTTTCCTAATTTATGCCCCTGCAAAACTTTCAGCTGCCCTACCTGCTTTACTTCCTGTTGTGTGGTGCAGAAGTGCAAACAAAGTGTTGACAGCTTCTGCTATCTTCCCCTTAAAGAGCTGATAAATTCATAGCTGTTGTACAGTGAATACTTTTCCTTTGAACTCTTTCAGTTGTTACTCTTCATTCACTGGTTTCAGATGAATAAACTTTTTTTTGTGAAATTTAAAGGAAATTTACATTTCCCAAAGGATGACCCTTAGAACAATATCAGCAATGATATTACAATCCCTTGTATTTCTTCCTAACTTTCAAGGTATTCTTTTTGCACCTGATTTTTTTTTTAATTTTTAAAATTTTTTTTAAAAAAAATTTATGTACATATTTATTTTATTTTTTTCACCACTTGATACTGATTGCTTCAGGGCCCAGAGCAAGTCAAGCTACTTTTTGTGAGATGAACTCCTTGGCAGTCTCTCTGACTTTTATATTAAAGTAAGAAAATTTTGGCTGTGATGGAGCACTTTATTGACAGACACAACCTCTTTGGAGTTCCATGAAGGCACAGTGTCTCAGCAGAGAGCTGTCAACTTCTTCAACAAGTGGTTAAAAGTATGTGTGTATACTCTGCTCTGTAATTAGAAGGAAAAACCAGAATTGCAGCATTTCATGTTATCTCCATAGGCCAGGCAATGCTTATTATTACAGCAATATTTGTTCACAAGAGTACCTACTATTGTAGGGGAACAACAAAAAGGATTTTGACAGGAATGGCTATGAAAATGAAAAACCGTTGAAGAGATGAGAACAATTTTTTTCTTATTATGAATTACGTTGTCTTTTTCTTCCCATTGTCCTCCGAAGCATCAGATATTGCCCATCTATGAATACAGGGAACCACAGAGTAGGCAGCACCAGTGTTCAGATGATGTTCAGCAAATCTAATTGCCCAAAATGTCAGCTGTGCTATTCTTGCTCTCATGCTTCCCTGGAGAGAATATGAATCAGATGGACATGAGAACAGAACCACACCACAGTGACACACAGAGCTAATTTTATTTAATAAGCTGTGGAAGGTGAGTAATAATTTCTATTCTAAGATTTCTGTTCCTCAACACTCACAAGCTTCTCATGATAATCAGGGCTCTCCAGTCCAGCATCACAAATCTGTGGGGAACATGACACCAATTTTAACACATCTGAGTGCTCTGCATCCCAATCCATGGGCACAGTGGTTACACCTTTAACTTGGGCTTCTTCACAGTGGTGTTGGTTATCTATGTATAGAGTTCCCCATGCCTCAGGGGCTATTATTTTTACTATTGATTTCCTCCTGAATCAGATTACATGAATTGCTAATCATGCAGCTCAAGCCAGTTGCTTTGATTTTTCCAATTTTGAAGGCCAATTAGCATTTTCTCCCCGAATTTGTATCACACTCTGGTCTCCTCTCCCCAAATGTTTTACATTTGTTTGAATTTGACAGCAGCAACATCAAGAAGTTTATCTGTCCTTCTTCATTTTCCAGCAGGGACTGATACAGTGAGTCAGAGCTGTGAGGACACTGTGAAGATCTCACTTATCTCAACAGTGCTTTCAGGTCAGTTTTACCCCATGAAATATACTCTATGGAACATCAACTGCTAGATTTGGAGTAGATTTGGAGTTAGGAAGGACTTTTCTTTCAGGCCAGACTGGCTGAGATGCTAGGCTTCCTTTTTTTTTTTTTTTTTTTGGTTTGGTTTGGTTTGGTTTTTTGCATTTTTGTTTTTGTGTTCCTCTGCAGTGTTGAGCAGTGTTTGCTGGCCAAGACCAGCATCTCAGCATCTCACCCTTTGTTTCTCCAAGTGCTTTCTGCTATTGCTGAAGAGGAGGATCAGATGGGAGAATCCTCTTGCTTTACCTTCTCCTCACACAACCACTGCATGAAAATATCTTTGGTTTGAAACATGATTATCTACACTAATTAGACTAGGAAAGAACTGTGATTTTTTCATACTAAAAAAAAAATATTTAGCTGAAAGGATCTTGAAGAGTCAGAGGACGTGGGGCAGAAAGTGGCGAGAACCTTGGGGTAGGAATGTTTGGTCTATTATAATTCAGAAAAACATACTATACACTCGCTGTGCTTGTGCTTATCCAACTGAAAATAGTTAATTGGAAAAAACCAATTACTTTTGGAGAAATGACAACTCCTCTGATGGTAAAATATGGCAAATAACCCTGGGAAAAATCAATATGGCCAAGCTATTAAACCCCAAACTATATTTCTTATTTAAGTTTTTTTTATTATTATTGAAGTCTTCTCCCTTGACTATACTGTCACTTAGAATATCACTGTAATACAGGAAAAATATGGTTTTTCTATACTATTGATTGTGCTTTGCGTGAGTATAAATGGTGTCACCAGATGGAAAGCAGTGATAGGTCAGAACTTACTGATGATATAAAAATTCCTCCAGGTTTCAAGATAAATACATCAAGTCTTTCAACTATGGTTATAAAAACCTGCCTGTTTTCTTTTTACAAGTTGTCTTGAAGAACTAGAAGACAGTTACTTACCCTGAAGTCTATTCTGCAATGGCACTTTTATTGTCTTCTTTCTGGCATAAGATGGAAATGGCATAATTTTCCAGCATGTTGGTTTAAGATATAGAAGCACTAAGCTCTGAATAGCCCTTCATCAAAAAGGAAAATCTCACCTTCAAGGTTTTTAAGAGAAACAAATTACTGAGATGCCATTGAAGGAAATGAATGAATACAAAGAGTATATGTACATATAGATATTTCTTTATAAAAAACCCCACACCTGCATACATCCCCCATCATGAAAAATGTCTGTCTCAAATTTGGCATCTTGTCTCTTATTTGCAATTAGCAGCAAATTCATTCAAAACTGTATCTGAACTGAGTTAGATGCATGGATATGTCATATATCAGTAATCAGGAAAGCCAAAATAATGATGAGTATTAAGGACTGGCTTCAGAAATAAGGTCCGCTGAGCTGGATGGCATCATTTGTAGATTTTCCCCAGAGAGGATCTTACAGTACAATGTCTTCTCCAGCGATGTAAAAAAATCTTTGTTTAGTATTCCACCTTGCTGCTTGTTATGAAAGAGACAAAAGCACCACAAGGTATTAAGGGCAGAACTTTTGAATACCATGCTATCTTAGGGTACAATTGCATAGCCACTAAACCAGGCTTTTCATCAGCCTAGAGAGAATTCTCTACAGAGAATTTACTTTTGAATTAATGGGCATGCTCCAGGACTAAAGAGTTAAAAACAAAAACCACAGAGAAAATCGGTAAGGGAGAATGGCCAATGTTACTTTAACTAAACTGAGAACTCGATTAGCTAAAGTATTTATTTTTTCTTCCCACTACTATCCTTGCAGCTCAGCTGTTCTGTGCTTGACAAGTGCAAGGCAAGTTAAAACAGATAATGAAACTCAGGCACGTGTGACTTCTCTTGACAGCAACGGAGGTCTTTCCATAATCACAAAGAAGAACAAGATCTGACCCTTTAGTCTGAACATTTAGTCTAGAGTTAAGCTGCAGTGGTTTGGCCCAAATTGTACCCAAATTATAACACTCATGTGTAAGTATCACTTCATCTTATCTTTATACTTCCAGTAGGCACTTCTCCCAGACAAAAAAAAAGGCCAGGCAATTCCATATTTGGGTGAGTTGTCACAGGCCTTTCTTTTCACTTAGTACATAACTTTATCAGTCCAAGCATTTGGAAATTTCCACAAAGGTGACTTGTGAATGCCAAATGCATTATAACCTTGATAGTTTCATTGGAATGGTTTATTTTTACAGAAAAACTTTCTTCTACCTTTAAACAAGTGTCAATCTGATTAGTGTAAATAACAATTGGAATTCAGCAAAGATGAATTTTAAAATTTGAGGTCATTGAAGTAAGCCACTTCAGAATATGAATAAATATTCATTTGAGGAGCATACTTCAATGGCTTTTGTATTCCATTAAATGACCAAAAAGGCCTCAGCTGTTCCTGATGTACTTTAAATTCAAGTATTTTTTTGATTTTCAAAAGGCAGCATCATAAAATAATTACAAGTGACTTGTCCTAGGAGAGCTTTCCTGTATGAGTTCATGTCTTTTGGATTGAACTTCAACTATACAGTTTATAAGGGCTCATCATGTTCCCAGATGAGTTAACAGGTGTTTACAGACCTCAGTGAAGACAGCCCTAAATGAATACTGAGATTTTTATTTTGTCTTGTGTTTTTTTCTTTTTTTTTTTTTTTTTTCAGTCAGTTCTGTTGGCGGCACATGGTCAACAATAGTAATTCTTAAACAATCATTAGGAATTAGTGACCTGCAGCAATTTTACAGGTAGGCAAACAAAAAAAACCCTATAGCCATTATATACCTTCAAACAGCCTTATTTACTGCATAATTAGTACTGTAATTATGGAAGCTTTCCTAGCAACTTGGAAAGTCTTATGGCTGTTATAGAAATGTGAGTATATTTTTATCTCGGTTTCCAAAGAAGAAAATTTTTGTGCAATCACATTGTCCATGTTCATTTATCTGCTTGTCAATTATTCAGTTTCCTCAACACTTTCTGAACCCAGTACCCAATTTCAACTAAATTTGGAAGTGCGTCTGAGGACTCAAAGCTATTAAGTTCCTACAAGATTCATGCAAGAAACTATAGCGTGAAGTTGTTGAAGGTTAAAATTAATGCTCCCTTGAGCGAGGTTTACCTTTTTTTCTTTGTCTGACAATTGGTCAGCTAGCATGTATGTACAAATTACCTGTAAAGCTAGTTACAGCACTTGATGACCAGACCAAAATATTTCAGTGAGGAAAAGACACTGCAGAACCACCTGACACCAATCTACAACCCCACTCACCTCATCCACTTCCCCAACTGTATCCCCTTACCCCCCCCACAAACAAAAAAGAAAGAAAGAAAAGGCTGATTGTTTTCATAGTTTATAAAAGAATCTGCTTATTTTTCTTTGTTATTAATCTGGATTCTAACAGAGAAGGCCTATTCCTTTCCTTGGAAATTTATTTTCTGGATTCATATTGTGCTATTAATGAGTTTGCAGCAGTATTTTGTCTCATTTAAAATGCCTTAAAAATACTGCTTTTTGTAGTTTGCCTTTTATTCACTAATTAATTCTCAATGCATCCTTATGAGATAGCTACATGTTACTATCTGTAATTCCTGTAATTCTGCCTGTAATCCTGTAATACTATCTATAACTCTCTGTAATTCCACAGAAATTAAATTCCAGTAGAACATCAGGTTGAATCTATGTTGAAGAGCAAAGTTAGACCTGTTCTTTGAAAAAAAGCAAAAAGAAAACCAAACCACTTCACAAAGCTGGTACCTGGTTTCTTTCCCTGAGCATCTGTGCCTGAGCACTGCCATGTACCCCACAGGTATGCCCAAGTGCTTTATCTTGACCCTTGTGGTGTGCATTGCTTTGTGCTTGTTATCCTTACTTTCCCATGGCAAATACTGCACAACCTCTTGGCTTTACAAGCTGCCCTGAAAACCTTTTTAATGTATTCTACTGCTGCAGGTCCCAAGCCTTTTTAATCATTTGAGATCTGTATCTTTTCTGCTTGTACTCTCTTCTAAATCATTAATTACTGCACTCAATTCCTCTAACGCTGGCTTGAAAACCTGTGCCTTTCCACAGACAGAAAATATTATAAATGTTTAACGTTTATTTTCTTCTTTTTTTTCCCCCCTGAATTTATGAACCTAGTTATTGGATAATTAAAACTAATCACACTAATTAGATCTCACAAAATTACATTAAATCAACATTACATTTAGGGCCAAGCCCGGAGCTGTAGGATGAAACAATGGCAAACTCTGCAGCTGTATCCAGGCCCTCAGCAATGTTGCAAGGCTCTTTCCTATCCTGCAGTGAAGCACAGCAGGCAAAAGAAGTTCTTGCAGCAGTTTCCTGACAGCAGATGCCCGATGAGGCTGGGAACCATTGCCTATGTAACCTGTAACCTTTCCTCTCTTCAGCTGCATCTTGATGGGGAGCAGTGGGAGTACCCTGGTAGGTCCTGCCCCTGCACAGCTAAACCCATGACCTTGTAATTTGCTTTGTAATACAAGGATGTAGTGTGAGCTCTTCTTTCTCCTACTGTGCTTAATCACACTTCAATTATTTGAGTTTATATTGATAAAATGTGAGCTAAGTTGCCATAGCAACTGTAATGATCAGAACATTGTAATGTGGTATACAAACACTGTTCAGTTTGGTGACTTTAAATGCAATGAAGCCCAGTAAAGAGCATAGAATTAGTGACTGGCATTCAATAATTCAGAATTGGCTACATCTTGCTGACTTTTACATCAGCACCAAGTGTTATTTCATGCTTAAGACTGCCTTTACATCTCAAGGGAGAGGCAGGACACTTTAAGGAATGATAAATTAATATCTGAAGAAATGGTATCAGTTCACATATCTTAGAACTGATATGTGAAGTTAAGCAAGGTCCATCTTCAAAAACTCTTCATCCCATTGATAAATACCCTCAGTTTTTACACTGGTGCATCCTCTGACCTCTAAATCTTAATGCTAATTTGCATCTTCCTTCCTCCATTTGGACTTCTGTTCTAAGATCCATGCCTAATAAAATGCAAAGAAACACCAGTTTTCTCATCTAGTCAAGTACCACATAGGAAAAATCTGAAAAAAAATTGAGAAGAAGGATTCCACTAGGATCCTATATGAGACTAATCATCCTAAATGTTAAGTGGTTGCATTAGCATAAAATATAAATATTAAAACTTACATTTTTGAGATGGGAGCTTTATTGACTCTTGCCATCTCAATTTTACATGCAAGTGGCTTAGATTGGAGGAAGTTCTCAAAGCCACTGTGACTTTAACTAATTCCAGGGCACTTCTTTTAGCTGCCTTTTTCAACCCATCTTATTTAAAATGGTTAAAGAACTACGTTTGTGGTTTCTCGTAGCCTAAATACAGTCAAGAGAAATGAAACTTCACAGTTTCATGTACTCGATCTTTTTGTATCAATTGAAAGTCCTCCCAGGTTGTTTTTATTACTCTACATATATTCATATTACTTAATATATGCCATTTTATATATATGCCATTAAACATAAATCCTATATTTACATATAGATTTTTGTTACCAATGTTGTACTCTGCTCCTTAGAAACCTTTATTGGCTTTAAACATTAACATCTGTAACCTTCCTTAAAACCCCCCTTAAAATATCAGTGGATGGTCAAGTTGAAAACCTGAAATAACAAAATTACACTTTCTCTGTATTTTGTACATCAATTATATTTATAACCAGTAAAAAACCTAAACTTCCTTGATATTTAAGGTTTTGTTAAAATTAATTAACACTTGTTTTTAAAAAGAATTGTTTTTTCTTTGTCTGTCCTTTCCTTTCTTAGATATATCAAGAATGATTCATATGAGTATTATTTCTGATGGCAAAAAAGCAGTCAGTGTAAATGGTTCTCAAAAAAGAGCCTGTGAGTTCCGAGATGTTAGCTAGTGACACCATTCTGGAGATTATTTGTTTAGAACTACCTTGATTTATCCAAGAGGAGAAAGAAAAATGTAGAACTTAGAGACTGGTAAAGTTCATCATGAAACTTCATAGGAATAAATTGAGAATTCAAAAAAGTTGACAAAATAATTAAAGGGATTAGAAGAGATGAATTATGAAAATTTTGAAGAAATTGACACTGTATATATATGATGCAAAAAAAAGTTCTATTCTAGTTGTCTAATACATCTAAAAACCTACTGACAATAGGTTTGAAAAATCTATTGAGAATAGTGGAAAAGAAAGGGAATATTAATTGGCAAAAGCATGCTGCCTGAAAAAGTAGAGGCATCAAGCCGTTCTTTCTCTTTTTTTTTTTTTTTTTTTTTTTTTTAAGTAAATTTTTTTCTGGCTCAGTGTTGCATGAGATACAGCGAAAGTACTCTCTAGATTTTCTTCCCCTTGTTCAAGTTCTGGAAAATCTTAAGGAGAGGTTCAGGTGGGGTGATTTCCTGAGTCCAACAAGCCACATAGTTGCTTTAGACAATTCTGAATCATTCTGATTAGGAGAGATTCACTTCTGGGGAGTGTATACTTGTAGGAAAGTACCAGACAATAGGAACAATCAGTAATAAGAGAAAATATCTTGAAATTCTACACCTCTATTCACAATCCCCAATGAAGTGTTGAAGCAGTTCAATGCTGTCTTCTGCTCACTTCAGTGAAAGGCAAATCAATAAACTCTAGACTGTCCCTCTTTGTATCATACCTTCCCATGTAGGAGGAAATTTTTGTTATAGTCCTTATTAATTCTGCTTATGGCACATCTTTGTCTTGCAAAAATTTTTTCTTTTGAAAGACTGGTAAACAAGATCATATATAAAAATGGCCATGGAAGAGGAAGATAAAACTGTATTTCACACTTTGTTCACTGAGTCAGACAAAAAAATACTTGAAAAAACAAAGGTTTACATGTATGTGTATTTAGTTTTCCAGTGGAAAAACTTGGTGCATCAGTTGTAGAGAGTGTCTGACATGAGTTCTTAATTTGAAAAGATGACATAAATACGTCTCTTAAAATGAGGTATGGAAAAAAAGAAAAAAGGCAGTCCATTCCTGAGTCAGCAGCCAAAAAAACCCAACCCAAAATGGTAAGTATAATTCAGTCTAACTCTAAGGACCCATGTCTGGGTGTTTTGCACCTGTATTCCAAGTAAAGAAAGTATTTACAAATGAGATATGGATTTTGCTTTCCAATAAAGCTTAGATTTCACGGCATGATAAAAAAGGTTCTTGTTATTAGAGCCTAGAAACATGAAGAAATGTTAAAGCAGATTGATTACAACTGTGAATAATTGCATTCCGATTCAGGCAGCAATACTGAAAATATATACATGGCCCTGAGTCATGTAGTTAGAACAGCATTTGTAAAAGTTTCAGTTTTTGCATATGGTGGAGGTAGTACAATTGGTTTCATTGTGTCCTGCTTTAATATTTCATGCTGTTCCAAAAAAAGAAAAAAAAAAAAATCTTTTAAATACATTGGGTACGCAGGACCTTGAACTATTTCCTAAGCTTCTCATGATAAATTTTAAGTAAATGTGTGGGAATGAAAATATAGATGCAAAAGAAAGTGATAAATAAATGTTTTTATACATTAGCTGAATCTCTGTAGTAGTGTTCTTCAGTACATGCAGCAAAGGCATCAATCAGTATTTGACAGAACTGTCTGTATATCATGTGCACTGTTTATGTTGTGTATTCATGCACATTCTTCTGGATATATTCTGTGAAAATAAATCCAGTATTCTTTTAACTGTGTTTTACTATGTGTGGGACAGGAGAGAAAAGAAACAAGGTACATGTGAATAGTCTTTGAAGTACAGCTGACTACAGGAAAACATGCACAATGATAGCTAAAGTCAGTTTGCTTGGGCAGAAATTAAATGGTGTCTTGGAGAATTATACCCTATTTCTGAACTTTATTAATTGATAATGTGTTATCCAGAGTATCATGAGACTAAATGACACTGCTGAAAACTGAATATATTAATTTCACATGCAGACAACCATGAAGGACTCTGTGGAAAAGGTACTTAGTGTCAGCATTAAAAAGCAGTATTATGTTTAAGTAAAAATATTCCTCACCTCAGAAACCACGTTATGTCCCTGTCTCTGATGTTGCTGCCCTAAAAAGAGATTACTGCATTTTACCTTTACCTCTTCACCAAATGTTTTGCTGTCTTGACTTCTGGCCCTGACCTCAGGCGAGACACCAGCTACATTAGTCCTGCTTACATCTTAACTATATTGCTTGCCATGGTTTCAGAGTAGCCATATTAAGAGAAGCTGTATTTGGACATTACTCTGGAAAAATGCACACAAAAATCTCATTTATCTTGATATGTGCTTCCATTAGTGGACAGGTAAGACACTAATTATTTTAAGTGTTTGCCTAGACTGTGGTTTAGTGGACTGAACCTTTTATAAATTTTAGAATTTGTACACTTGTATTTTCAACACAGTTCCATAAGAATAGTTCTTCTTTATTTTAACTTCATCTTCAGATTTATGGTAAGAATATTTTGATGAATTTTTCTCCTCTAAAAGGCCTTTTTTTGTGTGTGTGCTCTCATATATTTTCTCTAGTCACCCAGACCAGCATGACATTTGGAAAAACCTTTAGCAGACTCCTCAAGGGAGAAATGCTTCATGAAGTTTTCTCTTAGTATTTCCATTAGATAGAAGAGGAGGAGACTGCATGGAATATGAAATATTAGAATTAATTTTCAAAGATATTGACCTACTCAATGCAGAGACTACTGTAAAATAAACCAGTGCTTCCAAGAAGCCTTCCTGAAACTAAGCCATCAATGCAAATGTTCTGACATGGCTTTCCTTCCATATCTGAGTAGCTGTGTTCAGTTCTGGGCACCTGTGTATAAGAGGGACACAGAAGTGCTGGAGCGTGTCCAGAGAAGGGCAAAAAAGCCCATGGAGTGCCTGGAGCACAAGTCCTGTGAGGAGCAGCTGAGGGAGCTGGGGGTGTTCAGTCTGGAGAAGAGAAGGCTGAGAGGAGACCTTAGAGCTCTCTTTAACCGCCTTAAAGGAAAGTTGGAGTGATGAAGGAAACAGCATCTTTCTCCTTGGTGGACTATGATAGGACCAGAGGAAATGGATGGAAGCTGCACCAGGGGAGGTTTAGGCTGGATGTTAGGAAATATTTTTTCACTGAGAATGTTGTCTGGCATTGGAATGTCCTGCCCAGGACACGGGTGGAGTCACCACCCCTGGAGGCATTTAAAAGGCATTTGGACCTGGTCCTTAGGGACATGGTTTAGTAATTAGATTATGATGTTGGTCAAAGGTTGGACTGGATGATCTTGGAGGTCTCTTCCAACCTAAACATTCTGTGATTCTGTACAGAAGTGGACCAAGGGCAACAAATGCAACAAATGACTGCAGCTTTTTTTTTTTTTTCTTTTTTTTCCTTTTTTTTTTTTAAGTGGTTGGTAGTGGAGGCCTTGGAAATAGTGTAAAAGCACAGCCTGTCTTACAGTGATACTTCTCTAGGACATCATCCTAGATCAAGCAGATTGAAAGTGTGTGAAGTTGCTGAAGGCTTAAAAAAAGGTCTGAAAACTTTTCATTGGGCTTGGACTTTGAAGTATCAGAACAGAGCTTGAAGACAGGTTTTTTAATATAATTTAATATTATTTCCCTGTCCTACTGTTCTGTCCTCTAGGAGCTGATTCAATATTAATAAAATTTTACTTATAACAGAGCATCCATCTGAAACAACTCCAAGACATAGAATAGTACCTCTTGTCAGCATGTTGTTCCAGGCTGCTAATCACATATCTGCTGTAGTCAGACTGGGAGTTTGCTGGGAAGATATCAGGCGGGTGCTGTTGCTGTGAGACCTAGAAGGGCTGCTGATAAGTTGACACTAGGAGCCTCCACTTTTCATATTTTGTTAGCAAGTAAAGACATCCCAATCCCCAAGGTCCACCAGGGGCAGAGGCAGGTTTACCACCTTTTTTATGGTCAGGACAACAGTTCTGTTTTGCTCTCCTGCCTGGGCTGTGGTAATCAGTCCCTAGATAGCCCCAGCTGCATCCTCAGCTGATTTTTATTCACTTTTTCTTCTCCTAGGTTATTTCTTTTTACTACTATCCCCTACCTGTCCTTAATTACTTTTCACACCATTAATCCCCATTCTGATACATCTGCACCCTAATTTGGCATTTCAGTAACTGTTAACCAGGTGATCTCAAAAACTGATGGGATTGAATGTGATTTCCTAAGAAATCCTTGCAAGGTTTCCCTCTTCAAGAGTGCCCTATACTCACCTCCTGTAATTTTTGACTGTGTCTTGCATATCTGCTACTGAACCATCACTGAACTCCAGACATCCCCTCATGACACTTTTGTAACTCTCGTTGTATCCACATATATCCATCTTATTATATCTGGGAGTTTCTCTTGTCCAATTGTTTTCCATGTCCATTCAGCCAGTTAAACCCCAGGCCAAGACCTAGTCAGTCATGAGGCTGCAGCCTCAACAAAGTTTAAACAACCTGGGTGACAAAGATACTACACACAGAACATCAGGCTGAGTTTCAGAAATAATTGCCTGAGAAGGATAAAAATTTCTGTTTCAGCAACAAGTATGGCAATACATTTTATAGCCTACTCCTATTTAGAAGAATAGTTAAGGATCTCCTTTGTACTATGCTCATGAGAACAATCCCCAGTGATGGGACAAACACCCTATAGAGGAATATAATGCTGATGTCCTTGTTTACTGAAAGCAGAGGATAAAAGCCCTGTGCTGCACTGCCTTATTCGTGATGCATCGCTGCCTTCACAAATAATAGCCTATGTGATTTGGTAATTAAATATCCTTTACTACTTCCCACCTTATGTAACCACGTTTACTTTAAAGACAATAGCACTCAGGAAGACCTCTTGACCCATCAAGTCCACCCAGCTGTGATTACAGACAACCATTTAATAAATATCTGGGCTAGAATGTGCCGTGCTGACATACCCTTCATCACAAAGCATTTCAGTGCCCTAGAAATTAAGATCATCAGTGAAAAAGATGACAAAAATTGGAGGAGGGCAGGCACAATGGAGTGTATCAACAATCCCTACATCAGTAGAATGGCAGGTAACTTTTTTTTTTTAGGTGAATGTGCTCTGATGAGCCTGGGAAACAGATGACACATGATGATACAGAGAAAGATAAAAATAACTTGGTCAACACAGCAGCAAAAAATACAGCCTCATCAGAATGATGAGCCTTTCTAGCAATTTTGTATCCATGTAGGTGACTACACAAAGATATAATAATTCCGTAGAAAATTACAGTGTGTGACCTAAAGTGCAGAAGTAAAATCGTGTGGGGATTTTAACTCACAATTTCTTTTCTTTTAAACTTAGTATATGATCTTTCTACTGATTCATTTAAGGTTTACAACTTTCTGTTGAAAGACATAAGTCCTACTTAGTTCTCAGTAAGGGTGTGTTAAAATAAGAAATGTTAAATTATTCTAAATTTCTCTGAGATCTTCAAGGCAATTTTTATTGAAGGTAATAATTATGTTGTAATTATTCTTATGGAACAATTATGTTTACACTGGTATGGCAGGTGTACATACTGTGGAGGACAGAAAAGGGTAAAATCATAAAACAAGCATGAGAAAGGAATACAAATTTCTAAGAAATGTAGGAGGTATCAAATTTGATTTCAGTGGTGGTTTGTTGTGTGACCATATCAGTTCAGTTTTACAAACCAGTTGCTTTGTTGTAAATTCTGTAATTTAAATGTAGAAAGTTACAATTAATAATTAAGTTAATATGATAGTTAAATATATTTTTATTTCAGTAATGTTTATTGAAATAATAATTTTAAAAATCACAATGTTTATACATATCTGATCACTTACCATCACAAGAGAAATATGATTCCTCTAAATGGATAATTAGAACTAGAAACTTTTCAAACCATAAAAGCCACGCAGTTCCTTATTATTTTTAAACTACAATTTTTAAAGCCGTAAGGAATAGGATCATGATATATTAATTTATAGTGGTATTCTATGCTGTATATTGTTCAATGTTTTTTCAATAAGGTGCTTTTCTGAGCATTTCAAAGACTATCTTTCCACTTCCCATTTTAATTACACATTTTAATTACTCTGAAGTGTTTTCAATTAAACATATTTTGTGTTAAAAACTACTCAGCTCCCAGTTTTCCCATATAAGTAACCTGCAATTTTTTTCACCATTGTTTATCTTGCAAATATTTTCTTAAGCATGAGACCAGCCGAGCAGTGTCTATTTCCTGAGTTTGCTGCTGCTTCTTTTTTTCTGTGTGATAGCAGACTTCCCATGCTTCTTTTTTACATGTTTTTAAATAACTCATTTAAGAATGACAGATGAATTTTTTTTTTAATCTTTGTTATTCTGTAATCAAAAATATTTTATAGCCCTATTGGCTGACATAATTTTGGTTTGAAACATAGACGTATCAACTCTCTATATGAAGAGAACCATTAGATGCTTGGTTTCTGTGAGTTCCTAGAATATATTAGTGTCTCCAATCAGAAGTCTTTTTCAAAATATCTTAAGGAGCGAAATAAAAAGCATTCCACTGTACAGGTTTCCTCTCTGATCAAAATGTCAGGTGAGTTGAAATACCTGAAAATCTATGCAGTCATTACACGTGAATTTGTAAATAAAAAAACCTGAAGAATAAGCTGAAAAAATCTCACTTATGGATCTGAAGATCAGTTTCACTCTGTCTGATCTGCTTTTCAAGGTCATTACACCTGATGTTTTAGAAAAATCTAAAGCCATATACAGGGAGCAAATCTATACTCAGAGATAAAATACTTTTTCTTTTGAGAAATAGGATCTATGCAGGAGAAGAAATAAAAATTATTAAGAAACAATCAAAATCCTACTAAAAGTTCTAAAAACCAAAAAAAAAAAAAAAAAATATCTATCCATAATCCATCCATAAATCCATAAATTACCATCAAACCTATTTTTTCCTCTGCTCAGATATAAAACATTTTCAATTTTTTTTTTTTTTTTTTTTTTCCAAAATTCCATTTAGAATCTTTGGGAAAATAAGAACCCATGTTAAGTGATGGACTATTTTCTCTTGTGATATAGAAAGTTTTTTCTTAGCAGCAGTGAGCAAGAAGAAAGGATGGCACGGTACTAAAAATGAGTATCAATGACAAAGCCCAAACAGAAAAGACTGCAAGTCTGCATTGATTTATTTTTTTTTTTTTTTTTTTAACAAAAAGAAATTCTCTCACATGCTTTGAGAGCCAGAAAGCAGAGCACCATGTGCAATTCAGGTATCGAGAGACTCTAAATTGGCCACAGAAATGTGACATTTACAATAGACAGTAAGATGAGTGCTGTCTCACTTCGTGAGTCTGGTTTAGGTCCAAAAGAGTATGTTTGTGAATAGCATTTTTGTTCACAGAATGTGAAAAGTTGGAAATTTTAACATTATTCAAAATGTCAGGCTATAATCCCTAGGTGGTTATATTATCAAGTAAAAAAAAAAACCAAAACAGCAGACAGTCATGAGAAAAACCCCCTCCTAGCTACTGATATGAGAAGCCACCGATCACATATGATCATAGAGTAAGTCTGATTGGAAAGGACCTCAGGTTCTTTCTAGTCAAATCCTCTGCTCAGAGCGGGGTCAAGTATAATCTCTGATGTGGCCACTCACAGCTTTCCCAGTTAGTTCTTGAAACCAGTCAACAGTACAGACTGCAAAACCTCTCTGGGCAACTTGTGCCAGTCTTCAAATGTTTTGTTTCTTCCATCAAGCTGGACCCTGCCTCATTTCTAACAGTGTCTGTGGCCTTGTGTTGCTCCTCCATGCTCCACTGTGAAGTGCCTCGCTGTAGAGGTGCCCAGTAGAATGAGTGGAAAATAGTACAATGGCAAAAAAAGATCTGTGGTACTTTAATGCTATATCTGGGCTTAAAACTGAAAGGCATTTTCTGTTTCTTGGTAGTCTGCGCTTTGAAACTGTTCAGGGCTGAGCAGAGAAGCTGTTATCCACACATACTCTGAAAATAAAACTTCTGCACAAAACCAGTTATTTTAAAAGGTCTCTATATACTCTTTCTTCTAATATCAGAAGAGGACCTAAATGTTTTCCAAGTCTAGAAAGGTAAAAATGTTCTTGTCTTTCATAAAATACACTAACTTTATTAAGTATATTAAAAGTATATTAATTCTATTTTTCGGTTAGGAAGGACTTGATTAAAAGGCACAGAGAGAGTTTCAAAACTTCAAGCTGATGCTCTACAATGGCTTAAGTTTTTTCTTTTTTCCCCTTTGACGTTTATAAGTTTGCAAGAAGTGTGCTGTGGAAACATGACAGAGATTAAGCTAATTCTTTTATTTGCGAGGATCCTCATTGGATCCAGTGAGAAAAATACCTTTCTTGACCCTACTCGGTACCTCAGACATGACCTAATTATTCTTTTTTGATTTTACTCTCCTGTGCAGTTTAGATCTTTCAAGTATCCATAGCTTCTACTGTCTTTAGCCTTTGCATGTTCAGTGCTGTGGAGAGGGGAAATGGATTAAGGACAGATTCCACTAGAGATGATCCCTGCACTGACCATCAGGGATCAGGTAGAACAAGGTTGCTGTGCAAGGAAGGACAAAGATGACAGCAGGAAGAAGCAGCCACCTCAGAAAAAGAGGTTCGGTCCCACAGTGTCCAAGTCTGGTGAAAAGAGCAAGCCTGACATTGACAGGTTTCAGCCACAGCCCAGGAGCCAGCAGAGATGTCTGCAGTGACAAGACAGATCCAAAGTCAAGCCAGAACATTAAGGCAGGCATTCACACTCTGGAGATCTGGAAGCTCTCAGTTCCTAAATGAGGCAGATCGTGGTACTGAGAGCCTGTAGGTATACTTATGGCCCAGATATTGACAATGAGTGTTTGACCATTACTTTGTGATTTTTGTTAATAATAGTTAATATACTTCATGACAGATTCTTCTAAAATGTGTTTTCCTAGGTTGCTTAAAGGAATTTCTTATGATGTTGTCCCATCAAAATATTACTGAAATGAAATTATTTCATATTTGCTACTCCTTCCATCCAGTAAGCCAGTTATTCTGGCAAAGAAAGATCTCAAATCTCATCAAGTTAATTCTTGACATTTACTCTCCTCTCATCTTTTACATATACATACTCCAATTACTTAATTAGTGCTAATATCTCCCAAAGTCTGAAGATAAGTGGTCTCAGATTTCCATTTTCCTTTCCCTTTTTTTAAAATATGGGTGCTGTGTTACAGCTCTTCTGCCTTGAGATCAAGCCTACCTTCCTGTAACTCCTGAAATTAAACAGAAAAAACAGTTATTTGACTGACTCTTAAATACCTTATGGTAAACCCTGCAATCTGACCTGAATTCTGACTGCTTTGTCTAATTTCTTATTAATCTATTCTTTCCCTGTTCTGTCATTGTTTCTATTCCCTTGTCACTAGCAATGGTTTAAAATACTAGGTTGTGAATATCCTTCTTTATGTGAAGATTGAACCAAAAAAATAAATTAAGCGATTTAAATGAAAAGCACTGGCCCGTATCATTGTAGAAAAAAGTCCAACACCTCATTGCTCTAATGAAAAGCTATCTATAATTCTGATTGATAGCTTCTGACAAAGGTTCTTAAATTAGAAACAATTCCCTCCTGCTCCAAAGTAACACCACATGAAGCATTAAAGAAAGAGCTTTCAGCTTACTGCATTAATGGATTCAACAGGTATATCAAATTTTAAATAACTTAAACTGCTTTAAAGATTCATGGGTATATTTTCAAGATACTATTAATTTTTTCAGTGTTTCCAGTAAGATAGAATTCTTCCTGGGGTTTTGGCTTTTTTTTTTTTTTTTTTTTTTTTTGCAAATATACAAATCAGATGCAGAGATTTGATCTCTTAAAGTACATCAAAGTGATTGAAACAAAATGTCTTTGTATTGGGCTCTGAAAGAAAACTAAAACTGGATCCTAATCTCTGGGAAGCGTTAATTGAATAAATAAGAAAGAAACATTATTAACTGGGACTAAAGGATAGGATCTGTATAATCTGTATGCAGGAGAACAACTGGAAAATGCAACTTAGAATGAAATTTTTCTAAAACAATGTAGAAAAGTTTGTAAACAGCCTACATGGACATGACTAACATCACATAATGTCTCACCATAATATTAAGGGTTAATCAACCTAGCTAACAATCAATAAACCACTGAGTACAGTTTGTGTTAAAACAGAAGAGTAATCTTCCATTTAAAATACACTATCAGAATTATATATAAAGTTAATTTAATTAATTTTCACTTATTTCTTTGCATCAGCTAGCAAAACATGAATGTCTTTTTCAGCCTTAATGATTCCATGATTAAGGAAAATGGTGTAGCTAATAAGACATTTACAGGAAAAAAGCAGAATGTGTTTTACTCTGAGAATAATATTTAAAAACATACCAGTTTCATAATATGATAATTGAAAGAATGATTAAAAGCAATATTTTTGAGGATACCGGGATTTTCATAGTCAGGGACCTTCCAAAGTTATCTTTGGAAGCTGCTGCTTCAATAGAAGAATACACGTAGAAGTTAATTTTCAGCATTTTGAAAAAGGGCTTAAACAGAGGAAGCAGAGAAGAAAACCATTCTATTCTGAAACAGCCTCTGCAGATACACCCTGTTTTCTTACTGTACTGCTGCCACCAATAAGGATGTGGCAAAATTTAGATACTCTGGAGCCACTCTCCTCCGCATCTGTCATGGCTGCTGCAAAAACCACTGGTCACCAGGATAATGAAAATTGCATAGAAATTTCAAGCCTGACTTCCTTCATTCTTTTTCATCATAGAAAAATGTTATCTGGGTGACAGAATGAATACAAATATGACTTCTTTCTTTATCTTAGACTATATCCTGTTATCTAAGAATATGTATTTTTTTAAAAAAAGCATGTAAAATAAACATGCTTTCAATTTGTAAGAGAATACAGTTCCCTTACTCTGAGTGGAAGACAGCACATCCAAGCCACCCTTTTACATATGACAATTTTTATTCCTTTTCTTTTTCTACTCAAGACCTAATTTACTGGGCCCTGGAGCTATAGATGGCTCTGAAGCCCTTTTTATTTTGCTGGATAGGCTGTGAACAAAAATTTCTTTTGTGTGGGATTCTCTAGTATAATTTGAACCAAAATAGCTTCAAGACTCAACAAGCAAACTAACAAACTGTCTGAATAGAAAATCAAGTCAATAATTCTAACATAAACAACTGTAGAGTTGAACAAATAGACATGTAAAGCGGTTATCAGAGCACTCCAAATAATGCATTTTTAATACTGTAAGAAATGAGTGCAGAAAGGAATCAACACTGGGCCTCAGGCTATAAAAAGCTTCAAGTGGCTTTTACCTTACATCCTGTTAGATTATTAAAAGTTTTCAATTATAACTATATTAATATTTCAAGGTTTCTCACCTTACAGAAACCCTCAAACAAGTAGAAATATAAGGAAAACATCACAATCATAAAGAAGTGTGAAAATGTTAACTTCTATTTATGGTTTTCTGATCATATATTTTTGTACTCTATTTTTAAATGAGGGAATGGCTGGGATTTTATGTTTGTATGTGCAGTTTAAGTACAGAACACAAAATATAAAATCTGTTTCTGTGAATCTAGTTCAGACATTACCAAGGTAGGTAGACACTTAAAAATTACCAGCATTGCTTGGATGATTTTAGGTTTCTGAAATGATTTTTGAGATATCTATGGGGACGTGATAACTTGAGAAATATGCTGTTATTAATTCTCTGCAAGGATGTGACAAATTGGGTAACAGGATGAGCCACATCTAAGACCTGGCAGTCTGTATGTGAAACCAATAATTTTGAATTCTTGTACATATCAAACCATCATTGTCACTGTTCAAAGTTTCTTGCATGTAATGAATGCGGCAATACACAACATACTATGCAGAGAGGTAATTCTTCATTGTCATTAATGTCTTAACACTCTCCTAGAGTGTCAGAAATTAATAGGAATCCAATGTCAGCTAAAATTAGTGTAACTTGATGGCTCACAGGGCAGGGAAACTGCAAAAGCTTAGTCCTGTCTCTGCAAATGGATGAAAATACGATGTTAACTCCTAAATGCTGGAGCTGAATTTCCTTGATTCAGAAGAAACTTAGTTTGTTTAACTATAATAAAATTCAAAGTCAGACCTGTCTTTAGTTCTGAATCCCAAGAGAAATAACTTGGGTATATGGAGAGGCAGATTTTTAAAATGCTTGATGTCTTCTTTATGTATCCAAAGGAATAGTCAGGTTGCCTGATAGACTAGTACAACAGATGTTAAATTATTTTGAAAAATAAGACACAGGGATCTTAGTGGGTTCTGAGTAGCAGAAAAAAACTATTATATGCAATTGTCTGGAAGCTTTGCTGAGGTTTTTGAAAATCTGCTTCAGCTGTGAGTCTTCAATGCTCTGGAAACAATATTGCAAGGAATTATAAAAAAAATTAAATGTGTATAAAAGCATATGCTCTTCATGCCTATTTATTTCTAAGAATAAACTCAAGCATTGAAGAGTTGAGCTATTCCTGGTTTTATGCCATGCCTCTTTTACCCCAGGAGTTAGCTGAGTAAGCTCTCTAGAAGCTGACATGCAGTGTTCTTCCCAGAGATGTATTCCTCCTGCTGGTTTCTAGTGAAAACCATATTAATGGGAAACTAGTTGAAGTCTTGAATTGTATGAGCTGGTTTTTGGTTTGGTTTGTGTTTCTTTTGAAAAACTAAATTATTTATGCCTCTTTTAAGAATGTTTTAAAATACAAATGAAGTTCTAAGTCCTGTTAAGTAACTTACGTAAGTCAAATACTCATTCCTAAAAAAAAGGGTATACTGCAAAATAAATGTGAAACCCAACAAAATGCAAAATAAATATAAAAATTGAACATTTAAAAATCCCACAAGAATTTATCATATAGTATTCAGAGTCCACCTCACACCTTAAAGTTGTGTACAGGAATACAAGATAATTCTGTTCTCTTTTAATCATGTGGAAGATGTGAAAAGTACAGTGTTAGATAGGACTAGAAAGCCATTTCTATGAATCTGCCAATTTTTATAAATTTTAAATTCAATATACTGGCAGTCATGGTCATACCTCAAAGCAAATCAAAGAGGGACACTGTTATTACTATTACCAAACCCAAAAATAAGATCGAATATGACTTTAGCAACACTGAGTTCTAGTCACTCTTACACTCTTCACTACCCAAACCTCAAGGGTTTATTTCAGATTTTTAAGTTTGTTAAGAGCATTGGCCTTTATCCAATTTTTAATCTTATTTAATTTTTGTTCTTCTGGCATATCAAAGAGAAAATATGGAAGGATACTGATAAGTTTTACTAAAGCATATTAGAAAATAAGCTTTTTTACTGAAGGTCATTGCAACAGAAGTCATAAATTGTTTTCTTATAACTAAATTATCACATGGATTTTTTAATATGCAAAACAGCAGCATAAACCTATCTGTATGACTAAAAATCTCTATAGGAAGAAAGGAAATTAAATATAAAATGGTGAATCTCTTCACATAATGTTTTCCAGGACTAATGAAGTTAATAAAATTTTTTATTTTGTAATCCTGTATGTAATCTGAGTTAAAGAAGGCAAAATGAGGTGGCTCTGTTTTCTTCTGTCTGAGTGAATTTAAACTGATAATCCCATTGTAATGGTGGTGTTGCTGCTACAATTGTAGTATAAGGATATAGGCAAGACAAAGTTTACAAGTGGCAGTGACACTTCTGTTACATCCACTGCCTTAGCAGAAATTCAGACAAGGTTGCAGGCAAACAAATCCTTCTTCAGGTCAGTGAACAGAAGAGGCAAACTTCAAAACTGAAAGCAAATTTGGAATGAATTTAATCTACCAGGTAGATTATTTCTGAAAGACAAGGAAGATGTTACCTATGAAGTGAAAAATATTTTGGGTGGGGTGGTGACTTCTATATCTAAAAAAATTTATTTCTGATGCCTGATAATGTATCAATCTCCTAGAGGAAGGAGAGAGATAAGTAGTTTATGGTCATTACAATGGAGAGAAATGAAGAGAAGGGGGAAAGATTGCAACATGCCATAAAACTAATATCTGTAATGAATGTGTAGTTTTAGACATTGATGAAACTATGAAACTTTGTACTTGAGAGAGAAGTTTGTACAGCAAACTGCCAAGTATATGTTCCTATTTTTAAATGACTTGTTGCTGATCTTAAATACTGGTCTACTTTCTAATTTCACAATGTAACTGCTAATTGTAGACCATTCCACATCAGGTGTGTATAATCCAGACCGTCCTTGAGCCTTAATTGAAAAGATTTACAGAAAGAAAAAACCAAAACAAATCAGGGACAAAATTCTTCATAGAAGTCTTTTTAAGCTATGTAAAAATAGTAAGAGAAAAAGTACCAGCGTGTTCAAAAATAGGATTGAAAGCAGGAAATTAAATTAAATATTCAGCCCTCAGAAGGCAAGGCAGCAGTCAAGTTCTGCAGGGAACTGTGCTAGTTAGGATAATCCCAAATACCCATGAAGAGGGCATGCAGTGAGGTAAGAAAGTCTGCTAATGATGCCAGGTTGTTCCAGCCATAAAATGTGAGGGTTGCTTGTAAAATTGCAGGAGGGAAATTGGGAGGCAATACAATATCAGCTGATACTCAGTGTAGATGAAGAGAAAGAAAATCACATAAGGAAAGTGTTGTGAAAAATAACTGGAAATGGAAATGCTGGGCCATATGCTGATTACTACCCAAAAGACCATATGCCTCCTTCCCAAGGCATCCTCAGTGGAGTTTTGGTGCTTATAAATGACTTTGGAGAGTCTGCCTCTTACAGGGAGACATAATTCTAGGCTATGCCAGAATGGCTATGCTGAGGAGCCAATGGTGTGATTGTTTTTGGGGGAAGTGTCCCTGAAATGCCAGATGCATGTCTTTATTTATTAATAAATGTACAGATTCATTCTGGTGAATACTGGTTGCCTAGTTTTGCTCGCTACAATGATGGCACCTAGCACAGTGGATGAAGCGTCGTATTATATGACCCCTTTTAGTCCTAAATTTCCCAGTAATATCACTTGAAGTGGGGGTAAATAGTAAAAAATAATAATGGAAGAAAAGCAAATAATTAAATGCCATTAAAAGTTACTAAGACCCTGATATCAGCGTTCCTGTGGGGTAAAAATCTAGACAGAAATTCTTGTGATTGGCAATACATTGTACTTTCACTGTGATGGGTTGACCCTTGCCAGCAGCTGAGCACAGAATTTTCAAAAATTACTTAATTAACAAAAGTACCAGAGAATAAACTTTGAGTTATAGTTGGGAAGGTAACAATGGTACCTAACACTGAAGTTCTGGTTTTCATTAACTACTTTCCATTTTCACTTCCAGTTCTGCACAGTGGCGGTTTTTGAATGGATTTTTTTTGTTGTTGTTTTGGGTTGGGTTTTTTTGCCACACAGAAGAAGAAAATGCCAAAGAAAATGTAGAAAGTAGTTAGGCTCTTTAATTTCAGGTGGAAAGACTTCTACAAGGCATAAAGAAACCTCTAAAGTTAAGTGCACTTAAACATCGGTAAACTGAGAAAGGTGTGGGATGACTGTCACCGGGAATTTTTAAGAGAGAGATTTACAAGCATCTGTTAGGGAGAGATGGGTATGATTGTGCTCGCCCTAGCTTATTTGCTCTTTTCTTTACCCTCTTAGTTTCCCTTCTTTTGTCATTGTTCATTATTTTCCTACTAGTGCTCTACAGGGCTGCTTCTCCCCATAGTTCAGATGAAAGAACTGTCATTGTCAGGAAGTAAAAGCCAAGACACATACACAAAAAGCTTTCCACTATCTTTGAAGTACCTACTTAGAAAATAGAATAACTAATACAAACACAAAGCTGCATAAGTTTGACACATGTTCATACACTATTTCATGCTGCTTACTTTTAGGTTTTCATTCCCACATTTCATGTTCCACGTTACTTCAAGTAGCTGTCATTTCCCTTGCATGTCTTATTTTCAAGGTCTATCACTGGTTTAATTTACCCATTGAGGGGATAGCAGGTGTCTGTGAGATTGCAGCAGTAATGTAAACATGCTTTTATGACATTCAAATAGATCTTTGGTTTGCAAGTGTCAGGAAAAAGGTAAAAAGATTGCAAATAGTATAATCCTTGCAATGAGAGCTCATGAAAAATGTGTTCAAGAAATAAATACAAATACATTTGTCAGTAATTAAGGTCTGGAACCTTGGTTTCCTTAGTCTGTTCTCCAGTACAATGCTGACAGGAGTGAAGTTAAGCATAACAATAACACAGATGTTAAAATTGGTCAGTTCTGGTAAGGTTCATAAAGAATTTCAAAGGCACCTGCTTGCATTAAAAAAGAAACTGCTAAAATAGTGAAATTAGCTGTAACACTTGGTGCAGTATATGGTATATTTTTTAAGTTACAATGGTGAAAACCTGAGCTGGAATGACTGAGAAGTGTAAATGGATTATTATTTCACTTATCATCTTAAATTCTCATCTGCTGTGTTGAAATCCTCTGAATCTAACCCACGCTCTTAAAATATCATGCTGCTTCTCCTGGGTCCAAACACTACCTCCAGACTCAAGAATCAAGGGCAGAACAGAAGAAAGAGCAGCAGAGAGAAAGAAATGATTGCTAATTTTCCTTAAAATACACTACAGACTGAGTGAGAAAGCTTGAAAACTGTCCAATTAGGGTTTCAGCCCGATGTAGGTACACTCTTACCTATTGACTGATACAAATATCATCAATGTAAGGAGGCCTCTTTCCTGACAGAGCTCCACGGGAGGGATACCACTGTGTGGGTTTCTGGGCAATGCCTGGTGCTAGGGACCTCTTGTGTGGGAAATGTTCTTTGGCTGAGGCATTAAATCACGTGTTGAAGGAGCTGAAAAATAGGTGAGCAGGCTGTATGGCATCAGGGAGGATGAACAGGAGATTGGGTCTTTACAGAAAATTGGCAAACATGAAGCCCTGAGCCATACAAAGCAATAAGGGAGGGACAGAGGGAGGCTGTGTTCTAACAAGCAGTGGAGGTAGACAGTCAAGATTGAGAAAGCTGGAATCTAATGACTCCTGCTTCACCTACAGATCTGAAACCTTGAAACAGGTGCTGGTGAAGACAAACAAGACCTACCAGCCCCAGCTGATCCAGCCTAGTGTCTATGTGAACTATATGAAGAGGAAAAGATGAATTTCCTCCTGCCAGAGAGGAAAAAAAGCTTGAACAGAAGTGGGTCATCCATCAGATCAAGGCCTTCCTGAATGGCTTGTGTTGCAGGTAGGGTTTTGGTTTGTTGTGACAATGGGAACCTGTTTGAAGAGCAAGGACTACGATACTGGGATGGGGTAGGTCTGGTTAAGGAGGGATGGAGTATCTTTGCACATAGGCTTGTTAATCTAGTGAAGAAGATGTAGATTGCTTTAATGTAGATTTGTTGGGTGATCAGTACTGGGACCAAGACTGCAAATGTCTCTTTTAAAGCCTGAGTAATGGAACAGGTCTTGCAGATTTGTGGATGACAGAAAACTGTAGGGAGCTGTCAATATGTTGGAGAACACCAAGACCTGGGCAGGCTGGAGAAATGGCCTGATAGAAATTTCATGAAGTTCAGAGAAAGCAAATGCAGTCTTGCATCCAGGGAGGAATAATCCCATGCAACAGTAAAAGCTGGGTGTCCGCTAGCAAGCAGCTTTTACAGAATACCTTATAGCTATCTAAAACTACTTGAGAGGATATGCAGAAAATTAAGCCAGACCCTTCTCAGTGACAGGACAGGAGGAAAGAGACACAAGTTGGAACATGGGAAATTGTCATTAAATGCAAGGCTTTTTTTTTCCACAAAGTTGGTCAGAATGAACAGGTTTTCCCAGGAAGTTGTTGAAGCTGTCTATGTAGTCATTTAAGACTCAAATAGGTGTGGTCCTGAGTAATATGTTCTAATGAGATTTGCTTTGAGCAGTGAGTAGGGTAAGACTGCCCTTTGAGGATCCCTTCCAGCCTAAATAATTGTATGATTCTAAAATTCTACAGTCCTGTGAAAAGCAGATGCAAATCAAGAAACCTTCTTTAGATGCCTTTTACAGAGGGTGAGTGATATATAACAGAAGCACAAAAAGAAGAGAGTGAGACAGCATAAGCCAACTAGGAGTAAGGTTAGTGCCAGGTGGGATGGACCTGTTAACTGATGGTCTTCCTGTACTTAGCAGTTACACTGTACACATGGGATGGAAATAAGGTACTTGGAACTACAGGTAAATGTGCAAGCTGTAGGTTTGTGTCTTGCAAAATGGCAATGTAAAGCAGAATTTAACATTCCAGGTTACTGGGAGGTGATAACATGGTATTTCTTAAATACAGCTGTACTGCAGAAACAGCTCTGTGGGAAAATGAAGGAAGCTAAGTACCAGTCAGATATTACAGTTCTAACTTTTCATCCTTGTTTATGCTTAAGTGCTAATTTGACTTTCAGTTTCAAGCAATTTTAGATGGGGGTGTGTTTTGGGTTTTTTTGGTTTTTTTTTTTTTTTTTTTTTTTTTTGCTTTGCTTGTATTTTTCTCATGCCTTTGTATTTTAAAGAAGGGATAAATACAAAATTAAATTACAAAATTGGCATCCCAGGTCTTAAGTTCCAATTGCCTGGAGTCAGAACTTCTTTTTTATTAAGGAAGAATATTTTTCCTTATCTTCAGCTCTGCATGTTCATTCTGGAACATCAAAATCAAGTCCTAACTTTCCATGAATCTTAAACCTTGTCAGTGATTTAAAGGAGAAACTGTTACTCCATTTACTCTGTTCCCATTGAATGTATTTAGAGAATAAGTGATTAAGTCCATTACTGGAATTTACTAAGACATCCCCTTGATCTAAAAGACCTGCATCCATACCATGACCTGTTAGGCTCAAGGGCTAAGAAGAGTCAACAGATAGAGGTATATAGAGGTAAATCTGTCAGTCAGGCTGGCTGTTCATTTGACACTTATTCTTTTGTATTGTGTCACAGTTGTGAAAAACACTGGTCAGGGCTAATGCAAACAAACAGCCAACAGTGATAATCTTAAGAAATTGATAAGAGTAGCTATCCCAAATCAGAAAACATTTGTCTAGCTGCTCTGTCTGTATCAGTCATCAAAAAGAGATGACAAGGAAAAAAACCTACAGCATCCCCTCAGAGCAGAAATTGCTGAAGACTAAGTGTGTAAATCAGGAGTGTCCTGAGATGAACCTAGTACTCCCATAGGTAAGCTTTAGCAAGGAATAAAGAGTATTAAAAACCTATCCTATTTTACTCATAAGACTGAGAGAGATCTGGTGCTGTGACCATTTACATCACAGTCTGTTTGGTCAGACAGACAACACTGTAATTGAGGAAGATTAGAACCGGTGCAAAAGTCAACGTTCACTACTTCCTGGAGTGTTTTTGTTAATGAAATATGGATAAAGCTGAACTCCTGAGTAATTTGTTTAGTGCTAAAACTCTGGTGAAAATTGTTTGTATTTGGTCGGCTAAATAGACAATCTATTTAATTTAATTACAGAGAGCTATGGATTTTCTACCATTAAGCTTTCTACATAATTAAGGCATCTTTCTCATTTGCTTTTTTCCTTTACAGATCTTACTCTCTCAGTTTTGCCTTGACTTTTCTTCCCTTCTCATACATTGTGATTATTTAGGAACAGAGTAAAACTAGATTTTGTAGCGGAATAAAAATAAATTCTGTAGTGTGTTTACAAACACAAAGCAAATTTGAGAAACTTGCTACAAGCTGTCAGATGCAGTTGGAATGCCAGCCAAGGAAAATTTCAAACACTTTCGCAGTGAGCGTCAAATTGCTCAGATTGTTCTGATAATGCTGCCAGTTGTTTTTCTTTTGCATTTTTAGTCTGGCTGTAACTGCTGCTTCATGGTATCTTCCACAGCATGATTGCAGGTTACCACAAGGCTCCCATTTTTGTCTTCATGTAAGTTTTTTTGTTCCAGAAATCTGGCTCAAATCTAAAATTGGTCACTCAATCATTACAGGTTATTTTTTCCCATCTGGAAGATTAAATCAGTTCTTTAGGCTTGAATGTCTCAGTGCCAGCTGCTCCCCAAGCCAGTCTTCCCTTGCTCTTGGATTTAAGGGGATAGAAAAAAAAAAGGGAAGAGATCCCAAAGTTACCATGGGTGGCAAGTTGGTTTTCAGACTAGTAGTGTAACTTCCCTGCTGTTTCTAATCACTTTGCTGTCATGAGAACAGTCTGTTCTAGTCAGCTTGGTCTAAATTATGTATGCACACTTCCCTGGCTTTATTCAGTTACCACTCCAGCATTTTGTTTGTGACCACTGAGTACATTGTTTTAGACTCCTGCTTTGTTCCACCTAGGCAGGTTTCTAAAAGTTGAAACCAATTTTGGAAAGTTTCTATTTCAGTATTACCTATTCTTCCTCCCATACAATTACATTGGTAAAGCATACTTCATATTATCTTCATCCTGTAAATTGCATGCATTAATTTTCTTTTTTTAGACTTTGAACCAACTTGTCTTATGTTGCCACTAGGTTAAAAAGTGATGTGTTTTACTCAGTTTTGATTTAGACAGCATTAATTTAAACATACAATTTAGCTAACATAAGTAATAGTTTTAGAAGTCCAGAAATATATTTATATACATACAATAGATTTACTAATCCTGCATCACACTTCATAATCCTCCCCCTGGCTTATAAATCCTACCTTCTCTATGTAATTCCAGTGATTAATTTACAAATCATCTCAATAAGTCCTAAATTAAAATGAGTAGATTGGTAAATCCTTTCTTTGCACTTCAAGTATGGAACAAGTAGATGACTTGTGAGGTCTTCAAAGCCTGGCAGTTGCAATGAGATTACATTCACAATAGCTGCAGCCTCTATCCAGTCTTACTCCTCTTCCTTCTCCGCCTTCCCAACTTTGTCTGAGAATCATCTGCTTCCTTCATGAAATTAAGCTTTATTTAAACACGACAGAAATTCTGTAAACTTCCATATGCTTCAATTGACTTAACCACATCACTGTGATTACACCATCTTCAAGCTCTCCCACCCTGAACTGTACCGGAGAAAACAAATTTAACCACAGACCCAAGAGAGCTTTCAGGATGTGTCAGGAAGTGGTGCTGGAGATTCAGCTGAAAGCATTTTCTTCTGAAAAACAGCAACTGCAGCATACTCAATCATGATGTTTGATTATTCTGTGACATTCCAGGATTCTTTTTAATGACTCCCCAGAGTGTTATTCCTCAAAAACTTCACAGTATTTGTGCCAGCAATTTTGTCTTCACAGACAGTTAAAAGTCGCTTCATTTATAAACTCAAAAGCAAGGGTGTCTTACTTGGGCTGTAAGTTACAGACCAGCTGAGAAATAGGAAACAAAATCTCTGTTCACATCTCTGAATCTTTCATAGGTTCTCTGGGTCCACACACTTGTATATTGTCTGTGCACCTAAGCAATCCCCCCCTATGCAACTGACAGAATTGCACAGCTCCAAACTGAATGGAAGAAACAACTTAATTTGGAAATTCTGTCTGCTTTTTACAATATATATAAAGTGGCAAATCCCAATTGTTGTTTTGTCAATATTTTTGTAGTCAAGGCTGTGTTTAAGTCTTTCAGCTCATCATGAAGGGAGTGGGGAATACATAATATTTCAGTGGTTCTTTGAAATTTGCCCTGCAATCGATACCACTAATGCAGTTACTCAACAGCTTCTCCCAAGAAGGGTTGTCTATTACCTTTTTTCTCTACAAGTGTATTGCATTATTAAGCATTTTAAGAATGTCAGTCAGCCCTTACTCCTCTCAAAATTCAACCAATACTCAGCTCGTTTGACACCTAAGTCTCAGTTTCAGTTTTGTAACCAGCTCCCTGTGGTACCACTCCCTGACTGCAGGAAGCAGGGCAAAATTCCACCTTCTCTTATAGCAGTGCCACATATACTATAGTCTGGCTAACCCTCCACACGGATTTCTTGCCTGCATCCCTGATTTCTGCAACTGTGAGAAGCAGTTGGAGGAGCTCAGGGAGGCATGGTAGTGGCTAGCAGGCTTGGGAAAAAGAGCACAGTGGATTAAGAAAGATGGTGAGAAAGGTGTAACTTGTATTTTTTAACTTTTTTTTTTTTTTTTTTTTTTTTTTTAGGGAGGGGTAATTTTCAATTAAAAAATGCCTATATTTGTGCTTATATGTGAACTCATATGTAGGAAGTGTGACAGGGAAGACTGTAGAATACCTTCACTTGAAGAATCTCTCCAACCTGAAGTCCATTGCCCATTCAAGACAAATTAATTTAAAAATGTGTGACAGTAATAGTTTTTCTAAAAGCTATTATTTAACTCTTCCCTTAACTAACAGGTAGCTTTGGCTGTGAAGCCTCCTGGCTATCTCCCAGAATTCCTAAATTATGAATAACGAGCAGTAGAAATCTTAATTTTCAGACTGAGAAATCAGTTAAAGGAAATGGAAATCTCTAAACTGGTGCTGCAAGGATTGTCTGGCACTTGGTGGAAAGGAACAGCTGGAGGTTGTTCCTTTCTCCCTCCCCTTCTGCATTTAGATTTAGTCATTTCTGTTTCAGCAGCAAGCTTCTGGTGTAGGAGAGGCAGATCATGCACAAAGCTTCAATCAGAATAGAGTTTTTAACAGGTGATGCTGTCAGCCATTCTAATACCTGGCAATTCAAAATAATTGTTGCTAGCTACACTTTCAAAGGCAAAAATGTGTGTATTTCTTCACTTATATGCAAACATATGCTACAGACACAAATAATATTACATATTTATGTTAGTGTAGGGTTTTAAATGTATGTATGTGTGTGTGTATATACATAGTAACACCTATATACTATACCAATAGTATAGCTTATATTACACTTGACTAATATATACATAAATATAGATATTTATATTAAAAATAGATATACTCATGCATACAAATACATACTATCTCTTACTGAAACTTAATTCTCCCTCAGCATTAGAGGGAAGCTATTATCTATTCATGGGTAATACTGGCTAGTGTTAACAGCTCATCAGGGAGTTAGTATTTTCTCTGAGTGTTCATATGTTGAATACAAATAAGGAGAGGAATAGCTGGACAATATGTTTCACCCAAATTGTACTGCTCTGTATTCCCCCTTGCCTTTCATAATCAGTTCTAATCTGCTATGTGACTTCTTAATTATACAGTTACACATTTATATCCTCTCTCACACCTTCTCTTCCTCTTCTTGCTAAGCCATCTTCAAAGACACTTGTGATAGGGGTGTTCTTTGTAAGTCTGTCTCTATGCAATCCATAAGTAGGGATAGAATGAAGCTTTAGAAATAAGCCAGCTTCTCAGCAAATGAGTTGGAAAAAGCATGTCCAAAAAAAGTAAATAGGAAATTAAATCCTAGAGCTACAAACATATGATTAAATTCATTTAAATATTTTTGAATGATTGAAGAAGCATATAATATAGAAGCAAAAAACTAGGTTTAAAAGCCTGCTAGGTGTTTAGGTAAAATGCCTATACTGGTGAAAAAAAAAAGATGCTTCTGGACAAAAGAAAAGTAAATGGTTCAAAGAAAACTTCTTTGTGCATACATCAGAGAGGAAATAATTTCATAGTCCATTCTTTTTTTTTAAGGAGAGTGGCAGCAGTATCATCAGCAACAGGAATTTCTTATATCATTTTGATGCAATAAGGAACTGGGCCCCGGTATTGTTGTTTTATCTGCAATGTTGTGGAGCACTGCTCTAAGTGCTGGGGCCTTGGGCCCCATGGGTTTGGCTGCTGAAGCTCAGGGCACAGCTCAGAGGAAGTGCAGCTGAGGGCTGCTCTCTTCCTGCTCCTCTTCTTGGGGAGACCAATCTTAGCCCTGTCTAACTTCTTACATGCTCTTGATATTTTCCTCCCTGATTGGAGTGATGGGGCAGGATCTGACAGGAGCCCCCAGCCCATACAAAACTGTGGCAGAGGATCTCTGACAAGCTCCTGTACTAATATAGCATCATGTCATGGCCTTTACTTGGGCAAAACTGCTGCACAATCTAAAAGGAAGAGAGATAAAAGCTAAAAGTAAACAAAGGTTATGTCTTAATACCAAAGTCCTGATTTGAAATAGGACAGAACCAAATTTACCTTTAGTAATTTTATTTTTCAGTTAAGTCTCTTGTAAGCCACTGAACTTTCTAAAGTGAACAGCATGTTTTTCAGTCAGTGTCTGCTTCTAGAATCACATGATGTTTCTAGTTATTCTGAAGGTAACAGTATGAGTGGTATGCAGAAAGTTTTATACTTATTCCCATAAAAACTAAGGTCAGTGCTTGGTTCTGCTAAGCTTCTTATACTCTGGGGGGGAAAAAAAAAAAAAAAAAGAAAAAGGGGTCATACCTGAAACCCTCCTGCAGGGAGAAGTGGACTGGACAGGTGACCAAATCTGACCAAACAAAGTATTCCATCCTGTAAGTGTCATATTCAGTACAAAGCAGAGGGATCATGAGGGTCAAACTCATTTTGTCCATGGCTGGTGTCCTGAAAGGTCTCAGGTTCTTCTGCCTTTCATCTTGATCCATGCATTTCTGAATCCATTTCCCATCTGTCCCTGAGTCTGTAGTTCCAGTCCAGGACTTTCCCAGACTCAGTGGTAATGTGAGCATTACTTGGGAGAAGCATGATAATGGTATTGTATATATCTATGCGTATTTAATTATTTTCTTTTTCATTTTTTCCCATCATTATTGTTTCATTAAAGCTAGCTTAGGTTAGTTTCCAAGCTCCAAATCTCTTTCCTTATTTTCTTAGCCTCTCACTCTCTTTCCTTTCCCCTTCTGGTGGAAAAAAATAGAAATCTGTCATTTGGTTGATTGCTGGCCCAGCCTTGAACTTTGACAACCAGCCACTGGTGTGTGTGAAGTATTTTTCATATTTTGTATCAGTAATTTAAAACATACTTCCCTCAATTAAATGTATATCCCCATTCATGTTTCAGATATTAGCTTCCCCAAAATGAATAAACTGTTTAACTGTTTAATATCTCCATACAGGTAAAATTCAGACCTTTGCAACCAAGATTCTCTTGCAGATGCTAGTGATTTTTTATCAAAAATGTGCTGGAGGAGCTGAAAGTGAGATCTATCCGCCTGGAGAAAGACTTATCACAATTACAAACAAAACACTGAAATCTTCTCTGAAATTTGGAATGAAGCCATGGTGATCCAGAGCTGTTGAGTTTCTCCAGCACTCTTTTTAACAGCTTTTTTCTGAATACTTCTGTGGAGAAAGGGAAGTGCCTTGAGAACCATATGGAACCTACATTTTCCCATCCATTTTTAGCTCAGTTAGGTCCTTTATCTGATTAGTCATTTCGTGTCTCAACAGTCTCAGCCCATTCCTAAATTAGCTTTTATCCTGCTCACTTCCAGAGCAGTCTTATTACTTCTATGTTGACAGCTCTGGATACCCTTTGAAAATACTCTTGCTCGTACTCCCCACCTGGATTGTTGGCTTGTTTTCTGGATGTGCTAGTGCAAAAAAACCCTACAGTGTTTAAAGCAGCAAACTGAGATAGTAGTTGTCTATTTCTTTCTGCAGAAACAAAAATATTCTGCTTGTCTTACTGAGCAGCAGGGGAGAACTGGACATAGTTTCAGACTGAAAAACTTTGGCAGCAAAACTAAGGTGTCACACTACATTTGTAGCAATTTACATGCAGGGAAGTGAAAGCTGTCATTTCAATGGGAACTAAAAACCAACAATGGCTTTAGGAATCAT